>NC_086247.1:151647855-151947855 GCF_021018805.1 Prinia subflava | reverse complement strand
GAAGGGAGTTGCTCCACATTCATATTGAAAAGCGGGCGCTTGCCAACCTCGGCGTGCCCTAAACTCCTCGTTCCAAGCTCCCGAGCGCTGGCCTGGGGAAAGGATTGTGTGCAGGGATATGTGGGTGCAGCGCCTGGCACTGGGGGTTCTGGCTCATCACCGGGGTTTGTGAGCAGCTCCTGCAAGGCTGGTGGAGCATTTGAAGTCTGGGTTCCTTGGGAAACTTTGGGTTTTGCTGATCGTGTCGAGCGCGTCTCCATCCGCTCCTTTCCTCCCCTCCAACTCCTGAACCCCTCGGCCGATCCCGCCCCTCCCTGGCAGGGAGATAAAAGTTTCGGGGAGATTAAGTTGTATGAAAATAAGGGCACAGGTAGGGGAGGGGAAAAAAAAACCCAACCAAAACCAAAATAACCTTATTAGCGCGTTTGCCTCCTTTCCCCCAGGAGAAAAGGGAGCTCAGCCCTTATCAGAGAGAAGGGGGAAGGAGCACCGAGCACCATTAGCGCCCTTTCCCACTGAATTCCTCGCTGCTAAAGCCCTTTCCCACTGAATTCCTCGCTGCTAAAGCCCTTTCCCACTGAATTCCTCCCTGCTAAAGCCCTTTCCCACTGAATTCCTCCCTGCTAAAGCCCAGGGCTTGGAAACACCTTTTTTTAGAATGGTGGGAAGGAAGAATGGGAGGATGTGGGCTTGGTTTTGGGCCTGTAAACGCGAGCTTGAGAGCAAACCAGAGAGATGCAGGCCCAGCTTTTTCTTGCAAATGCTGCAAATTCCACGGCAAAATAGAATCAGAGGATCACGGGATGGTTTGGGTTGGAAAAGACCTTAAAGATGATGTGTTTCCAACCCTGCACACCTCCCACTAAACCGGGTTTCTCCAGCCTGGCCTTGGACACTTCCAGAGATCCAGGGGCAGCCACAGCTTCTCTGGGATTCCTGTGCCAGGACCTCACCACCCTCACAGCCAAATATTTCTCCCTGATATCGAATCTAAACCTTCTCTCAGCTTAAATTCATTCCCCCATGGGAATAAACAGCATCAGGTCCATCAATATCCCTGCCTGGGGGCTCAGCCCTTCCCCAGATCATCCCATAGGATCCGGGCATCCCCTTCCACGGGAGCACAGAACCCGATCCGTGGACTTTTATCCCATTTTCGTCCGTGGGTTTGGATGCTGGGCCAGAAACCATCTGCAGGTGTCACTCCTGCACGCGAATTGGGGGCTCCAGAAGGGAGCTGGGGACAGGTGGCCACCCGGGAACTCCATGAAGACATCATAACTTGGAGTAATTTGTAAACAGGCTGGGAGAACATCCACCCTCCCTGCGAGGGGGAGAAGTGGCTCTTTAAACCCCGGGGATGTGACCTCTTGTCCTCTCTGTTTGTAAGAGGGAGGGGAAGGAGAGGGGGGAAAGGAAAAAAGGGAAAAAAAAGAGGGAGAAAGGGAGAGAAAGTCAGACTCGTTGCCGTGTTAAAACCTGCCCCCCACCATCAGCTTTTGTGATGAAAATGGTGAGGGACATCTCCAGCTCCTGGCTCTCCTCTTTGTCATTCAGGCTTTGCAAGGGAGAGCTCCTTTCTGTTTATTTATCAACCGGGAGCCCTTGTCAACACCTCGCTTGACTGAGGTTTTAGCACCTTGGTGGGGGTTTGTGGGGTTTTTTAACTGCCTCGGCCAAATCTTTCTGGTCTTTTCCTCCCCTGGGTGCAGGCAGGTCTTTCCTTCCATTAATTTTGCAGGAACTATTTTTTATTTTTTTTCTCTCTTGGCATGAGGTTCTCCTGCAGCAAAGCACCAGGCAATGCCCAGCCAGTCCTGGATGGTGAATTTTGGGGTGCACAGGAGGTATTCTGTTATTTGTTATTTATTTCATTGTTCATTATTCCTTATCTCACCGTGTCCCACCTCGTAGCCCCCTCTGAGCTCCCCTTTCCCTGCACCACAACTTTGCCATTGAGGACATTTCCCATTAAGCTGTTTCAAAACAAACCTAATGCCAAAAAAATATATTAATCTAAAGAAATGAAATGAAATGAAATGAAATGAAATGAAATGAAATGAAATGAAATGAAATGAAATGAAATGAAAAAAAATTAGAAAAGAAAAGAAAAGAAAAGAAAAGAAAAGAAAAGAAAAGAAAAGAAAAGAAAAGAAAAGAAAAGAAAAGAAAAGAAAATAAAAGAAAAGAAAAGAAAAGAAAAGAAAAGAAAAGAAAAGAAAAGAAAAGAAAAGAAAAGAAAAGAAAAGAAAAGAAAAGAAAAGAAAAGAAAAGAAAAGAAAAGATTTAGTGTCTGCACTTTTAAAGCACAACTGGAAGGTTTGGAGACCTCGAGCAAGGCACCACAGCAATATCAGGCAGTAGCTGCAGATGCTTCTGTGCTCTCAAACTGTACCCTATGTTGCTATTAGTGATTTTAATGTATCCTAATTAACTCACTCTGTGGCTGAAGAGAAGACACTCCAGTCTGGGCAGTTTTTCAGTCCAGTGCTTGTCAGCAGCGCAGAGTAATCCCTGTTTAAAATGCATATTGATTTGCAAACACGAGGCTGAAGCCCAACATTCATCTCCAGCGATGCTATCACTTGAGTTTCAAAGAGGGGGGTTAGGAGCGAGTTCACAAAGGGATCAAATTCTGGTTTAAATTTTAAATTTGTTTTTTTGCCTTTGTTTGCACCTGCAGCAGGAGTGTGGCCAGCCCTTTGAAAAGGAGTGATTTGAATTGGGTGCTAGAAAGGGATTAGAAAATTTCGACATCAGTGCATCCATGATTTAATAAATAACTGTTCATCTTATTGTTCTTTCTGTCTCACAAACACTTGGCTTTCCTTTCCCTAGTTTCTTCCCTTAATCCAATGTATATCTCCACCCTCAAAATAAATAAAGATAAATCAGATGGAGCAGAATAAAGAAATTGCAATTTCAAAGCCAGTCCTTAGTCTGAGTGTGAATTTGGAGGAAAACTTCATAAAATCATTGAACATTTTTGCTTTGAAGGGACATTAAAAATCATCTAATTCCAATTAATCCTGGAGCTCAGCTTTCTTGATTTGGGGCATTTCAGTGAATGCAGTTAATGAAGAAGTTATTGAAAGAGGGACAGAGAACAAGGACCCCCAAAGGATGTTTTATTCCACTCACCAAAGTCTCTTCACTTCCAGGGGATTGAACCCCTTTGGAAAAACACCTTTAACAGGTTGCCATCCCTTTAGGGGCTGGCACTGGGCAATGGGTCCAGAAAGGGGTGCAGGATTTGCCCCCAGGAGCCAAAATACCTGACCCTAAAGTGCTTCTCTCAAAGCAAGCAGGCAATGAATGTTATTATTTTTTTAATTTTATTTTTATTTTTATTTTTATTTTTATTTTTATTTTTATTTTTATTTTTATTTTTATTTTTATTTTTATTTTTATTTTTATTTTTATTTTTATTTTTTATTATTTTTATTTTTATTTTTATTTTTTGATTTTAATTTTTATTTTTGTCTTTATCTTTATCTTATTTTTATTTTATTTTTTATTTTTTGTTTTTATTTTAATTTTTATTTTTGTCTTTATTTTTATTTTATTTTTTATTTTTATTATTTTTATCTTTATCTTTATCATTATCATTATTATCATTATTATCACCATTATTATAATTTTTTTTTTTTATTCTCTTGGAAAGATTTCGTTTCCTCAGTTAGTGGCACCCACCTCCTGTGAGTGGAGGGTTTGGGGCCCTGGAGATGATCAATTTCCACTGCTCATTAATGGGTTTTTAATCTCAATCTGGCCTGGAGAAGTTCCACACGAGCAAACACACACTGGACACGCAGGGCTCAGGTCATATCCACATTTATTGGATTTTCTTAGGGGCAAACTTTCCCCAATCAAGATCCCCAGTTCATATTTTGGGTTATTTCCTCTGTGACTCTGGAGTTCTCGATGTCCCAGAAGAGCAGGAGTGCTCCTCATGCACTCGATTTGTCTTCAAATGGTCGTTTTGCCTTCAGACTAAATCGGTTTTTCCCCAAATCCCATCCTCTCAGGAAGATCCCAAGTTATCCTCCACACTCACTTTTTCAGAGGACGATCTCCACAAAGTGACTTTGCTGGTGGAAAAGTCTCCCTCCCCATCATCCAAGCTCTGATTCCCCTTGCCACGACCCCAAGAGGTCACAGAAAGTTCTGGAAAAGATCACAGAGCCACAGAATTGCAGAGGGAATGGAGGGAACACTAAAAATCCCCTGGCTCCATCCCCTGCCGTGGGCAGGGACACCTCCCACCACAGCAGGGCCTTGGACACTTGTGATGGGACAGTGACCAAGGCAGAGGGTTTGGCAGGCAGGGACAAGGACAGGGAGTGTTTGTCCCCCTGACAAAGGTGTGGCACTGACTTTTTGGGCTTTCCAGCTCCCCTGCAGTCTGACAGAGCTGGGGCACCACGCTGGGTTCCCTTCTGCTGTCACTCACCAGGGACACTGGGGTGAAGGCCCTGCTGTGCCCGGTGGCCAACAGAGGATGTTTGCTTGCCCAGGAATGTGCCCTGCCCGAGGGCATCTGACCAGGGCAAGGGTGATGTTGTCCCCACTGCTGACGGGGAGGGGACAGGAGAGGTGACAGCAGCCCCAGAGCCGTGCACAGAGGGGGACAGAGAGGAGGCAGCTCCCACCACCCATCCTCTCACCCTCCAGGACAGGGCCCCACGATCCTTCTGCCCAGCAGCTCTCTGAGAGCCCTGAGACTCCACCAGGGACACGTCCCCGTCCCCTGCTTTGGTCCCTGCCAGCTCCTCTGGGGTGGGGAAAGGGGAGGAGAGCCCTGGTGATGCCTTGGGCAGGCTGAGTTGAAACAGAGACTGGGCAGGGCTGGAGAATAAAGCAGAGATTTATTCAAAGCCCTTCAAGGACACACCTTGGGCAGCACAAGAGCCTGGCCAGGGCTGCACCCAAGGTGGGCCCAAAATGGGCCCCAAATGGACAAACGCTGCCCAGGCCTCCCCCTTGGATCAGTTTGGGTCCATTGGCACTTTGGGGTTGGATTGTCCAATGCCAGCTGCAGGTGATGCAGTCCCATCCTTCTTGTTTTCTCCTGCAGCCACCGCTGGTTGTGCTCTGGGGCCTGAGAACTTGTGCCAGCTGTCCTTGGTGTGCAGCAGGAGAAGGATTTGTTTTGTGTGGCTGCTGTGTGCAGAGAGCTGAGTGAGCCTGGGTGTGAGCTCAGGGGCTGGAACACAGGGAAGGGAAGGGTTAAGGCATCCCTGCAGGTCCCCGTGCTCCGGGCGTTCTCTCCCAGGTTTGTTCTCCTGCTGTACCACTAGGCGGGCCAAAGCTACACCGCTGAGCCCCACCCGGGCAGGGCAGGTGGCTCTGCCTCATCCCGGGGTCCCGGGGTCCCGGGGACAGGAGGGAGAGGGAAGGAGCAGGAAGAGGAGGCAGAGAGCCCCAAGTTCCTCCTGGAGCTTCTCTGTCACTCCGGCCCCATCAGGAGAGGTGTCCTGTCCCAAAGAAGTGACCATCCCGGGGATGGGACAGAGCCCATCACGGGGGGGTGGCAAAGGCAGGAGCAGAGCCGCCACCACCACCCACTCAAACCCTGTCTGTGTCACCTACTGCCCTCCTTGGTGGC
Organism: Prinia subflava; assembly: GCF_021018805.1. Classification (NCBI taxonomy): domain Eukaryota; kingdom Metazoa; phylum Chordata; class Aves; order Passeriformes; family Cisticolidae; genus Prinia; species Prinia subflava. The sequence continues at coordinate 151,942,247 of NC_086247.1, read as the reverse complement.
CAGGACGTTTGTCAGAGCTCAGAATGGAAGGGTCAGCCCTGGTGCCTGTGGGGAAACTGGAGGCTCACAAAACATGAGAGGGAGCCCTCCTGAAAAATAACATTTTTGGCACCCAAGGGTGGGTAGCAGAAATATGAAAAGCCTGTATCTCAAATTCCAGAGGGAAGGATCACCAGGGCAGATCTGCTCTGCTCTGCCACAGGTCTGGGGCACCCCAGTGCAGCTTTTTGGGTGCTCTGCCTCCATCCAGCTGATAGATTCGATCCCTCCTGCCCTCCTGGGGTCATTCCAGCACTGGATTTTCCACTTTCAGCCATCCTCCATTTCCCTTAGGAGCCCTGAGGTCAGAAGATAACACAATTACACCGAAATTTTAAAATGGGACTTCAGGAGCAGCCAAAATTCCAATTACACGTGGAACAAATAACCCGGGCACATCCCAGCCACCAGCCAGGGGTGATTCGGGCAGTGTCAAAAGTTTGCTGCTCCCTTTCATGTCTGCTGCCCCCTCCCAGCTGAGGACGTCTCTTTGAAGCCTGAAGAGCTGAGAAAAGCGCCCAAATTTGCCCCTGATTTGCTCTCAGTGCCCCTCCAGGGCATCTCAGGCAGCTCCAGCTCCCTGGAGAGGAGCCCAGAGCAGAGCCCAAACACAGGAACGCAGCTCCAGGAGGAGCCCACCCCACCTGCACAGGCTGGGATCAGCTTTTCAGGTCTCCCCTGACCCCAGGGGCAGCCGAGGAGGGTTGGCAGGGGCAGCAGGAAAGGTGGAATCCTTTCAGTGAAAAAATCCTCTCTGGCATGGGAGCAACCTCCACCTCTGGGGCGGCAGCTGGAGCCAGCCCAGCCAGGCCTGCCTGGACCAGGGGACGTGGATTTAGCACCACAGAACACTTTTGTCACCAAAAAGCCACTGAGTCTCCTCCCCAGCCATCTGTTGCCCAGCTCCTGCCCGGCTCCCCATGCTGATGAGGTGGGTACTCACCAAATTGTCCCTCTTTGTGCTGCTGTGACACCCCGGGTGACACGGCTGGGATGGACCCCAGTCTTTGGGGACAGTGAAAGTGAAAGGTTTAAAATGGCACAAGTCAACAAACCCCGGCCTCCTCTACCCCAGCTCCCAGGAATCCAGAATCCCAGCATAATTTCATATAAATATGATAGAAGAGGTGTTGTTATATTTTGATATCTGGGTCTCCTACATGCTCTGGGGGCTCCACAGCAGGGCTGGCTGTAGGGAGGGTTGCAGAGCTGCCTGGTGGGGATTTATTGGTGCTCCCAGTGCTGGAGAGGAGATTTGGGCTAAAAAACTGGGCAGTTTGGGCTTTTGGACACTGCAGGAAGAGCAGGCTGTGGCAGAGGGCAGAGCAGAGGGCGAGGAGTGGGGCCAGGAGTGGGTAAATTGTGGGTGGGGGAGATTAACACGGCCCAGCCAGAGGCAGCTCCAGCTGAAATTTGCAGGAGCAGGGAAATTCTCAGAGTTTAGCAGTGGGAATTCAGACAGGAAGGAGGGAAGGGGCAGATCACACTGGAGTCCTCCACTAAAATGAACCAAAACCTTCTTCCCCACGAGGAGCCCGCCCTGGCTGTGGCTGGCTCTCCGTGAGGGTGACATTCCCGTCCTGCAGCCGTGCCAAACCTCCTCCGTGGAAGGCACAGGGGGAGGGAGAGCAGCAGGAGTGACTCAGGGGGTATTTGAGAGGTGTGAGCAGTCTGGCTCCCTCCAAGGCTCCCTCCTGGCCCCTCACCTCTCTCCACAGGGGTGGGAGCATGCTGGATGTGCCTTTTTGAGCGTGGCTGAGCGCAGCTGCTCCCTGTGCTGGCTGCCTGCTCTGGGGATGGCTCACGTTCCCAAATCCAGCTCTCCTGACACACTCGAGTGGCCCCTGGAGATGCCGGGTGGGCGGTGGTGGTGAGTAAGCAGGACAGAACCAGCAGTGCCTTCACAGGACACCCCAGCCCCTCGTGACAAGGAGCCCATGTCCTCCCCTTGTCCCTGTGCCACTTGAGTCACTGAGGTTCCAGCTCCTGCTCTGGGTTCTTGTGGAATTTCTATGATCCCAGCCCTGGAATGGTTTGGGTTGGAAGGGGCCTTCAAGACCACCCTGTTCCACAACCCCAGGTTGCTCCAAGCCCTGTCCAAGCTGGCCTTGGACACTTCCAGGGGCAGTCACAGCTCCTCTGGACAACTCCTCCCCTCAAAAAATTCCCTCAAATCTCCCCTGGATGTCGATGAGCAAATCCAGGGGAGGAGAAGCCAAAGCCACGCTGCTGTCACTGCACTGACACCCTGCCCTTCACAGCGTGTGTGTCTGTGCCATGAACAAACATTTGGGGAAAAAATGGACCAGCCTGGCCCTAAGTCAGCCCTCGGGACAAAACCCTGCGGGTCTGGGGGGCCAAACCCAGCAGTGCCCCCTCCCCGAGGCTGTCCTGCCTGCCCAGGGCCCGTGGCAGCTTTTACCGACCCTCAGAGCCTCAGAGGTCCAGGAGTAACCCTGCTAATGGATAACCCATCACCGGGAGCATTCCCGGGGCCGGGAATAGCCACCAGGCACCCCAGAACCTTTTTATCAGCGGCACTGGGAGCTGCTGGGGCCGGCGCTGCCGTGCCGGGGCTGTGTGTCCGTGTGTCCGTGTGTCCCACAAAGTGGATTATCGCTCCATCCTCCCCGAGCCGAGCCGCAAAAGGGAGAGTGGCTGGATCCGTGCCTCCAGGTAAAGCTGCCCGCAGGGAGGGGCAGAGGCTCTGGGGGATGTTGGAGGAACAAAAGGACGGGAGATGAGCTCGGCCCCTGGAAGGGATGCGCGTCCTGCTCCCCTCGGCCGGGACCCCGCGGCCCGTGTGTGTGTCCCAGTCTGCAGCGTGAGCAATTCCGCTTGAAAAGACGGAGAAATCCCCTCCCTTTGAAAGCCGCGGTGTTTTGGCTCTTCCCGGTAATGCCATAATTGGATGGGATTTTCTCTAATACACAGGGAAAGTCCTTAAGATGATTTTTCACACACCGCCACCCCTCCTCCTTTCCCCTCATCCCACCTTATGCAATAAAACTCCCTCCTCCAGCCCCTTGGGCTGCTCCGGGAGGGCGGGGGGGAGGACGGATTTAATACCCTGCCTGTAATTGCGGCATCAACACCGCGGGGATTTGCCGGGAGAGCGGCGCGGAGCATCCGCTCCCCCTCTGGAAGCCGCCGGGATCAGCCCGAGCGCGGCTCCGCGCAGCGATTACATCTCGGAGCCCTTGCCAGAGCTCACATTTGCAATCGCTTGTCATCCAGCCCGAAAGGAAAATAATCAGGGCCCGACCCCTGCCAAATTCCCGGCGATTTAAATATCCCCGAATGAACCGCGTTTCAGTATAATTTCACTAGAATGGGTATCTCTCTCCATCTCGCTCCGCACAAACATATCTGGATATATATTTATGTAAAACCCTGCGTGTGTAAATGGAAATATTCCCTGCTAAGGGAAAATACAAACGCGGCTCCTAATGAGGGTGAAAGCGCGTTTTGATTTGGGCTGATGCAGGGTTGCGAGGCTTCCCCCAACAAAGTCGGTAGAAATTGTACCTCTCTTTGTTCCCTGCGAGCCACAGAAATTTTCTGATTCGCAGATAAAATTAAAGCAAGTCGAGGGAATGAATAAAACCTCATCCAGCTCGCTGGATCCTGAAAAAAAAATATAAATAAAAAAGTGACAAAACCAAGGAAAAAAAAAAATAAACAGGCAGCAAGCAACTGCAGCCACCAAAAATAATAGAAATAAATAAATAAAACCCATGGAAAAGAGGATAGTTGTTGTTATTCCAGGGAGAAAATATCTCCTGGCTCCTGCAGTGCCTCCGTCCCCTCTCCTCGCCTCTCCAGCCCCCTTTCAAATGAGCCGGGGGAAGGGGACGCCTGTCAGCTCCGGGTGACACTTGCTCCCAGCCCCAGCCAGCTTTCACCAATATGTTCCAGAGGAGCAGCAAACCCCACCACGGACCAGGAACCGAGGAGCTGCATCTTTATAATAATATTAATAATGATTCTCCCCCTACTCCTTTTTTTTTTTTTTTTTTTTTTTTAACTCCTTTCCACCCCATAGGAAAAAAAAAAAAAAAAAAAAAAAAAAAAAAAAAAAAAAAAAAAAAAAAAAAAAAAAAGCCGAATTTTTGGGAGCGCAGAAATCACCCCCCACCACCGGCACTGAAAAGAGAGGAATTGGGACAATATGTAGAGAGAGAAATTAAAAAAGAGCTCAATTACTGCTGCCCTGTGGGGTGGATCTGGTGGATGAAGTCGTTCGCGGCAGCGCCTTCCCAATGTCCGGGGCTGGGATTCCTGGAAATTGGGATGATCTGAAGGAGCCCTTTGGAGATTTGCATGGAAGAAGTGGAGTTTTTAGCAGATGTCTTCAGTGGAGCTCCTGGATCTGCGACTGCTTGGGCTGCTGGGGAAGGGGGGTGCGTGCCTGGGGGTGCCTGCGTGCCTGGGTGGAAATCCTCTTTTTTTTTTCTTTTTTTTCTTTTTTTTTTTTTTTCCCATGAAAAAAGGAGGAAAAAAGCCCCCCAAAGGAGACCGACAGAAAGTTTCTAGAAAGTTTTGTTCAAATGCATCCCAGCCGTCCCCGTGAGGAAATGAGGCTTTGAGAAGAAGACAGAATGGCAAGAAGGAGAAAACTGAGAAAATAATAATTTTTAAAAGAAGAAGAAGAAAAAAAAAACCTTTGACACTTTTTTTTTTTTTTTTTTTTTTTTTTTTTTTTTGCATTTTAGTAGCTTCGACCCAGGGAGTGAAATCCGGGCAGGTTGTTATAGCTACCCAAATCCACAGGGGTCCCCCCTGTCTATTTAAACCCCCTAAATCTTCCTTCCCCTTTTTAAAACTACATTTTATCCCTTGGCTTGTGGGCCAACGTGCCCCCTAATGAGTATTAAAACACTATCTCCTCGCAATTAGCTCATTCCTGACTTCACGCTCCTGATTGACAGAACAAGCCAAAGCATCAGAATTCTCCCTTTGGCAATAAGTGCTGATTGGGTCCTTTTTAAGAGAGCTACTTCAAACTTTTTTTTTTCTTTTTTTTTTTTTTCCTTCTTTTTTTTTTTTTTTTTTAATATTTGCCTTCAGTGTCTTGGCTGAGAGAAGAGTTTTTTACCTCTCTGAGATTTTTTTTTTTTTCCTTGAGAGTAGTAGAGGAAGCAAGAGAGGATTTACCTGGTCGGGCTGAGTTCACTTCATTTGACTTTTTTTTTTTTTTCTTCCTTAAATTATTGTTATTATTATTATTATTAAAATAATCATCCTGCCTCAGAAGAAAGGAAGGTTTTTGGCAACTCTGGTTAAAAAAAAAAAAAAAAAGAAAGACAACTTTTCATCAATGGCCTCTTTTGGATATTTCCTGTTTCTTTGTGGGTTGAGTCAGGCTCTGTCAAGTTACCCAATCTGGTGGTAAGTTTTATTCTTCTTTTTTTTTTTTTCGCTCATTTTCATTTATTTTTCCCCTCCTCTGTTTTCTCTGCAACCCCTGCGCTTAAGATGACTTGAAATTCTCCTTTCGTTGCCACTCAGCTAAAGAGGTGGGATTGTTCCAGCGCCAGCAAGTTCTTAGAACCTGCATTTCACCTCTTTTATTTATGCATTCACTTTGTTTATTTTGACTGGGTTATACCTGATCTCTCCTTCTCCTACTGTAAAAGAGAGAGAGAGCGGGAGAGAGGGAGCGATCGGAAAGTTTTGTTGTTTTCTTTTTTTTTTTTTTTTTCCCCTGACTGCTTTGATCCTCTCCTGTGAAGAACAAAAGGCGCTGCCTGAATTAAAGAGATAATGATACAAGTTGACATGAGCATTTCAAGGTGATTTCGAGCTAGTCAGGTGGAAGGAAGGGGGGGAAAGGAGGAAAACTTTGGGGTGGTTTTTGAAATTATTTCTTTTTTTCTCCCCCTTTCGCGTTAAGGAATATTGAGGGGTAAATTAAATAATAATAATAGTAATGAGGGGGGGAATGGGAGGAAAGAGAAAGGAGGTGAAGGCTGCACGGGCTGGGCTGTGGGAAGGCAGGGCAGGAGCGGGGACGGCGCTGCGGGAGATGCTCCGGGGCCAAACCCCGCGGCTGCCGCGCTCCCCTCTTCGGGATGCGCCGCTTGTTTTGGGGGGGACGTGGCGACAATCCCCCGGCTTTTCTCCTTTCTCCTTTCCCCGCACCCTACGCCTTTAAGAGCCTTTTCTCGCTCGCTACCCCCACGAAAAGCAAATGGTGCTGGGCAAGGCATGTAACTGCACGATCTGCGCTAATTACCCCGCGGAGGTAATTGCGCTCGGGGAAGCCCTAGCGCGGGGAGGCTCCTGCTCCGCGGGGCTCCGCGGGCTCAGCCGGGGGGCTCCGAGCCGCCCCCCCAAAAAAAAGAACAAATCCCCATCGTCCCCGTCCTCCTAATTAATGTTTAAAGCGCGTTTAATCGCTGCTGCCCCCGCCGCGGGTGCGGGATGCGCGGTCCCCCCCCGTCCGGCGGTGCAGAGGTGAGGGTGTTGAAGGCAGCAGCCTCTCCAACTATTTCAGGTATGTCTGAAAGCAGGGAATTCGTTGGGATGGGAGAGGAAAGAAAAAAAGAAAAAAAAAAAAAGGCAAAAAAAAAAAAAAAGGCAATAAAATGCAAATGCGTTCTTGGGAAGACAGGCAGCGAGAGCACCTGGACGGGAGTCATTAAAAAGCAATCTTTTATTCCCAGCCACCATCTAACTTATAATTAGGAACTCGGCTCGCATTCCTGATTGGAGAAGGAAGCGCATTCCTCTGATGCCGACATAAATATTCGCTTGTCGCCCGGCGAGGGGAGCGCGGTCCCCCCTGTCCCCCCCTGTCCCCGCTGTCCCCTCGGTCCCGGAGCTGCGGGAAAATGGGAAAAAGCCTGGGAAAAAGGAGCTGGGGAGAGGGGCCGGAGGTCTCTGTGCAGCCGGGGGATCAGGTGTGTGCGGGGGGCGGCACTGGGGGGTTCGGGGTGGTTTTTTCCCCGTCCTTCCCCGGTGCCAAGCAGCGGTTTCAGACGGTTCTTTCGCAAGGAGAAACCCCCCTCGGGCCATGGAAATGCAAAGGAGGGGCGCGTTGGGCTGGGGGAGTCGCGGCAGAGCCGGGAGCTGTTGCATTGGCTGCCTGAATTCCCCCCTCGCCCTCCCGCCCCTTTCCCTCTTTATTTATCCTCAACCTTTCCCTCTTTATTTATCCCCGAGCGAGGTGCAAACCCGCGGCCACCCCCGGGGATGGGGAGCAGCCCTGGGAATGTGGGAATGGGGCCTGGAAGGTGGCACTGGGGTCCCCGGGATGCTCATCCCAACCACGGGAGGGAAGGTCCTGTTCTGCTAGGCCAGATCCCAAATTTAACAACCCAACCGTTGTTAAATTGCGTTATTTGATTTTAATTTAATTTTGTTCTGGTCTTTCTTTTGTTGTTGTTGTTCTATTTTTTTTATTATTATTATTATTATTTTTTGGAAGAAGGAACCAGGAGTTTTTCAGTCTGGTCAGGCAAGCAGCAAATATCCCATCCCATCCCTCTCTGTTTAAAAGCCTCCCCTCTGCCAGCTCACGGTGATTCGGGTGTTTAGAGCAGAAAATCTGTCATTTGCCACCCCCAAATTGTGCTCCCCCCTACCACTAATCGTTTCTAATTAGAACATCAACTCACCCTGAAGCACACTGGGCTCTGGATATTTACACTTGGACAAAATCGGTGCAAAAAGCAGGGACTGAGAAATCACATTTTCCTGTGGGTGTTGGTTAATTGTTGTCCCAAAATTAGGGGAAATGTAACTTTGTCAGGGGGATCGAGCATTGCTCTGAGTTCTGTCTACCCCTCACAGCTTCTTTTTTTGGCTGAGCTGTTGGAATTGCTGCTCCCGCCGTGGCACAGGGCACCTGTTTATAAATGAGACCAAGCAGATCCCCACACTCCCGGGAGCTTTGGGAAAAGTTCAGAGCAGGAAAAGGGAGAGGATCCCGATGCTCCCACGCTCCGTCCGTGCTGATTTCGGGGTGGGGGAGGCTCTATGAGCTCCCTAAAACCACCAGGCAATGCATTTCCAGGAAGAGGCTTTGAAAACTTAAAAAATAATCAAAGAGGAGGGGGTTGATTGGGGTCAGTCCCACTGGGACGGATGAGCCAAGTTTTAGGGATGTTCTGTGTGGCACAGGAAGCCCACGGGATTTTCTCCAGTGCAGCTCTGAGCTGCTCAGCCTAAAGCAGCTCCTGGGAGCAGCACCAGGCTCTCCCACCCCCGGGGGGCCAGATTAACAGCAAAAATCAGATCGGGTTTGCTTCTTTTCTCAAGTGTTAGTGCTGCTCATTTTTCGGTTTGTTTAAAAAAAATAATAATAATAAAAAAAAAGAGGTTGGAACAAGCTGAGGGAATTCCAAAGAAAAATTCGTGGCTGAGGGAGGATAAAATGTGACCTGTTCCCTGTCCTGGAGGAGTCTGGGGTCTGTGGGGAGTCACAGGAGGAGCATGAACAAAATTTAAACTTTTCCCAGCTGGCTTGCAGTGCCTTGACTGACTCCACACAGAAGGGGGGGGGGGAAGTCTTTAATTTTATTTATTTTATTTTTTTAATCCGTGCTAAGTGGCCTGACTTGGCCTGAACAGAGCCAATGGGCAGGAATTATGCAGAAGGGAGTAGGATTGGATCCAGGAGGGAAAAAAAAGTTAATAAAACTAAAGAGCTTCTATGATGGGAATCTTAATCTCCTGCAGAAAGATAAGACACGGCTCCTGGGGGAGATGATTCCAGGAGAGGCTCCCTGGGCTGAGTTGGAAGTACAGGGAGACCCCTGTGGTGTAGGAAAAACTCCCTGGCATCATTTTCCCTGGGTGTGAGGCAGCTTTGGGATGTGTGTGGTTATAAATTCTGTGCCTGGAGAGGGATGGGAAGGGGATTTGGAGTTGAACAAGAGGCACTGGCAGGGGTTTGCTGTGGTGGCACCGCTCTGGGCAGCAGTGTCTGTCCCCTCCTCTGCCCTGCTGAGCCTGGGGGGCTCCTGTCCCCTCTGCTGCTCCTGTGTGACACCCAGAGTGGGGTGGGATGGGATCAGCCCCGTGAAAAACAGGGAAAAATCAGGGTGGGCAGTGTTCCTGGAGGTGGCAGGTCTTTGGAAGGGGATGTGAAGGACATGGGGATGTGTTGGAGATATTTCCCTGCCTGTGCCTGGCTCTGCTCTCACTGCCCAGACCACGGCACTGCATTGATTTCCTCAGGATCTGTGCAGGATGGGGCTGTGGTGCCCTGCAGGACGGAGCTGTGGTGTCCTGCAGGATGGAGCTGGGATGTCCTGCAGGATGGGGCTGTGGTGCCCAGCAGGATGGAGCCATGGTGTCCTGCAGGACAGAGCTGTGGTGCCCAGCAGGATGGAGCTGGGATGTCCTGCAGGATGGAGCTGGGATGTCCTGCAGGATGGAGCTGTGGTGCCCAGCAGGACGGAGCTGGGATGTCCTGCAGGACGGAGCTGTGGTGCCCAGCAGGACGGAGCTGGGATGTCCTGCAGGATGGAGCTGGGATGTCCTGCAGGACGGAGCTGTGGTGCCCAGCAGGACGGAGCTGGGATGTCCTGCAGGATGGAGCTGGGATGTCCTGCAGGACGGAGCTGTGGTGCCCAGCAGGACGGAGCTGGGATGTCCTGCAGGATGGAGCTGGGATGTCCTGCAGGACGGAGCTGTGGTGCCCAGCAGGACGGAGCTGGGATGTCCTGCAGGATGGAGCTGTGGTGCCCAGCAGGATGGAGCTGTGGTGTCCTGCAGGACGGAGCTGTGGTGTCCTGCAGGATGGAGCTGGGATGTCTTGCAGGATGGAGCTGGGATGTCCTGCAGGATGGAGCTGTGGTGCCCAGCAGGACGGGGCTGTGGTGCCCAGCAGGACGGAGCCGTGGTGTCCTGCAGGACAGAGCTGTGGTGCCCAGCAGGACGGAGCCGTGGTGTCCTGCAGGACAGAGCTGTGGTGTCCTGCAGGACCCCCTTTCTGTGAGAGCTGGGGAAGGGATCTGGCAGCCCTTTCCACCTGTGCTTTGTGCAGTTCAGGAAAAGCAAGCTCGAGGGAGCCCTGCCAGCGGCAGCGATGCCACTCCAGGTGCCACACCTGAGCCTGTCCCCGTTCTGTGGCATCAGCACAGCAGGAGCAGTGCAGGGGTGAACCTTGTGCTTGTCCCTGCCTTGTGCTTGTCCCTGCCTTGTGCTTGTCCCTGCCTTGTGCTCTCTGTTCTTTGCTGGGCTCTGTTCCCCTCAGCTCTTCCTGGGTGGAACAGTCCCCATGGTAAAGTGGGTGAAATCCAGGCTGGATTTTCCCCCTGAGGATCCCAACCCTGCTGCACACCCCGCTCTGGGGGGCTGCACCCTCGGCAAGGCAGAGAGGAGGGCTGACCACCCTCCCCTCCATCCTGGAGGGAGGCAGAGCCCTGCCAGGTCACCCGGGGGACAGCCCGAGCCCGGTGCTGCCACCAGGGCTCCTAAAGCAATCTCTAGAGCCCAGAAGTATGAATTGCATCTCCCCTCTTCTCTGCCCGAGTGGCCGGGGTGAGCTGCTGGAATTCACCTCCTCCCCTCCTGCAGCAGGCCGTGGTGAGGTGTTAAAACCCATCAGTGAGGCAGGGCAGTCGCTCTGCATCCAGCCCTGTCCCAAGCCCTGGAATTGCCCTTTTTGTGTCTCTGTTACAGCGGGGTCTGACCCAGCCCTGTTTTTCCAGGCAGAAAATAATCACAAAATGATGGTTTAGGCCACTCTCAGACACCAGCTCTCCCCAAAATTTGGATCTGGGATGGTGCTTTGCAGTGGAGCAGAGGGAAAAGGGTCAAGGGGAATTTTCAGTGTAGCTCTAAGAGGTAAAACCCAGCTCTGGCCCATCCTGTGCAGAGGATGCTGTGTGCAAAGGGGAGGGAATCATTTCCCACCTCCATTTTTTTGGTGGGACTGAAGAAACAAACTCTGATGGTGTTCGTGTTGTTCATGGTGTAGTTCACTTGTGGTGCGATTAAATGACTGGACCTAGATCACACCAGGAGGTTTTTTCTCAGCAGAAACTGAAAATTTTGCGAGGTCTAGGCAAGAAGTCTCTGTTTGAAACAAGGGGAGGGCTGGGACTTTCCTGAAGAAAATCCCAAATCCCTCCTCTACTCAGCTTTCAGACTCATTTTATCAAATTGTGTTGTTCTGCTGCATGTTAGTTGAGTTTTTCTTTCCATTTTAAGAGGACTTGATTAGATGAATTAATCTGAAAACCAGCAACTCGATATTCAAAGCATTGGCTGAAGGAATTGCATCCAATAAAAAGCCTTTCCTAATCAAACGATAAGGAAAAATGAATCCTTTTGCTCCCCAGCTCTTTCCAGGTAACCCTGGGGGTAAAACCTGTCCTTTGCAGATATTTCAACACCTCTGGGAATTCTCCCTGGAAAAGTTTTGAGCACTTGGGATAGTTTGGGTTGGAAGGAACCTTTGGAATGTCATCTAGACCAGCAGTGAGCAGGGACATCCTCAACCAGGGCAGCCGGAATCGAGGGGTGGGAATGGCACTGCTTTCTCTTGGCCAAAGAAAGACTTTTTGACCATTCCTTCTAAAAGTTTCGGGCTGGAGGAGCCTTGACGATTACTGTGGTGTCTCCTAGAAAAGGAGGGATTGCAGCAGGGGAAGCCGGGCTGGCTCCATCCCAAACCTGCCATCCCTTCATCGCTGCATCCCAGCTCCAGCCACGCTGCTTCTGCAGCCCCTGCGCCAATTCCTGCATCGCCGGCGCTCAGCGTGGGCGCAGAGCAGCAGCAGCAGGAGATTATTCCACCTTAGACCTCGCGAGGAGCGAATATTTTTCCGGGAGCGCAGGAAAATCCCACCGGGACCAGCAGGGCTGGGCTGAGCGCTCCTGGAGCTGGCGATTCAAAGCGCCCGGGCGCATTTCAAAGGGTTTTATTTGGCATAATGAGAGCGCTTAGCGGGCGTTGCACAAGGGAAGAGTGCGGGGCAATCCTGCGGGCACTGGGTCGGGATGCGCCCCGGGGCTGGACAGCCTCATCCTCCCAGCGGGGATGGACCCGTCCCACCTCCATCCGCGGTGAAATTCCCTTCCCGGAGCTCTGGACTCGTGCTGCTTCCCAAGGAAGAGCCTGTGGGGATGAAGAGTGCGGCTGGAATAGAGGGGAGGAGGATGAGGAAGGGCTGGAGGTGGGGGTGGGAAGGAGAAGGACCCAAAGAGGCTCCCACTGACTTCTGGTGGTGTGGAGCTCGGTGGTCTCTGCCCAGGTTGGGGCTGGCACTGGGGTCAAACCCGCTGGAATACAGGGAATGGCAGGGGGAATGGCAGGGGGAATGGCAGGGGGAAAGGAAGGGGGAATGGCAGGGGGAAAGGAAGGGGGAATGGCAGGGGGAATGGCAGGGGGAATGGCAGGGGGAATGGCAGGGGGAATGGCAGGGGGAATGGTGGGGGAAAGGAAGGGGGAATGGCAGGGGGAATGGCAGGGGGAAAGGAAGGGGGAATGGCGGGGGAATGGCAGGGGGAATGGCAGGGGGAAAGGAAGGGGGAATGGCAGGGGGAATGGCAGGGGGAATGGCAGGGGGAGAAGCCCTGGGCAGAGCACACGGGCCTTGCCCACAGGCTCAGCCCCAAGGCTGCAGCAGGGGTGGCCCCAGCCCAAAAGGCCTCTGTGAACCCATCTCTGCTTTGCTGTCACCAGCCAGGGACAAAGGCCAGAGCCCAGGACAGTTCAGTGGGGCTTAAGGCTGGAACTGGAGGGGAACTCGGGCAGGAGCCCCATCAGGGCTTTGCTGGAGCGGGTCGAGGGCTGGTCTTGCAGAAAAGCCACTCATGGAACTGTCCATGCTGCCTGCTTCCATCTCTCCTGTGCCATCCATGATGCTCTTTCCTCCTTTATCCCCTTGAAAGTGGCGGGATTTAAGTCCTGTTGTCATCTTGGCACGACCTGTAAAAATCCATCAGTTCGTAAGTTCACTCCAAATTCTACCGGAGCTCACGAAAAGCCAAGGGGAGGGAAGGAGAGCTGCTGCATTAACTCCCCTGTTCTGAACTCCTAACATAGGGCACGGCTTTCAAAGGCAGCCTGGGAGCCGGGGGAGAGCGCTCTGCATCACAAAGGTGGTGTTTGTCCCTCTTCCTGGTTTGTCACCTGCATATTCACAGCCCCCTTCCCATCTGGGTGCTGCTGCTGCCCAGAGGGAGCTTTGCATTTGTAGAGACGGGGCCATCAAAGCAGCTCAAGGTGCCTTTGGTCTCCTCCTCGCCACAGTTTCTGTCCTGGTGTTAAACCAGTCAGTTTTTCCTCTATGGACACCGTGATCATTTTTAGCAGGGAGATTTTTTCTCTTCCCCGAGGTGGATATTCCCTCATGCTGTGGAATTCTCTTCTCCTGTTGCTCCTTTGCGCTCTCAGGCTTCACCAGCAGAGCCACAGCAGAGCACGAGGGCTGGTTCCCTTCCCACATCACCGCCCTTGCAGGGGTTCCAGGTGTCTGGGGTGGGCATTTCTCCCCTCCCACGGGGTTCTGTGGGCTCAAAGTGTGTTGGAGAAGGCTCACAGGGTGCCTCAGCTGCTCCTGGAGCTCAGGGCATGGCAGAGCCTCACGTTTCCAGCCTGGCCTGGGGCTCATCACAGCTCTGGAGCATTCCCAGTGTTCCCAGTTCGAACGTGCCTCTCTGGAATGGCATCCAGGCCACAAATGGAGATGCCCAGGTTCCCTTCAGTGCACAGGTTTTACTGCCAGGTTCGGGTGCTTGGTGAATCCTGGCCATGCTCAGAGGCCTGGCAGGGACTGCTCACAATCCACTGGTGACCTGCTCCTTTCTTGGCAGCAGCTGGAGACCAGGAAATCCCTCAGGAGAATCCCAGAGCATCTCAGCACCACTCCGTGTCCATCTGCAGGCAACTGAGCAAAGCCTGGGGGTGGAATTCACTTCACCCATCCCATCTCTGCAGTTTTGGTGTCTCCATCCAGACCAGGGGCTCTTGGCTCCTTTGTTGGAGGAGAACTGGGCACTTCTTTCTGGTGCAATTCCTGTCTCAGGTGCTGGATGGGGCTTGGCTGGTGAAATCCCCTGTGCCAGGGGAGGAGACCAGCTCAGAGCAGTCTCCACCAATGTCATCCAGGTTTAGTCAGAATAGACCCAAAACAGAAGTCTTTGCACCTTGCCTATCTCCTAGTTGTTAAAATCCATCATTCCCTTTGCCAGGCTTAAGTTCACGTGGGTCAAATCAAGCCATGGGCGTTTTCTCCATCATCTCTCTAATCATTTATAATAATTTATAGTCATCTATATAATCTCTTATAATCTATAATGATTATAATCTATAATGATCACCCAGGCTGGTACTAAAAACCTCCAGACCACCCCTCTCCTCAGGAAATTCATGTTTTATCCTGTCTCAGCCCAGCTGCTGAAAGCCTCAGCACTCTGAGGGTTCTGCAGCTTCCTCTGTGCCATATCTCATCCTGCCTTTGATCCAGGACACTCCAGGGAACAAATGAATCTTCCTGGTGCTCTGAGACACACCCAGAGTCTCCCACCGCCCCCCGATCACACCCACAAGTCAGTACCTCCAGATCGTGGTAGAACTTGATCTCAAAACTTCTTGAAGGGAGATTTGAAGTGGTTTCCCTGTGGCCCTGTCCTGCCAGTTATTTTGGCAGAGGGACACAGTCACAGATGTTTCTGCATTTCAAGAATTCCTCTGACTTTACTTTGCTTTCAATTGTCTGAAATCAAACACTTTTCCCTTTTCCCCTTTTCCCCTTTCCCCTTTCCCCTTTCCCCTTCTCCCTTTCCCCTTTCCCCGCTGCACTGGGATCTGTCTTTTTTTTCCCTGCTGTAGCTGGGAAGAAATGGGAGAGTCTGGACAGGGAAATACCACTGGGCATTGGATGAGATTTGCAGAATTTACTGGGAGACCCACAGCTGCTCCAGAGATGTAAAAATCCATTTAATGCTGTTTATTGGGAGATCCATGATTGGTTTCTATCCCTCCTGGAGGGAGAATCTTCCTGAATATTTTGCAGTGGAATTTCCTTTAGTGTTAGTGTTGAGAGATGAGGTACAGCTCACCTCACACCCGTCACACATTTGCTTTGGGGTGAGATGAATCCCATCTCAGTTTCCCAACCATTGCCTGGGAGAGGATCCTGGATGACTGGGATAAAAATATTTCCCTTTAGACAGGTCAGGTTGGGCTTTGAAACTCTCCTAAACATTAGGAGCACCTCTCTGTGATCTACACAGGCACGTGGAGCGCTGAAAGAGGGTATTTCCATTGGAAAACCCTTCAAAGTGCACCTTTGGTGACCAGATTACCTTTATAAAGCTCTTCACTTGAAGTCCTGATGTGGCTTTCCACAGGTGTTGAGGAATTGGGCAAAGATCCCTATCCCTAATATCTCAGAAGGGCGTTTGAAGGGAATTCTTGTGAAGTTTCAGTTTCTTGCACGTTCTGGGAGCAGCCACAGAGATGAATTTGATGTGGAATAAGTTGCATTAGTGATCCAGAGCAGGAGAGCTGGGTACCACATGGAATCTTGTGGATTTGGGATGGTGGAGAGCCATCCTGAGGGCTCTGAGGACAATGAACAGAATAGAATCCCAGAATCCCAGAATCCCAGAGTGGTCTGGGTTGGAATAGAGCCCATCCAGTGCCACCCCTGCCATGGGCAGGGACACCTCCCACTGTCCCAGGTGATTTAGAGCCCCATCCACCCTTTTGATCTATTCTGTTATTTTCCTAAAGCGAAGGATTCAGGGGCTGGGAGGCTCAGCCCAGCCTGTCCCCTTCCCCTGCTGGTTGCAACAACGTGTGCTGAGTTTTTAAATCTGTAGAGAAAGGAGCTGGCAGCTCAGTCTGCAGGCCCTGAGAGCTGCAGCATTAGCAGGGCTGTGGTTGGGTCATCCCTTGCACAGATTTTCTGCTGGAAGTGCTCAGACAGAACTGGGTGAGGACAGGAGGGAAGTGCAGAGCTGATCTGACACAATTTGTGTTTTATGCCTCAGATTTATTGGTGGCATTGCTGCAGCAGGATCAATTAGCTGGTTTTATTGAGCTGCCCCTCATCAGAGACTGGTCCATGAGCACCCTCAGCTCATCCTGAGCCTGAGGAAAAGGGGATTAGCTCCGTTGCTTTTTTTTAAGTGCTTATTTCCTCTCGCATGCTGCGGAGAGAACAGGCTTTAAGCAGCACAGATTTAGCTCTCAGACACCTTGAGTTAGCTGAGATCCATCCCACCGTGGGCTTGCAAAAATAGGCGTGACCCCCATTAAATCCAGGAATCATCCCATCCATCCTCACGTGCTCCGGGCTGGATCAGATCTCCCCTAAATCAGAAGGGTGAAGAAGTCAGGGATGTAAGCGCTCAGCCAGCTCTGAGTCACTGCTGACAGGAATATCATCCGCAGAAGGAAGGAGCTGACTGGATCACTGCTTTTTCCTAGCAGGATGGCTCACGGATATTCGTGGGGTGATTGCAAAACCTCAAAGTCACTTGCAACAGAGGACTGAGGGCACAGTGGGAGCGGGGTTTTGCCTGGGAGAACACGGCCCAGACGGATGGGGCAAACAGCCGACTTGAAAGAGAACAGATAAGACCCATTAGCAGAAGATCGGGGATCAGACAGGGCAATGCTAATTCAGTGGCCTCTGAAACCCCTGGTGTAAGTTGCCCACAGGCACTTGGGCAGTCTGTGATCCCAGGGAGCTGAGTCCGTCTGTCCTGCTGACTCAGCTGAGTCCCTTTGTCCTGCTGACTCATAGTCTCTGTCTCCTGGGCAGTGAAAGGGTCAAGCTCAGCCTAAAGCAAGCCAGGCTGTTCCCAGCTCAGCTTCCTAAAACTGCACTTGTCCTGTTGGCCAGAGGAGCCTGGGAATTCTTACAGAGAAACTAATTAGGGATTTATAGAGAGTGGCTTAAATTTACAGCCACGGGTACCTTGGTATCCTGCCAGCAGCAGTGAGAGTGGTGGTGGCTCCTGGGGCCCCCAACACTGGGACTCAGGACAAACTGAGGGATTCTGTCCTGCAGACAGGCCCCAGAAATCAGGGAAGCCAGGCTCTCGTTGGATTCTTGCATGCAAGAGCCCATTTTGGCAAGCTCTGGTACCAGAAGGGCAGGGCAACATGCAAAACCTTGAGTACCTAATGGACTGCAGAATTGTGATCGGCCAGGGACGAGGTAATTCAGGAGCTCAAACACGTCCTTGGGACATGGGGCCTCTGGCTGTGTTCCTTCTGTGCCCTTCACAAGCCTAAACAAACAGATGGGTGTCCTGGACAGAGGAGAACCAGAAAGTGCAAAATGAGAGTTTCCTACAGGCCCTGGCAGGGGCACTGCCCACATCCCATTCCAAGGGACAGTGTGGGGGCACTGCCCCTGTCCCATTCCAAGGGACAGTGCGGGGTCAGAGCCCACATCCCATTCCAAGGGACAGTGTGGGGTCACTGCCCCTGTCCCATTCCAAGGGACAGTGTGGGGTCACTGCCCACATCCCATTCCAAGGGACAGTGTGGGGTCACTGCCCACATCCCATTCCAAGGGACAGTGTGGGGTCACTGCCCACATCCCATTCCAAGGGACAGTGTGGGGGCACTGCCCCTGTCCCATTCCAAGGGACAGTGTGGGGTCACTGCCCACATCCCATTCCAAGGGACAGTGTGGGGGCACTCCCCTATCCCATTCCAAGGGACAGTGTGGGGTCAGGGCTCACATCCCATTCCAAGGGACAGTGTGGGGTCAGGGCCCACATCCCATTCCAAGGGACAGTGTGGGGGCACTCCCCTATCCCATTCCAAGGGACAGTGTGGGGTCAGGGCTCACATCCCATTCCAAGGGACAGTGTGGGGTCAGGGCCCACATCCCATTCCAAGGGACAGTGTGGGGTCACTGCCCACATCCCATTCCAAGGGACAGTGTGGGGTCAGGGCCCACATCCCATTCCAAGGGACAGTGTGGGGGCACTACCCCTGTCCCATTCCAAGGGACAGTGTGGGGTCACTGCCCCTGTCCCATTCCAAGGGACAGTGTGGGGTCACTGCCCCTGTCCCATTCCAAGGGACAGTGTGGGGGCACTGCCCCTGTCCCATTCCAAGGGACAGTGTGGGGGCACTGAGCAGAGCCAGGAGGAGAAGCTGGGCCAGAGTTACCTTTGACCCACTGTCTATAAAAAGAAAACCCAACATTTTTGGGTGAGGATCAGACCCTCAGCTGGACAGGTCAGCGTGGCAGGACCACGAGCGAGGCGTTCAGGGCTGCTCTCTCTGCTGCAGAGCTGTGCACACAGGGGGCTGGGCTGGGTTCATCACCCTGCACCCCAGAGCTGCACACCCCATCCGAGGGAGCCATCCAGGCTCCCGAGCAGTCCGGGAAGGAGGGCTGGCACTTCTGGCTGTGACTCAGCAGCCCTGGCAGTGCCAGTCTCGGGAGGAAAGGATCTCTCTCTGCTGGGCATCAGCAGAACCGAGATGAGCAGCTGGGAGCATGAACCAGGCTAGGTCAGATGGTTTAATTCCATCATGCCCAAATCCTTAAGCTCATCCTGCCCTTGGTTCCCATGGACAAGGAATTTGTGTTTCTGCAGAAGTCCCTCCTTTTTGGGTTCTGTGGTGTTTCGGTGCAGAGGCTGATACAGGAAAATGCTCTTGAAAAGCACCATTTGTCAAAGATTTGGTCATTTGGGCTGGTTTTTGGTAACCAGCAGTGAGCTGCCAAGTGGAGGCACCTTGAGAGAGACCACCCTCAGAACCAGTCGTGACCCTGAAGTCACTGCAGGAGGACTCACCAGCTCCTGTTGTCTCCTGAGCTCCACGTTTCCGTGGTTCTGCTGACCTTGCTGATAAGATCTGTACACATTTATTCATACCCTTGTGCTGTCTGCTCCTCGAATTCCCAGACTGTTTCTGTTACTGTGGATGAGGAAGAGTTGGGTTGATCTTAAATTTCCTTGATCTTAGAGATGTCAGGAAAGGTGCTCGGGGTTTTCTTTGATGCCAGAAGAACACGGTGGCATCGCTATAATGGGAGAGTGAGGGAAGTGATGTGAGCTCTAAACTGACTGAACTTCAGGCCTCCACGCAGGTTTTGCCATTAAATCTGTCTGAGTGCTAAGTTAGGTGTGAACTTAGCCTTGGGCATTACTGTGCTAAGTTAGACTTTATTATTAACCTTAGGAAAGAACAGACAGAGACATCTCAGGTGTAATTTGTGTCATTCACAGCCTTTTTCTGTGAAATTCAGGCCTTTCCAAAGTGTTTTTATGCAGTAAAAGCTGTAATTGCTTGTGCAAATGGACTGATGTCCTTCAAACTTGGGAAGGGGACCCGGGCTGGGGGCAAGGATGGGCTCATGGAAGGGCTCTCAGATCCATTTCTGCTCTAATCCATCCCTCAAAACTAGTTTCTACATAACCCAAGGCTTCAGCAATCCTGCTGCCTGTTTGTCCCCACAATGGCATTTAGACCTCTTGGCCCCACGGGTCTCATTTGGCAGAGATTGTGAGAAACATTAGATATCCAGAAACCTCACCAAAATGGGCAGTTCAGTGGGGTAGAAATGTGAGCAGAGTCCTCCTAGGGGCTGAAGGTTGTGAGCGTGTGTGTCCATCTGTGTTCCCTGGACATCCTAAATCCAGACAGGAGAGTCACTGCCCACAGAATAACATAATAATAATGTCCCTGGTTCTGTTTATTGTTTTCTTCAATCCACCTTCTCTTTCACAGAATTACAGGGCACAGAATGGTTGGGGTTGGAAGGGGCCTTGGAGGTCCAACCCCCCGTGATGGGCACGGGTGTCATTCACTGCTTCAGGTGTCTCAGGGCCTCATCCAGCCTGGCCTTGGACACTTCCAGGGATGGGGCATCCACCAGCTGATCCAGTGCTTCACCCCCCTCTGAGCAAAGAACTTCCTCCTAGCATCTCGTTTTAATCTCTTCTCGTTTGTTTCTGTTGTCTAATCCCTCTCTGCCCATGTAAAAAAAATCCCTCTTTTTTTATCAGCCCCCTTTAATTACTGCCAGGCCACAACGGGGTCTTCCCAGTTCTCCAGGCTGAATAATCCCAGCTCTCTCAGCCTGGCTTTGCAGGGTGGTTGCTCCAGCCCTCTGATCATCAGGGGGTTTCTTCCCCGTTCCTTCCTTCTCAGTCTGAGGTGTGATTTGTGAGAGGAGTGGGCCATGCCAGGAATCTCCTCACTGCTCTGTGTGGCTCAGGAAGGGCTGAAGAGGAGGAGCCTCCTCGTTAGGTTTGAGGAGAATGAAGGACTCCAATGCTTTGGAGAGCCGTGGTTCCAGTCACAGCTGCGTGTCACTCACTTCCCACTGTGTGGATTGGTGCTGGCAGCTCCCAGGGATGTGTCCAGGAAAAGCCCAGTGAACCCCTTCTGTGAGGGTTTTTTGGGGAGAAGAAGGATTTATTATGAAGGAAGGCAGTTAAATACATGTATAATACATATTCCTATATGGATATGGATAGGTAGATCACATATCCCTTCGTAGCTTTGGCTACATCTCCAGTTTGGAACTGGTTTGGAACTGTCTCCAAAGACAGTTGGAAGTCACAGAAAATTTTCCTCTGGCTGTAACAAACTTTGGGACAACGTATTTGTCCTGTGCCTCGGACTCTGAGATCCTTCAGGAACCTCCAAAGTTGCTTCACACCTTGATTCTGGGCCAGGAAAGCGCTGCTTTGGTGCAATTCCTTTGTCTCATGTCTTAAGACTCCGAGCTCCTTTAGGTCTTGATGCTTCCAGTTGCTTCACCCTTTGATTCTGGGCCAGGAAAGCGCCGTGTTTGCTTTGTGTTTATCCTCAAATACCAGGGCAGTTCTGCTCATTTTGTGTGCTTGGGCACTGGGCTGGGTGGCAAGGGTTGAGATGAAGCCTGGGAGCAGGGAGAGCTTTCCTGTGCTGCTCCTCAGCACGTTATTATCCCTGCTATCAGGGACACGCAGTAATAACGTATGGAAATTACAGGCATATCTCAGCCCCATCTCCCCTATCCCAGTGCAGAGGAGAGAAGGAGCCCGGTTAAGGCTTGTACATATCTGACAAGGTGCAGCAAAACTTGGCTTGGAGCTGGATTTTGGGGTTTTGGGGCATGCAAAGGCAGAATTGCAGAACTTGGAGTTGCTTTTCCTTCAGGCACGTGCAGGAATTGACATTTATTGACAGATAAACAGAAATCGGAGGTGCGTGTCCTTCAGAGCCCACAAAATCCATCCGTGGGTTGTGTAGCCTGACCTGCACCCAGCTCTCAGCTGTGATGGGTGCTGAGGGCTCCTGGCTGAATCCCCAGCCTTGGGCGAGCCTCAATCAATGTGAATAATTGATTTGGTGGTTCTGGGGAACGGCATAATCTGTTGGCGAGGGTGTGCTGCTGAGATTTTGGGAAAACTGGGGTTCCAAAGCCCTGCTCTGGATGGAGCAGAGGGAGCTTGTGAAGCTCATTTTCCCCATCCCGTGGGTAGGTGCCATAACCACCGAGCTGCTGACTCTGGGTATAAAGGGGACATTGCGTCCTCCAACTTCTCTTTGGGATTGGCACCTGAGGGGCTGGGCACCTGAACAAATCACCACGAGCTAAGTTAGGGTGTGAACTCATCAGGTGCCAGTTTTTCTGTGGTAACTGCCCGTGTGAATGCTCTTTCCCTGCAATAAACACGAGGTGGTTCATATTTACCAGGGGGCAAGAACGTTCACATGGGTGTTCACATGGCTCACACCCTGGTTTGACTCCCAGTAACTTGGGCCTGTGCCTCTAACCTCAGTACCCTTGAGAAGCCACCCCGAAAAATAGAAATCAAACTCCTCTGATTTACATAAACCGCAGTTTTGCCCTTTCTCCATTCCAAATTGCAATTATTTCGGCTCATCTTTGGTTTGCCAGGAAGGATTTGCTGAGATTGACTCCACGGCTCTGTTTTGGCAGGAAACTTGAGGTCCTTGAGGTCCTGGTGGCCAGGATCAGCCAACAGGGGCAGATTATCTGCAGGCACCACACCATCTTTTCTTGCCTCATAGTCAGAGGCCTTCTGGGCACTGACAGAATATTAACATTCCAGTTTCTCACAGCCAGCTCCCGAGCCCTGGAGAGATTTAAACGTGTGGAGATACGAAGCCAGGCACATAAAACTCTCCCCAGCCAGTGGGGGAAGGGTGGTGTGGCTGTGGGGTGAGCAGCTCCCAGGTTGCCTTGAGGTCACCAGGTGCTTTTCCAAGTGCTTTCCATACACCTGGGAAATGGTCACGAAGTTTTCTGAAGGAAAAACCTCAATTTTCTGAAGGAAAGACCTTGGAACAGCGTTAGAAACCTTGCCCAGGAGCAGGCACAGCATAACCATGCATGAGCCCGAGGACAGAGTGAGGGAAAATGCCTTCAAAACATTCCAGGAACCAGACTGAATGTTCCAGTCACATAAAAATACCCACAAAACTAACGACACGCTGGCTTATGGGCTGGGGTTTTGTCTCATGATGATCCCAAAGGCTGACTCAAGTTATCTGAGGCATCTCCTCTCAGGTGAGATGGGGAAGGTTCAGCTCATCCTCAAGGAAGCTTTCCACCAAGTGGGGACGAGCCTGCTTTGAAAGCAGGATTTTCTCAGAACATCTGAGCCCACTTTCATTCTCCAAGCACACCAGGGGTGGTATCTGTGCTCTGCTGGGTGACAGAACCTTCCCTAAGAGACCTCAGGACCAAATTCACTCAATTTTAGCCACGGAAGGCTCAACTATCTGAGCCAACCATCTTAAAAACCATCTTGGGCACCTTCTGAGGGCAATTCATCCTTCCTGAGATTGGGATCTCTCTGGTGGATGTGATGAATCACTGTCTGGAGTTGCCTATCTCTCTCCAGCCACTCTAGAAACAGCCTAAACACCTCCCTTTTAGACAGGTAAGGTTGGGAGGGATGACTGGGTGCCTGAACACCCCACAAATATCATTGATGTGATGCCAGGTGGTGTCTGGGAGGTTTCTATCCCTATTTTAAGAGAGGCTGATGAGAAACCCAAAGTGTTTGTCAGGTCCTTGACCTCCCTTGCTGATTTTGCCTGGAGAGAAGAGGTAAAAGACCAAAATCTTCTTCAAATTGTTCTGATTTAAACACTGTATTTTTCAATACATCTTTTCCAGGCAATATTTGCAGAGCTATTGCAAAAATTTGTGGACTATTGTAGTTAATAACAAAGAGTATTTTGGGACTTTTATTTCTGGTCTTAAAGTGGCATCTGGCTAATGAGGACCAGAATTAGATTTTTGCAAGGAAATTATGTTCCCTGAAAATCCTACATTTGTGTTTTCTGGAGCAGCTGGTTCTGGCCACTCTAGGAAGGGGTTGCTGACCTCAGGCCTGCAAATTCACACTTTTTCTTTAGGACTGGAGCATGGTTACCAGCCTGGTATAACCATTTTTGGCTGTGATGGGGACAGCCAAGACCTTGTGGAGAAGGCAGGAGCAATGTTCCATCACTGCACCCTTCAGAGGGCAGCTCGTGGTTTGTGACTGGCCAGTGGCTTGGTGGAACTTTGGTAGTGCTTTGGAGAAATATTGAGTTGCCAACTCAATATTTTGTTTGTGTTAACTACAGAATCACAGAAATAATAGAAATGTAGGAAGAGTTTAATTGGAAGGGACCTTGAAAATCATCTCATTTCAACACCCTGCCATGGGCAGGGACAACTTCCACTGTCCCAGGCTGCTCCAAGCCCTGTCCAGCCTGGCCTTGGACACTTCCAGGGAT
Source organism: Prinia subflava (assembly GCF_021018805.1). Lineage (NCBI taxonomy): Eukaryota > Metazoa > Chordata > Aves > Passeriformes > Cisticolidae > Prinia > Prinia subflava. The sequence goes on along the minus strand of NC_086247.1, from coordinate 151,918,513 downwards.
CCAGGGGCAGCCACAGCTGCTCTGGGAACCTGTTCCAGGGTCTCACCACCCTCACAGCCAAGAATTTCTTCCCAACATCTAATCTAAATCTCTTCTCTTTTAGTTTAAAACCAAGCTGAGTATTGTTTTAAAAACCTCTCCTCCTGAACTCGCTGTTGGGTATTTTTTGTGTGTGTCTATGGCTCAGGAGGATGCCATACATGGTGGCAAGATTTTGTCCCCCAAAATGAAACCTGTGGTTTATAATTTCCATGTAGAACCCTTTTTTTAGGGCCCAACTTTCCCAGAGGACAATTCAACCCCTCCTATTCCAGCCATCTATCTTAGGACAGAGCAAGTTGCTCTTCTGTGGCCCTGATGATTCTGCCATGAGGTCAGGGAGGTTTTGGTGATACCATTAACTGAATTCCTACCTCCAAGGTGTTCCAGACAGATTAGATGAACTCCATTGAGCACTGGTTTCTGCCACCAGCATGTGTGAAATTCCAGTCCTGGTGAATCCAGAGGGCTTTTTTTGTTCATATCTATTGAAGTCCTGCAGCCTTGAGTACATGTTCAAAGCTGGAATGGTGTGAACTGGCACAGCCCCATAGCCTGGAGGATGGGGACAGCAGGTGACAAATGTCACACTGACGATGTTACAGAGGTGAACCCTCAGCTCCTGCTGGCTGAGGAGCTGCTGCTTGAGAAGCTGGCTAGTACCCACATGTCCTCCCAAAATCCAACTGTGCCAATCCTCCAGCAACCCTGGCTGCAGGGAACTGTCTGACCAGGCTCTGGAAGCTTCCTTCTTGCTCTGCTCTGCTGCAAACCTCTCCAGTGGGAAAGCCTCTGCCTCCAGACTGGTTTCACTGGGTGTTTCATGAGGCTTTTGTGGATGTGTGCTCAGAGGAGACGACCTGGAAACGGGGAGGATTCCCCAGAATGTCCTAAGCAGCTGAGGGATGTCACCACAACTGATGTGGCTCTGCAGAGCGTGGGTCTGATCCCCAGTGACCTCCAGAGTTCCACGGGAACTTGGTTCTTAGGATAATTTTCCAACTGGTTAACTGAGTTTCTAAATTAATGCAAAGTTTCAGCTCTGCAAATTTAAACAGAATTGACCTCATTTTTCTCCAATTGAAACATCCGTCTACTTCCCTGTAACTCCACGGTGTCTGAACACCTTTCACTTTCCCATTCTGTGCGTGCTGTTTCCCCTAGGATTTAAGAAACTCTCTCATTTGTTCATGCAGTGTAATCCATGCCTTGTTCAGGAGGTCAGAGGGAATGGTGGGAGCAGCAAGCTCAGCTCTTTAGTATAAAACAGATCTGTATTTCCAGGGCTTTCTTATAAACACTGAGAGCTTGATCCCAGAGGTGGCTGGGGTCCCCTGCAGTCCTGGTTTAGGTTTAATTGCCAAATATTCTATGTACAGTGGATTTAGTAAAGGCAGAATTAGCTCTGCTGGACGTTTTTCTATCCATGCATCCCTGTGTTTGTCTCAGTCTGTGAAATGAGTCCCATCCCAGGAAATCTCAGCATTAGGGATTGCTAGTTTGACCCATTGGGAAGTGGATCTGGAATGTAAAGGTCTTTGGGCTCATTTTTTAGGATTGCCATGAGGATTCCACCACATTTTCCCCTATTCACCCAAACAAGGCTGAAATGCATTTTTTTGGGAAGAGCTTTGAGCTGAACCTTGAAAATGTCAACAGGCTGGGAGAATCCATCCTTTCTCCTGAGGGATTTGTCCAGTTGGGGAATTCACTGACTTCAGGTCTACCTCTGAGCTGAGTCTGGCTGCTTTCACTGAACCATCACTGGTTCCCATTTCACTTCCAGTTTGGAAAAAAGTGCTTCATATAATCCAAGGGTCTGGTTGGGAGTTTGCCATTTGAGAGCACTTGGAGCAGATAATTTCAGGAGTGTCCTGTGGACCCTCTGGATCCCTGGAGGTCTGGGAATGAGGCATTCCTGTGCTCTGTCCCGGGCTGGTGAGGGGAGCAGGACTCTGCCAATGGTCATAAAGCTGCTGTCTTGGGAGCAGAGAGCAGAGGTGGGATGGGAGAGCAAAATTCTCAGTGTCTGTCTTGAAAGTTGCCTCTTCTAACAATGAAGAGACTGAGTTTGTGACTTAGACCTGACTTAGACCTCACTGGACTATCACAGCACCCAAGCTAAGGAGAAACGGTGAAATACATTTGTTGTTTCCCACCTCAGAAGCAAAAGTCCTATTAGCCTACCTAAAACCTGATTTATTTGTGAGAAATAAATGCCTTTTATTGTTTTCAACTCGCCACGGTTCTGTTATGAGGGATGCTGGCTGCCTCTGGTAAAACTGGTTTGCTCCTCTTTGACAGAACCAGCTCTTAATGCTTTAAGCTGGAAAAAAATTAAGGAATTTAAGGTTTTTTTTTTTTATTGTCACCACTGTTAGATTTGTACAAAATGGAGGGGTTTGGAGCAATACTGAAGCCCACCACGTTGCTGCACCTCCCAGCACGGAGGGCCATGGCTGTGACCTCTCCCTCCACCTGAACACAACTTTTCAGTCAGTTTTGTACCGCCCGGGGCTTTGGGAGGGATTAGAACGCAGGTCTAAGGGTTTGCCTGCGTGTGGAAGTCCCAGCAAATTAAACTGATCGAGTTTCTGCCGTGCAGCAAGTCCCCACACATCGGCTGACCCTCGGTGCCTGTCTGCGCTCACGGCCCGCCCGCAGCAAGCCGGGTAATTAGGCTCTGCTTGCCCACAATAAAAAAGGGTTAATTTAAATCCCATTCACCAGCACTCGCTGTAGGCTAGGGATTCACGTGTGTAGGATTGCTGTGGGTCAGCTAGCACTGGGAGTAATCTGAGCTCACTGGCTTGACCGTGAGGTTGAGCCCCGAGTGGAGACGGGGATGGGTGGTGGGGTGGTCTGAGCACTGATTCCTCCAGGACAGCCACACTCAGACACCTGCAGCACTGAGAGCTTTCCCTGTCTCCTCTGTGCTCCACGAGGAGGAGAAATGGGTGAACAACTGCAGCACTGAGAGCTTTCCCTGTCTCCTCTGTGCTCAACTTGGAGGAGAAATGGGAGAAATGCAGCACTGAGAGCTTTCCCTGTCTCCTCTGTGCTCAACTTGGAGGAGAAATGGGAGAAATGTAGCACTGAGAGCTTTCCCTGTCTCCTCTGTGCTCAACTTGGAGGAGAAATGGGTGAACACCTACAGCACTGAGAGCTTTCCCTGTCTCCTCTGTGCTCAACTTGGAGGAGAAATGGGTGAACAACTGCAGCACTGAGAGCTTTCCCTGTCTCCTCTGTGCTCAACTTGGAGGAGAAATGGGTGAACACCTACAGCACTGAGAGCTTTCCCTGTCTCCTCTGTGCTCCATGAGGAGGAGAAATGGGGGGTTGCAGTGAGACACGATTCTCACCCTAAAGGTGTTTTTAAAAAAATGGAGGGAAATCGCCTTGAGCTGTGCCCTCAAATGGTTTTTGTTAATTGTCTTAATTGCTGGGAGGGGAAGCTGGGTGGCTGGCTCAGATGGAGACTCCGTGCCCGCTGGAGGTTGTCAGCTGGACACATGGATCTCACCTCCCATTACAGCTTTATCAAATGATTTTGTGGCAGATAATGAGGATTTTGTGCCAAGGAACCTCCACCTGCCTCTCAAAAAGCCTCAGGTCTCACAGAGATCCCATGTCAGACCTGCTGATATCTCAGAAATTATGGCCTAAATAAGGAGCACCTTCCAAAGAAGGAGTTATGTGAGACACTCTGTTGCAGATTATTCAATTTACTCAAAAGCAGTTTGTATTTTGTGAGGAATAGGTGGGAATGTACTTCCACTCGTGGTTGCTGTGCCGTGGTGTCCCGTGTAGGTAAATCATTAGTGACTTCTATACATTTTATAGGTGTTCACAATGACTCAGAGAACTGGAAATTCTCTGCAGGGTGTAATTCCTGCCCTCGTGTGAGCCAAAATCATAGAACTGGTCAAGTTCCAAGGCACTGAGTGCACAGGAGATGAATGAAGAGGCTTGGAGCTTAGAAATAATGACCCAAGCACTTATTTACCCTTTCAAATCAATATCTTTCAATAGCCTGTACCATGCTGCAAGTCTCCTTTCCCTAGCATAGATAACCTCTTGAAAGTTTCCTTCCTTAATAGAGATAATTCTTTCCATAATCTCAGTTGCAGAATTCTTGATTTCTTTGACAACTTCTTGTACAATCCTAAGAAGGGAAAAGGACTAGAAGACTTTAGCCCTGTGGAAGTAGTGAATTTCCAAACAGAATAGAGATAACCCTGCCTGAGAGTGTGATACATTTGGCTAAATGTAGGTGATTAAAGCCATTTGAGACTTCTCAGGAGTCCGTGTGCAGCTTTCCCTCATGAGCTTGTCTTGTGTAACTGTTTAACTGAGGGTTTTTCCCATGGAAATATCCAGGAAATATTTAGCTGATTGAATTGATTCCTGACCTTCAGATCCAGATATTTTTATTTGGTTTCCTACACTGCCAGTGCCTGGCCAGTGATCCCAGCCAGTGGGGATTTCAGTTCCCTGTGGCTGTGTGTGCAGGAGCGTGCAGTGCCATCCAAAGGGGTGCTCGGTGTCACCCCAGGGATCCACACGAGTTTGGGAGGCAGCCTGGAGCCAGGTGGGTGCTGGAAGCACCTCAAATGGCACTCCACACACCTGTGCTCGAGCAGCTGAATTCCAGCCTGAGAATTCCACATGTGATAAACTGTGGGGGGAAAAAAATATCCAGAGAATTTCAAGCAGGCGCGTACGATTTCTCCCGAAAGGCAGCCGTGGGGAGGTTTGCTTTGGAATGCCTGATCCTGACTAAAAGAGCTGTTGTGTGAAGTAAGGTCAGCTAATTCATGTGCAGCAGAGAAGATTTAACCTGGGAATAATGGGAATGATGGCTGAGAGCTCTGCTGGTCTGGCCATGGAGCTCTTGAGCATCACAGGGAGTTGTGGATCATCGAGACAGGGGGATGAAGTACAGGATTAGGGAATTCTAGAGAGTTAAGGGGTTGGAATGGATCTGAGGGATTATCCTCCAGTCCCAGTTCCCCCCACCGTGGGCAGGGACACCTCCCACCAGGGCAGGTTGCTCAAGGCCTTTCCAACCCAGCCAGGGCACCAACAACTTCCTGGGGCAATCTGAAAATGTGAAAGAAAGAATGACCAACCTCCTGCATTTTGGTTGAGCTAATTTGGATCAGGCTGAGCCAATGTTCAGGGAGGTGGAAGCTCACTTTGATGTGTGGAGATGAAGGAAGCCCACAGCTTCCAGACACTGGTAGCCTACTGCCTGCCACCGATCCTAAATTGACTTTAAGTAGTTCTCACTTTCAAGAGTAATCGAGTGGTGCTGATTTAGATCTGGGTCTGATTACTGTTCGAGAAGGAAATTAAGGTGTTTGCCTTACCTAGAAGGATAAGTTGTGGCTTTACAAGGGATAATCTCCAATTTACTACCAGAAGCAGCTGCACCAAAGACAGGCTGATTTATCAAAGCATTGAGCTTCCTATGCTATAAAAAAAAAATGCATCATCCTCAGGTGACTGACTGCAGTAGAGGATCTGCAGCCTGACACGTTCACAGCCCTCAGCAGCACTGCAACACCCGTGCACGACCTCAGCCTAATCCAAAGTCAAGGGCAAAGCAGAGATTTCAGCCTGGCTGCCCCGGCGGGGGCTCGGCGCGCACGCACGGACAGTGGCAGCAGCTCCGCTGGCAGGCAGCGACTTGTGGATTACTTGATCTCATTCACCGTGTGCCAATACCTCTCTTCTCGTCACCTTGGAGAGTAAACAGAGCGAGCAGAGCCCCGTCCTCCTCGCCGTGGGTGAGGAGCGTTGCCGTGCTGACGCGCACACCCGCACACGGACCCACGGAGGGCACGGGCTCTGCACGGGCACCCCTCAGCCCCAAAGAGAAACGGGGGTGACAGGCCAGCAGCAGAGCCCACAGAGGCACGGCCCCCAGCCCGGCATGGAGCTGCTGGGTGTCAAGTTTTGGGGGTGTCTTCGTTGGAGGCTACGGTGATGGGTGGTTGTTAAAGTGCAGTCCTTTATTGCGTGGCTCAGTGAGCCTCAGGAAGGCAGAGTGGTCAGAGTCCGAGCCCGTGAAGTCCCCGTGTCCCGAGGAGAAGCAATATCAGCAGCAGCAGAGGCAGCAGCAGCCGTGGTCTGTGTCCCGTGAGGGTTTTTATCAGTAGCAATAGCAACAACAGCAGCATCGGTGTTTTCATGAGCCTTTGTGTGTGTGTGTTCTCAAAGAAGCACATTTTATTCTAATTTTGGCCAGTCAGGCTTAAACACAAATTTCTTACGATAGTGCTGGACTTATCCTAAGCTCAAATTGATGCGCGACAATTTTCGTGAATTCTTGCACAAATTCTGTGCACACAGCTCTCTCTGTTCCATCCAGGAATTTTCAGAAAGGCTACATTATCTTTGTTACCACTAGAGTTTAACTAACTTTGCAAAAGGCAACGCCACTAAAATTCAAACTAGATCTTAGGTTCTTTCCTTATCAGCTAAATCAGTCTCTTACTCGCTAAAGTGCTTAAAAAATCCTTATTTTAAAACTAAACTTGTGTTTCTATCTCACATCTGTGTGGGTTTATGCATTTTAGTTTTTCCGAAGGTTCTGGTTCAGCCCTCACGTTTCTGGGCACTGCTGGGGCTGTGTGGATTTGGCCCAGGGGGGTTCATACTCCACCAGAAGGGGTGACACAGCTCCGGAGTGAGCCGGGTTCCATCCCCTGCTGGTGCCAGGGAGGTGGTGACAAACTGGAGGGTAGTGAAACAGCCAGAGGGCTGGAAGGGCTGGTGCTGATGGGCAAAGATTGGCTCTAAGTGCTAACCTGAGCCAAAGAATGATCCTCTCAAAGATAATGGCTCTCAAACGTCTGTCAGGTGTACGTGGTAGAGGAAAGCAAAGAGGGATCATTCCCCAGGGTAGCAGGAGCGTAACTTGGAGAAGGAAAGAAAGGGAGATACCAGTTCAATATCAGAGAAAACAGCTTGCCTGGATGCTCTGGAGGGGCAGTGGAGAGGAGTGATGTTAAAATGATGGAAGTATCATCATTTGATTTATTCAACATGATCCCAGGCAACACCATGGGGCTGAGTGATGGAGGTTTCTGTTTTGTGGCTGGATGGTACCAAATGGGTGATCCTTGACTGGAATTCAGTGAGGGTTTATCTTCAGCTGGTGAGACTCTCCGGAGGTGCCCTGACTTCAGTGAAGCTGTGCAGAATCCAAAGAAACGGGAGAGGCAACGGAAGGGTTGGGATTCAGGATATGACTGGATGGACACTCCAGGCATTTGTCTGTGCCTCATCCTCAGGACTTGGACATCCACTTGTTTGGACACAAAATGGAGAAATTGCCAATTTGTGTCTTGGTGTGCCAGGGATAAAAAGCTGTACATTTACAATTACAATTACAACTTCCCACTGATGACAATAATTTGCTGTGACCAGGTTTGAGTGCCTCCAAGTTAATCCTGAAACTCATCTCCTAACCTGATCAGTCACTGCGTTCAGTGCCCACAGCCCTCTTCCCTCTCAGCTGGAGAGGCGTGGGTTTGGTGGGTGCACTGGTTGGGTGGTCTCCTCCAGAGGGTGGTGGTCAGTGGCTCAAGGTCCACGTGGAGATCAGTGACCCCCGGGGTCCCTCAGGGGTCTGTGTTGTGTCCAGGGCTGTTTAATTCCTTTATCAGTGACGTGGGCAGTGGGATCGGGGGCAGGTAACAGCAAGCTGAGTGGTGCAGGTGGCACGAGGGAGGGAAAGGATGGCATCCACGAGGAACCTGGACAAGCTCCAGAGGGTCAGCAAGGCCAGGGAAAGCTCCTAGACCTGGGCAAATCCCGAGATCAGTCCAGGCTGGGGATGAGGGGATGGAGAGCAGCCCTGGGGAGCTGAATTTGGGGTGCTGCTGTGTGAGAGGCTGGACATTCCCTGACCGTGTGCACTTGCAGCCCAGAAATCCAGGGCTGCATCCCCACAGGGGAGGGAGGTGATGCTTCCTCTCTGCTCTGCCCCCTGCACCTGGAATGCTGCATCCAGCCCTGAAACCCTCAGGATTCAGGAGGATCCACAACAGCAGGGCCAGAGCAGGCCACAGAAATGCTGAGAGGGCTGGGATTGCTCAACCTGGAGAAGAGAAGGTCTAAGGAGACCTTAGAGTCCCTTCCAGTGCCTGAGGGGGTTTGCAGAAAAGATGGGGACAAACATTTTAGCAGGAGCAGCTGAGACAGGACAAGGTTCAATGTTTCTAAGCTAAGAAAGGATTGATTCAGATTAAATATAAGGAATATAAGGAATACTTTTTTTTTTTTATTCATATTAAATATAAGGAATACATTTTTTATTCAGATTTGATATAAGGAATACTTTTTTTTTGATTCAGATTAGCTATAAGGAATACATTTTTTTGATTCAGATTAAATATAAGGAATACATATTTTAATTCAGATTTGATATAAGGAATACATTTTTTTGATTCAGATTAGATATAAGTAATACATTTTTTAAAAATTCAGATTAGATATAAGGAATACATTTTTTTATGATGAAAGTTGTGAGGTACTGGCACAGGTTGCCCAGAGATGTGGTTAACCCATCCCTGGCAATATCCAAGGCTGGCCTGGGCTCTGAACAACCCCACAGGCCTGAAGATGTCCCTGGTCATGGCAAGGGGGGTGGACAGGGGGGCTTTGAAGGACCTTTCCAACCCAGACTGTTCTGTGATTCCACAAATGGGAATCCTCTCACTTAGGTTGTCATAACTGAGTTATGACTGAGCCTGAAAGAACCTTTCCTTTCATCAGATCTAGCAGGGCTTGGGTGAACAGTCAGACTACATTTAGGTAATTTCATTTTAGATGGTTTATACTCGGTGAGATGGGTCCTACCCCAGCTGCAGATGAGCTTGGAGAAGCTCCGGAGTGCATGAGAACAGATAATTCTTTGTCAGAGCCCCCAAGCTCAGGTCAGTGCTTTCCTTTAGCTTTTCCTGAGTGGGGGTGAAGGGAAGAATTGATCTGGTGCCACTCAGAGGAGCAGGACACAGACATTCCCCTGCTTTGGACACACCCTCAGTGTGTGAGGTGGTCATTTCTCAACTCCCCATTATTAAAGGGTGTGAATAGGCTGTGCCTACAACAGAGCTAAAAAGACTCTCAGGATCTGCATTGTTGAAGGGCTGTGCTACTTCTCTCTTTAGCACCCTGCTGATAAGCATCCAGCATGTTCCTTAATCAAAGATTTGGTGTTTAGGAGGAGGCTCCTCACAGGAAATGGCCAAAAGTGCACATAAATGTAGCAGTCAGGGTTTATGGAATGACCTGATAGGATACTGGTAGGAGAATGGGAAAACTGATTTTTGGGGTCTCCATGAGGGTGATGGAATCCCAGTGTGGGGTTACATCAGCCCCCTGTGTAAATGCAGCTGGGAGGAAGGAGGAAGGGTTCTGTCATCGCAGCCAAGGTGGGGTTGGTATCTTTAGGGACAGACTGGCTGCTAAACGCTGTTAAGGACCTGAGTCCCGGCTTTCTGAAGGTCCAGGGGTGCTGTTTGACCCCACCTGAGGGCCTGCCCTCCCAGGGGGCTGGCAGGGATCCCTGGACTCCAGCAGCCTGGCCGTGGTACGTTCTGTGCCTCTCCAAAATCCCTCGGGGTTAGATTTGCACAGCGAGGACAGAGCCGGGGTGAATTACCTCTGTGGTGAGCTCCTTCCAGCTGGGGAGAGGGATCTCACACTCCCCACCCAGCTGGCAGCCAAATCCACCCAGGGATCCTCTCCCCACTCCTTCTGCCAGCCCTGGCTGGGCTTGGTGGCTCGTGGCACAGGGACCCTCGTGGTCCTGGGGCAGTAACTCCACTGGGTGAGTCAAAAGAGCAGAGCCGAGCTGTGCTGGACTTGTCTCAGCTGGAAGTGACTGTTTGCATATTTTCCCATAGCTACTGGGAGCTGTTTGGTGCCAGGCTGAGGTGTGACACGCAGCTCCTGGATGTGAGCTCGCCTGCTGGGTTTGGATTGTCTCCCAGGTGCTGAATTATCCAAGAGAGAAGCACGTTTTTTCTTCTTCACCCTCGTGGTGTGGCATCCCTTGCACGAGGAGTGTAAAGACCTCAGGCAAGCAGCGTTTGGGGCTGAAGCAATCCTTTTGCTGAGTTTTGACCCAATTCCTCCTCTCACAGCCCGAGGTGGGAGCAGTGTGGGGCACATGGCAGGAACTCTGCAGCATTCCCCGGATTCCTGGGTCATTAAACAGCTCTGAGAAGCTCCAAGGTTATTATCAATTATGCTGGTATCTAGATTAGTCCCTGCTCTGCCACCTTATCAGTAACAGAGCCATAAAGTTGGCCTTTGGGGTTCTTATCTCCTCGCTTGGATCAAATCCCCAATCTTGGTTGATCTCATCTTGTGCCCGGCATCCAAAAGCTGACAGCAGCTCTGCACAGGGCTCAGGGTGTAAAAACACAACCAGAATCCTGATTTACTTCATCCAAAGCCCTCTGAAGCAGGCTCTTTCCAGGAAACACTGATTTCACTCAAAGCACTGTTCCCCCAGTGAAGGGGACATTGAAATGTTCCCCCATTTCCCCCAAAAATGCCTTCTGATCTCCAATCCTCAGGAGCTGAGCTCCAGGTGGGGACAGCCAGCTCCCCAAGGAACAGCCTCACCACAATTCCTGACCTGTCTCTGTGAAAAAAAGAGGAGAAATAGTAGAAAAAACCAACCTGAACAACAACATTCTCAAAAATTAGAGGTTTGACTTGGCTGCCCCGGTGGTTTCTTTCCACCCATCCTAAAAAACCCCACAAACAGAAGCTCCCAAGTGGTTTGAAGGGGAGCTGATAAAAGCAGACACTAATAATGTACAAATCACATGCAACAGTGGATGAATTTAATACTTTAAAGTGAGTATGAGGCTCAGGGATCTGACCTGGGCCATGTTTGTGTGACTGAAGGCAAATCTGCTCAAGACTTCTGTGAGCACCAAATCTTAGGGAATTGTTGTCTGAGTCTCCCCTGGGTTCACCTGAGCTTCCTGCCTGTCCTTTCCCTTGGATTTTTCCTGCTGGCCATCACTGAAGAAGATGCTGAAATAGAAAGGATAGGTGAAAATAAGTGAAATACACTCATTTTGTGCAAAGACACCGCTGTGTCACCTCCCTGCTCTCATTTCCCATCTCAGCATATTGTTTTGTCCTGTTTGGGCTCCCCTTTGAGTCAGCTCCACCCAGCTGGAGAGGCAGAGGCTTCCTGGAGGGCTTTTTGTTGGAAATCTCTTACCCTGGGTTAGATTTTGGATCAGGTTCTGGATCAAGCCCTCCTTCTGCATGCCAAATTTTGTCTACCACTGCTAAAGCATAGATCTTTGTCAATTTAGCAACTGATATGAATTAATAATACCCTCAGTAAACAAGTTTTGAGTGAAATCTCTCAGTGCATAATTATGGCTGGTAAAGCAGAGCTGAACACGGATTTATTGGAAGTTTTACCTGGGAGGGGTTTTGCTGCTTTTGCTTCTGGTTTACTTATTTATTGACTAAAATTCTTGGAGATTTTCGTGTTTTTAAATTATGGAAGTCTTAAAACACTCCTCTGAGTGGGGTCCAATGTGACAGCATCTAACACAGGGAAACCTGGGTCATGCGTGGGATTACTCATTTTCCTTGCATTAAATCTAATCCTTGTGAAAACTTTGCTTGAGCCAAACACTTAACCACAAGTTTAAGCACGTGGGACATCCTGTCCTTACATTCTTGCTTGTGTCTCATTGATCCATCTCCCAGCTGGGGCATCGGGTGAATCAGGAACAAATGGAACTGACCCAGGAGGGAGAAAAGGAAATTTCCACCTGTCCTGTTTAGTAGAGTGAGTTGAAAGGTTTAAAACCTAAAAAAACCTCAGTGATCAGACAAGACTTGAGTGGAAATGCAGAAAACAACAGTGTTTGGTGTTGTTCCAAGGATTAAAAGGAGAAAATTTGTGGATGAAGTGGGGAGATTCCTAAATAGAAGTGAAGCCTCCCTCACCCAAAATTGTGTTTATAGGTGCCACAGTGGGTTGGAAGTGAGGCTTTCCTAACCACTGACAAATATCTGGTTATGGGCAGAGACAGGATGTGCAGCTCTGCAGCTCCTGTAGAGAACAGGCACCCAGTGATCCATCAGAGCTCACCACTGAAATACAGCTCATTCATTCATTAATAATCCACCATCTCCTGTCAACAGCTTTGTCCTTAACTCCCTAATGGAGTGGCTGTTTCCATGGATGTGCATGGTGATGTTATCCTCACTTCACAGGTAGGAAATTGAGGCAAACCAAAATTCCCCCAGTCCACAGCCCAGTACTCACACCTTAATAACTACATCAGCTTCTCTCCTAATTAAAGTAATTTACTGATCAAATTGATCCCTGTGCGCGCTGGGATGGTTATTATCTCAAATCTAGCACTGGGACAGTTTCATAACCCACCCAATCTGTCAGTGCTGAAGGTTCTCCATCCCCAAAAAGAGGGCTCAGGATTTTGTTACTCAGTGCTCACAAAGTTCCCGCGTGTGCTTAACCCAGAGCTGAAACTGAAATTATCACTCTTAAGGTAAAACACACACACACACAGCAAAAAAAAAAAAAAAAAAAAAAAAAATCTGGGGAAAATCTGCTGCAGTTCTGATTGGCAGTGTTTGATGATTAAAAACATGATTCATCCAAAAACAACCCACGCCTTTCAGTCTGTTCCCAGAGCTCTGGCGCCAACCAAATTCTGGGTACCCAAGAGACATTTCTGTCCTGTCACAGCAAGCAGCATCGGGATTGCAGCAAGGCAATCCCTCCCCTGGGCTGGCACGGGTGCCTCTCACAGCGCTGACCCCGAGTGAGTCCAGCCTCACCCACAGGAAAGCCCTGGGTGCAAAAACCTTTGCAGGATGGAGCAGGATGCTGCTGGGCAAGGAATGGAAGGCTGAGGTGTTCCCAAAGGGCGTTTTTAGCTGCAGACCCTTGCTGATAAGCGATTAGATGCTCCCAACAAAAAGGTGGTGCTAAAAGGATCAAGGAGAAAAGCCTGGTGCTGAGTGGGAGCGATTTGCTGGTGAGAATCCACATCCTTATTCCTGTAAGGCTGGAGAAGCCTGGCGGTTCCAAGGCATAAATCCCTTTGAGGTTTGCCACATCCCGAGCTGGGATGGGTTCAGAGCAGGAGGGGCAGCATTGTAAAGCCGTGATCTTATCCCAGTCTCACTATTTATATGGTTGTAGATATATTGCATCCCATTGTCTCGGGCAGGACCTGGTGCTCAGCCCTCTGAGGGCTGGTGGGGAAGGCTCCTGTGATCAGGGGGTTTTACAGCACTCGGTGATAGGGGACTTTGGAGCCCTGGAGCACCTCGGGCCTGATCGTGTCAGATTCCTTCCCGAAAACAATGGGGAGCTTGAGTCACTGCTTGGGTGGGAAAGCTCCGAGGGAATCTCGGCGTGACTCTGTATCTTCAGCACCATTAGGACCGTGGGGGCTACACCTGGTGGCTCCTTTGTCAGGTCTAACCACCCCTGTTTGAGTTAGAGCATTCCAAAAGATGCTCCGGGTGGCATTTCCTAGAATCCCTGTGGCTCACACTCAGACCTCTGCTCTTAAACCTCAGAGGAATTTAGTGGAGCCTACTGTAACATCAAAGATCAAGAAGGGGATGAATAATTCGGGTTAAAACTCCGGTTCTGAGCACCAGGGAGAAGTTTGGTGATGTTTAAAGTATCTCTCTATGTGACTTGCTTCAGTCCCATGTCCAATATCCTCCTCTGTGGAGGGCAGGATGGTGTAGGAGATGGTATGAATCACTCATTCCTCTCAGATTTGGATGTCCTTCTGCTTTTCCAGCCTTTCAGCACAGCTGGGTGTGGCATTTGGGGTCCTGTCCTCCCCAGTGCTGGGTGCTGGGTTATTCCCTCCTCCTCTGGGCTCACTCCCAGCCCTGCTGTGCTCAGCATTCACATCCTGGGGGTCAGTCCCCAAATCCTCACCTCCCCCTGGAGCCTTGGCGTGGCTCCTGTCACTGCCACAGGCCTGGCTTGGCACCTGGGGCATGGAGGTGGCTTTGGGTGGTGGCACCCTGACCCTTCTCCTTGTGCTGCTGCCCTGTGTGTGTCCTTCACTCAGACCCCTCCAATGTTTCTATATCCCTCAGGCTTTTTCAGTCATGATGTGGTGGAGTTTTTGGGGCTGTTGGTGAGAAAGTTGAACAGCCCTGGGATGATCTCAGGGAGCCCCAATCAAAACCAGCCTTGTGCTCAGCAGAGTTGTCAGCCCCCCGTGTGTTTCTTTTGTGCTATGCTGATCCTAATTATGACCACTTTGAGCTCTTTATTCGCTCTTTTTCTTTATATTCTGACTAAAAATGCTGTATCAACATCACTTTTATCACCTCTGTTTAACAATCTCATTCAAAAAATTGCATGAAATTAGTTTTCTATAGAACTGTGGTTCCTCTGACTAATTATATTACAACTTTTCCATCCTCTGTGGGTTCAGTCTTGTATCATCCATTTTCCTTTTGGGCCAGATAACAGATTTACAGTTATTCATTTGCTCTTTAACAACACAGTGGATTCCTAACCTATTTGGCATTCCCTTGTTTTTTCCATCATCACCTGGAGATTTATTACAAATGTTAACAGTAGTTATCCAGAAATATCCGAGATTCCCTTCCTTCTTTATCTCCTTGTTTATCTGCAGGAGGTTAATATATTATTAGGGACTACAAATGTGTGCATGAATATCTCTGTCTGTTGTCTGACAACACATTAAACAATTCTTTATTGGTCATCCTGATGTTTTTAGCACCACTAACCATGGATTATCCACCAAGGGCTTCCCTTATCACTTATCTGCCCTATTGTGTCCTAATTTATATTCACAATTTCCCGCTCTTCTCACCTGGCCTTTGAGTGCACACGGGAATGGGGTGAGTGAGATTTGTGAGCAGTGCTGGGAGCTGATGGATGACTTTTAAACCACCCCATGGGATTTCACCTACATTTATCTTCTTTTTTTTTTTTTTTTTTGTAAGAACAAAGGTGGATTAGGGAACTGCCTTCACTTTTCTTGAACTTCTCCTGCTCTACCTGCACAGACTTTTACCCTCCCACTGCAGTTCAGTGCTCCTGTATCACAGTCCCAGCAAAACCATTGATTTCCTAGAACCGGGAAATACATCTTTCTTTTTAACCATTTACCAAACAAACAAACAAACAAAACCTTGTCCAGAGCCCTCCCAGCCCCCCTCAGTCAGCTTGCTGTCATTTTGCACCTCTCCTTTCAAGATCCTCCCCATTATTTATTATTGTGCCTTAGCAGCTGCCAGTTCCAAGGAAGTGGAAAGGTTCCTTGTCCCGAGCAGTGTGTGCACACAGCGAGAGGCAGTCCCTGCCCCGCAGCACTTCACATCTAATCTAAAGAGACAGAAAAAGAGGTGGGTGAAATGAAGAATTATTAGTATGGCACGGTGTTAGCAGCTCCTTACCCCGGCTCCCTGGCAGCTTTCCAGCCCCCCAAAAGGACAGGAGTGCAGGCTTTTCTTTTCAAGGTAAGAGTAGTGCAGGGGTTTTGTGGTGGAAAGTTCTCCACCCTGATTTTTTTGCCACAGAGGAAGGGTATTGTATTTCTCTGGGGAATGTCTTTTTCCCTCCCCAGAGACCCCTGGAGTCTGTAACCATGTAGTTTAACCCTTCCTCTCTTTTCTGAGAGGAAAGAGGTCCAGCCTCTGAGGTCCAACCATCTCTTCCTTAGCAGAAGCCTAGATAAGGCCCTGTCCTTTCTCGTTCATCCTCTTTCCCACTGGAAACGTTCAACAATAAATGTCTTGTATTGCACCTGGGGGTTAGAGCCTCTTTTGGAATCTTTTGCCTTGTCCCTGAAATATTCCTCCAAAGCCCTCTAAGATCTGAGCTAGCCTAGGAACTCCAGGGAGCTGCAGGGAGAAAATTTCAGAAGGCTTTGGGGTTTTTTTCTGGACATTTGACACGTTTGAAGCAGGGGTCTACCAGAGAAGAGGCAATGGCTGTGAGCAGCTGCTGAGGGCTCTCCTGCTGCTGTGTCAGAAAAAAAAAAGGAACAGAATCCACGTTTCTGCAGCTGGGAAACTCAAGGGAGCATTCCCCTTCTCCCTGTCGAGATTTGACATGTGTGGACACAGACAAGGAGCGGGGTTTGCTTAGGCAAAGCACCAGTGCTGACTCCTGCTATTCTGCTAACTGCTCTTCATTTTCTACTTACTGCTGCCTCCCATCCTACCTCATTCCTGGCCCCTTCTCCCTTTCTTTCACCCCTTCATGTCCTGCCTGAATGCAGAAAACGAGCTCTCTACAGCAGGAGACATCTCCCTGACACTTCTTTTAACACAATGGGAGCCCTAATCTCAGACTCGGGTTCGAGGCATAATAGTAATAATTATTGTTGTTATCGTTGTAATAACAACGATGGAAAGATTTAGAGAAAGCAGGGGGAAGAAAAGTGTTGCTAAGAGCAAGGGAAGATTATCCTGATCCTGGAAAGAGGTGTGTATCAGCAACTTTTAATCACCAGATAGGCTTGCACCTCCAGGGTGGGGTGATGCAGGAGTCTGGGAGCTCTGCTTGCATGCCCTGATGGAGCCTGTGCTGGGAGCTGTGGGAGTGGGTCAGCGAGGGTGCAAAAAGGGCTTTTCCCAAATGCAGGTGCTCAAAAAGACAGGGAATGGACTGCAGGCATCTGTCCAGGTCTGCCAGCAGCCAGCAGCCCAGACCTCGGGGCTCTCAGCGCTTGGTCACTCGTGGGGCTCGGAGCTTGGGGTTAGCAGCCAACGTGGGCATGTGGGGCTTTCTCCCTCTCTCCTTTCTTTGGAGCTCAGCAGATAAATAGCTCCAGGTGAAGGCCTGCACATTCTTTATGAAGCAAAATGTGCTGTCGGTGTGAGGAGGCGAATGTGTGGCCCGGGGCACCATGTGCAATGTAATGTGTCTCGAGTCCCTTGCACGGGCTTGTTTGAAATATGTGTCAATAACACCAGCAGCAGTTTGCTGCTCAGAAAGGAAAAGGAGGTGAGCGTGCTGGGGAGAGAGGGGAAAGCAGCGTGGGGTGGAGGGCGGTGAGATCCCCATCCTGCCCCACCAGCCTCCTTAAAAACACCAAACCTGCCCCTGCTCCCCACCACTCACCCCCTGCTCCTTGGTGGGATCACCCTCATTGCAGCCAATGTATTTACTTACAAACTCATTTTTACAGCAGAAACAATAAGTGATCTCTTGCAGGGAGAGGGTGAAGCCTCTAATTATTATTTTTAAGGGCGTAAACCAAGCTCAGGTTAAAAATTATGGGGGACTGACTCTCTTCCTCTTCTTGCTTCCTGTTGTAGACAGGAGTCAGATCTCAGTGACTTCAGCAGAGTCAAAATTAGCACTGCAAGTCCCCCGTGTGGAAAGCCACAGTCCCTCTGCACAAACCTCTTTGCCACCACTGCCACGAGAGATTGGCTCCAGCAGCTCTCGAGGGAGGATGGGTCAGCACATCCCTGGTAGATTCCCCATCTCTGGATATCTCTGGATCAGGAGTGGGCACCTTCCTGGGGGAGGTGATTCAGCCAGGGCCAGTGGTGTAGAGGAGATGAGTTAATGGGTGGTCTGACTGGTTAATTAGATGCGTTGATGAATCCATAAGATTACAGTGCTGTTGGAAGGGAGCTCGCAGAATTCCCAAGCTTTTGTGACTGCCTGTCACCAGTTCCCCTGCTCCAGCTGAGGAAAACCATCTCACAAGGAGGCAAGTGGGTGGAACAGTGCTGAATCCTCAGTGCAGAGCTTTGTGTCCTGGTGAGAACGCCCCTGGCCTGGTGTGCTGTGTGAACTGCTGGGTTCGGGTCTTTGCTCCTGTGTTTGTTGTAATTCCCATGCAGGGGTTTCTACCCCACTGCAGCCCCCCTCTCCTCTCAGCAAGTCCCTCTGGAGCTCAGAACCTTTGGCCGAAGGGGTTGGTTCAGGTGAACACAAACCTCTTGTTCATCACCTGACGGAATCCCCCTGAGGACTGGGTGGGATTCATCCCAGTGGCCACCAGCACTGCCAGTGACTCCCCCCTGAGGTATCACAGAATCACACAATGGCTCGAGTGGGGAGGGACCTTAGAGATCACCCCAATCCACCCCTGCCATGGCAGGGACACCTTCCACTATCCCAGGTTGCTCCAATCCCTGTCCAGCCTGGCTTTGGCACTGCCAGGGATGCACAGACAGCATTACACTTTCATGGCAGGTGGAGTCCAGCACTAAACTGGACTTAACTCCATGACTTAACTTCTTATTGAGACTGGTACCTTGACTAGGTCAAATTCCTGTTCCCCTGATTGTGTCCAGCTCTTCCCACTGGACACATGGGGCACGTGGGGTGCTCTGCTCTGTAGCCTCCCACAGCAGCTGAACCCCACAGGGCTGAGGGGGCCACATGGAGGCTCCCAGGCCTGGAGTGGATTCTCAGAGGTACCTGAGACACCCAGGCAGGGCTGGAAGCCACTGCACGGGTCCTACAGAAAGCCTGTGGCACTTGGTTTGATCCCCAAGTGCAGCTGGAAGGGTGTGAGATGTCCCTGTGCACTCAACCAAACTCAACCCCCCTGGAGAAATCCCACCAGATTTTGGGGGCTTGACCCACCTTGTGCTGAGCTTCTGGTTCCAAATGTTATCAGTCAGTGTTAGCAGGAAAAGGAAGGGTAAGAAGGAGCTCCTTGAGGGCAACCTCGGTGTTTCTGGTCGATGCTTGGGTGCACCAGAGGGGAGAAATGTTCAACCAAGGCTCAGAAACATAGGGATGTGTAATTTGGTGTCCGTGCCTGGGTGCAGGCAGGAAGGGACAGGAACAGAAGGCAGGGAACATCTGATGGTGGCACCAGGGGTAAACACGTTCTTGTGTCCATGGCTTTGCTTCCACTGCCATTTTTGTCCTTGCAGTTGAGCAATTCCTTCCAAAGAGAGCTTCCTCTCTGCCCTCCTGGTTGGTGATAAATGGAGTGAAGTCCTGTGGGTGAAGAGGTTTGGGACCTTTAAACCCCTGGAGTCTTTGTGCTGTCAAATCTCCAGGTGTCCCTGGTTTGTGTAAAATAACTGAGCCCTCCTTATTCCTGCCAAATCCCTTTCTGTTCCTCTGAACCTCGGTGATAATTTGTGAAACGGAGTTCCATTAATTAATTAGTTCAACATTGTAATAAACCCCAGAGCTGTGCTCTAAGGCAGTAGTTACAGAGCCTCTGTACCATTTAATAGGTTATTCCTGTAAAATTCCTTTCAAACTGGACTTTCTCTTTTCCAGGCAGCATGAGCAGTCGAAAATTCCTCTATTACTTAATCAAAAGAAAAAAAAAAAGTTGCTAAAATCTTGAGTGATTTGTTCAGTTAAATATTTCTGGCCAGCAAAAATACATCTAGTCTAATATATCAAAAGTCTATTCTTTAGATTCCCACTTTTCCACATCCTGGTGCATTTTCCCTGGCACAGGTTGCCCGGAGAGGTGGTGGATCCTATCCCTGGAAACATCCATGGTGAGGTTGGAAGGGGCTCTGATCTGGTTGAAGACATTCCCAGTTATGACAAGGGGGTTGGAGCAGGTGACCTTTGAAGTTCCCAGGCAAACCATCCTTACACAAGCCATTCCACGATTCCCTAATTCTGTATTTAGGTCTGGGAGCACGGGAAAGCTGAGGAGCAGGGAGTGAGCAGCCTCTGTGACTGCTCCTGCAGCTCCTCGGTGAGACAGAGCTGCTCCTGCAGAGGCTGCGTGGCCCCTGTGGCCACTCGGGCTGCTCAGACCCCCATGAGAGCCAGGGATGGATGTGCTTGTCCCCAGTGGAGCTCCCTTCCCACAGAATGGCTTTGTCACCGTTCACATCTCCTGTGAAACCCAACCATGAGCATTGCACAACCCCCCAGATCCAGCAGTGCTTCAGCTCTGCAGGGAACACAGAGAATTCCAGGCTGGAAGGAATCCATCTGCAGAGCTGAGTGACCCTGCAGCTTTATTATTATTATTATTATTATTATTATTATTATAATGATGATGATGAAAAGGAGGGCTTGCCTCTGGTTTCTAAAGCAAACACAGGTGGTATCTTGGCAGAGGGACGTGCAGCAGAGAGCTGGGGCTGCTTTCCTGAATTCTTGGCCACCTCCCCTGCTGCGTGTCAAAGCTGGTGTCTCTGCCTGGCCGTGCTCACCCTGCACGAGCTGCTCGCTGTCTGCAGCCTGTCTGCAGCTCCCAGGAGGAAATCCTGAAGGCTGGGATGCTGCTCAGGGAGAGGTGCAGGTGCTGCTCCTGCTGCCACCCCGAGAGATCCCTGAGCTCCAGAATTCAGGGGTTCTTTGCAGTTCCCCCAGAGCCTTTCTCCATCCCCAGGTGAAGAGATTTGGGGTGGTTTATGCTGCCCCAAGGACAGCTCCCTGCCCACTTGCTTTCCTCAAAATCTTTCCCCTCCTACCTGCAGGGGGGTGGTTCAGCCTGGACAAGAGGAGGGTTCAGGGTGACGTAATTGTGGCCAGGACCTGAAGGGAGCTACAAGAGAGATGGAGAGAGACAATTTACAAGGGCCTGGAGTGACAGGACAAGGGGGAATGGCTCAAACTGAAAGAGAGTAGGGCTAGATTAGATATTAGGAAGGATTTCTTCCCTGTGAGGGTGCTGAGGCCCTGGTACAGGGTGTTCAGAGAAGCTGTGGCTGTCTCTGGATCCCTGGCAGTGTCCAAGGCCAGGCTGGACAGGGCTTGGAGCAGCCTGGGATGGTAGAAATTGTCCCTGCCCATGGCAGGGGTTGGAAGTAGATGATCTTTAGGGTCCCTTCTAACCCAGGCCATTCTGGGCTTCTGTGATTCCATGATTCTTCCTCTTTCCCCAGTTTCTTTGCCATTCATCAGCCTGACCCCTTCCAGATGTTTTCCATCCAGGCACTGCCTCCCCATCAAGACGTTTCCACCCTGGAGAACCATCCTGTTCCTCTGAGGAACATCAGGGCACCCCGTCTGCCAGACCACTTGGAGGAGAAACCCTTTGAGCCACGGCTGCTGGTGTGAGAACACCAGAGCCCAGCAGGTTCAGGGACAGGAGCCTGCAGAGGAAAGCCTGGTCTTTCTCTGTGCTGGCTGGAGCTGCACACGTGGAGCTATAACCCCTGGCTGTGTTTTTGGAATTTAGACTGGGTCTGGGAGAAGCTTTCATATAAATCACCTTTTTTTCACCCAAGAGATTTGGCGATTTGGTGGCCTCTTACTTGAGAGTCATAAAATCAATGAATGGTTTGGGTTGGGAGGGACCTTGAAGATCATCTCACTCCACCCCTGCCATGGCAGGGACACCTTCTACTGTCCCAGGCTGCTCCAAGCCCATCCAGTCTGGCCTTGAACACTTCCAGGGATCCAGGGGCAGCCACAGCTTCTCTGGGAATTCCATCCCAGCCCCTCCCCCCCTCCCAGGGAAGAATTCCTTTGTAACATCCACTCTAAATGTATATAAATATATATATATGGCTTCCTTTCTCCAAAACAGATTATAAAACCTTGACTTCACTTTAGGTTGTGCTCACTGTTCAGGGGCTGCCAAATGGGGGGATTTTGCTTGGCAACCCAAGAAAATTAAGCTGCCTCATGGCTGAAACCTCCCTGCCTGGTCCTTTCACAACAGAATGAATTTTGGGCTGAAGGAGATCAGCACATCCATTTCAGTGAACAGGAGGTTTGCAATGGTAGAAGCAATGGTAAAGTCAGGCAATGGTAAAAGTCAGTGCTGTAAAGCAAATTAAACCTTTCCCTGCACTGGGTTTTATTGAGGTTGTTATTCTTTCTCTTGTGAGAGATGATCTCTGAGAGAGAACTTTTCTCCCTCTCAAGGTGTATACAAATGCCAGGACATCCACTGGCATTTTTCCTGTACCTCTGAGCGACTCATCAGTCTGTACCTCTTTAATTTTACTGAGATCTAGCTGAAACATGTCAAGGAGCCATGAGGATTTTTTCCCATGCAAAGCAGTTTCTTTGCAAAAAAAAAAAAAGAAAACCAAAAAACTCATCCAGTTGTTCTGTTGCAGCAGAAATTGCACTCTCATTTGAGAAAAGATCATTTTATAAGCAGTAAAAAAAAATTGAGCTTTGGTCTCATGGCAGCCTTATTGTTGTTTTAGTGCTAAATTAGAGTTGTTTTCTCTTTGGGTTCTGGTGTTGTTCGTGTCCTTCCTCCATGTGGATTTTTTATGGTCTAGTACCAGGTCACCTTTTGCTGCAGCTCTTCCCAAAGAGAGGGAAGGAGAGGATAAGGAGCTCTCTGTTTTCTGCTGCTTTCTACACTTTTCTAAAAGCTGGAATACAAACCCAAAATGTATTTCTGGAGGGAAATCCATCTTTCCTGACCCTCTCTCATGCTCCTTTCCCATATGGCAGGACCAGGATGCAGACAAATATTCCCCTTAGCCCACTCTGTGACAGAAATGCTCCTCAGGGAAGGTGCAGGATGTGTTTCTGTCTGTTTATGACTCTGCAGCAGCTGATTCCCTGTTGATCAGTCCTTGAGTGGTTCAGAGGCACTGAATGAGAGAATTGTGACATTTCAGACCAAAGGAGGAGCAGATCCCATGATGAATGAACGATATGAAAGGAAGCACAGCCATAATTTATTGCAAAGTATTTTGATGGATAGTGCAGGTAGATGAAAAGCCTTTTTGGGGTTGGGTTTTTTTTTCTTTTCAGTTCATTAGTTCAAAGTGAAGCAACGTTTTCATGGTAGCAAAATCAGGCACGTGATCAGAAATCCTTTTATTCCAAAAAAATCAAAGCATTTCACTTAATTGTTTGGATTCTGAGTATTTTAAGACAAACATAACAGATTTTTATGCAAAATAAATTTGTTTGCAAATCCACCCTCCATAAAACTGCTATTTTTACACTGGTCAAAAAATTAAGCTTATTGTGAGTGCTTGGCCAAACTCAGAAGATTTCAGAGTGAGTTTTCTTGTAATGTGAAAAAACTGTGCCCAGTCCTAGCTCACAGTTTCAATAGAGTTGATAAAATAATGTAGGAGTTTGCCCTTCCTCAGATGTTTAAGATTTGGATACAGTGACAATGAGAAATGGCAAAATTCCCAATGCAACCGGAGCTGTGCTGTGGGTCTGCAAAGGAAACAATCCCTCAGGTTGCCCAATCCAAACTTCTAATTTGGTATTGATAATTAAATTTAAAAAAAAAAAAAAAAAAAAGCACATACAAGTGTGACAACAAGTTCCTTATTGACTGTCTGGGTGCAATGAAAGTCCCTAAACACATTCTCAGTTTTAAATATCTGCTCAAGCCCCACTGATTCCAGTGTTAATATGAGGCACCAGATGAAGCTCTTCTCTAAACCAAGGCTTCCTGCATTTTCCTTAGGAGTATTTTATGACCAGAACAAAAAGCAGTTGTAGGATTCATTAGAAGGAAAAAAAAAAAAAAAAAAAAATAGAAGAAAGAGAGAGAGTGCAAAAGGAAGGAAAAACAAAGAGGAGGAAACTTTATGGCTCCGTAAACAGCTGTAAGCAATGTCTCTGGTCGGGTCAGACCGGTCTGAGTTGACAAGGCAGTGTCTCCAATTATACAGCATGCTGTAGCCTGTAAAAATGAAATCAATTTGTTATTTTTCTGGGAGAACATTGTAGCGTGAGTTCACACATTTGGTGAGCCCGATGACTCAGTGAAAGCCAGAGGAGGAACTCGCAGACCTCTGTGTGTGTGTGCCCAGCACAACCCAACGCACACTCACAGCACCTTCCACAGGGAAGGGGTGAGAAATGTCAATAATTTGCTTTATTGGAGCAAAACTGGACAGTGAAAACCCTGCTGTCCTTCCCTCAGCCTCAAAAGGACGGCGCTTTCCGTCCGTGGCTCTCCTTTCAGAACTGGCCTCATCACGGAGCACTTGCAGGATAAAATTCCCCCAAGCACTTAAGCACTTAAGCAATTTAGAAGTCCAAATCCAATCTTTGCAGGGATCTGAGGTCTTTGAGCCCAGTCCTCCAAGGTATTTAGCACTGACATAGCCCAGGCCAGACCTCAGCGCAGGGGGATGAGCCTTAATGAGAGGTTTGAAACCACAAGATGTGCTTTATATTGCTGATCATTTAAAAAAGGTTCAAGCTGGGATGCTTCAGGGGTGGGGGGAAGCTGGGAGCATTAGGACTAGCCACAGCCCTAATTATTATTGAAATTCAGAGTAGGAGTCCAAGTATCTTTACATTGTGTAGGCATTTTTCATTGCCTAATACGTTGCTTTATCCCTTTCCCTCCATTCCCCTAATTTAGCACACCTGACCCAGAAAATTGGAGCTATTTTCACCCAAAACTTCGTTTCAGTGCCCGAGTTATATAAGCATTGTGCTGGGGAGAAGGAGGCAGGTTCTTTTCCAGGCCAGCCAGTGGTTGCCTCACAAACACACATTCTTTCCATTTGTCATGAAACCCTGAGAGGGGTTAGGCTGGGAGAAGTCAGAAGCAAAAAGCAGCAAAGGTGTTTACATGAAACTTTAAATTACTCCCCTTTCATTTGCAGGTAACTGCTGTTCCTCGTCCCAGGTGAATTTATCCATCAGCAATATCATTAGATGAGTTCATTATAACCACGAGATTTACAGCGCTCATAAACTGCAGTGTAGGTGGCAGATTAAAACGTTAAGGCTTATACATCTCTAAAACCCTGCACTGCCATCCTGGCACGTTTTATGGGATAAATGGAGCTGGATGGAGGCAGATCTGAGCTGGGGAGACCTCCAGGGAGAGGCCCCAGATGGAGGAAGCAACACCAGGGTCACTGGGACCTGCACCCAGGCTTGAAAACGTGGTTTGAGGGGCCGTTCTTCTGCTGCCTGCGTTGTTTTTCAGATGACATGTGTAGCAAAGGAGTTAATTGCCTTGGGTAATTAAAGAGTTCCAAAGACTTTTTTCCAAGGAACTGGGTTGTTAATACTTGTATTCTCTCCTCCTCTGTTCTGTAGATCCTAAGGGAAGACAAAGCCAGAGCAGCATCTCTTGCACTCAGGGTGGAAGGTGCTGAGTGTTGTGGTGTGCCTTAGTTCCTGTGGGAATTTGCTGTCCTGGCCAAACCTCAGCTCAGGGAATTTTGCTTTCTTAGCACCCACTTGAAGCTGCCTTTGAGCTCATTAGTTTTTAAATCCAGCCTCAAACTACTCCAAATAATCTGTCGTGGTCCACGGCAGAGATAGCAAAGACTTTCCTTGGCCTCCTCTTCCAGCTCTCCAAGGATTTCTGATATTCTGCAAAAAAAAGGGGTGAAATTCCCAGTTCCTACTTTTAGCTTGGAAAATAAAGGTGTCCAGTTTATGCTCCTCATTTTTCCACAGCCAGAGCTGCCTCCTGGGCATCCCCAGTGATTCAGCCCACCTATCTGAGGCATCTCTCCCAGGATGGGCCGAGCTGCCCTCTGGAGATGCTGATCTTGCTCCAAACCTTTAAATGGCCAAAGTGGGGTGAGGTGAGTCCCACGCTCAGAGATCCCTTGATGAAAGGTGCTGGAGAAACACGGCAATGCTGCATCATCACCATCACCACTGCTGTTGTTCATGCAGGGCAAGGGTGAGGGAATTGTTGTGGGAGAAAAGTCACCTCCGTGCCCGCGTGCTTGCAGGGCTGGCCACAAAATTATATGCGTACACTCGGGGTGAGAGGAGAAAAAAGGATTTAAATATAGCCCTTGTGACTATTTAAATATAGTCCTGGTCCTGCCATATGGGAAAGGAGCACGAGAGTAGGTCAGGAAAGACGGATTTCCCTCCAGAAATACATTTTGGGTCTTTATTCCAGCTTTTAGAAAAGCGTGGAAAGCAGCAGAAGGCAGAGAGCTCCTTATCCTCCCCTTCCCTCTCTTTGGGAAGAGCTGCAGCAAAAGGTGACCTGGAGATTCACTTGGAGATGAATGGTGTCCAACAAGAACAGTTAACCCAGTAGGTTGTAGCATTTATCTTTTCCAAGTTGGAAGAAAAAAAACTCTGGAAGGACAGACACCTGCACAGTGAATTTAGAGCTGTCTAACAGGCTTAGATTTCTTTCTGTGAACCTCTTTGAAATGTCTTGGTCTTGATAGTGAGATGCACAGAGCCAAATGTTGAAAACTTCACTTAAATCAATGTTGCAGAGCCTCATAATTTCTGAATTAAAGTATGTCACTTTTGTAATTAGACTGCTTAAACCTAAGCTTGATTATTACTGGTCCATGCAAAATGAAAAACATCCCCCAATCTGAAAAAATATCTTTCATCAGAATCAGTTTCTTGATTCTTGTCTTCTAGAGCCAAAGCTATCTTTTTGCTGTTCTGTGTTAAGGTGCTTTCCAAGTTTTCAACTAGAACATCAATTAAAATTCTTATTATTGTCCACATTTTGTAGTTGCTTGGGTTTGGGATAGTTTTAACGTTGTACAAGGAAACCCTTTTGATGCAGGAGGGACATCAGTGAGCAGAACTATTTCTATTTAAAATAATGGGGAGTGACAAATTCCACTTCCTTTCATTTCATTCTAAAATTTCTCTAGGTTTTGTTCTCATAGTAAAACAGAGAAAAAAAATCACAGCATATGCCGGAATATTGGTATTTTCTGTGGGAAAAAAAGGCCATTCAGGGAATGTAGAATTAGAAGTTTTTCTGTCCTGGCCTCTGGGCTGGTGGTTCAAACCATAGGATGATAAAACCATAGAATGGCCTGGGTTGGAGGGACCTTTGAGATCATCCAGTGCCACCCCTGCCTTGGCAGGGACACCTCCCACTGTCCCAGGCTGCTCCAAGCCCTCTCCAGCCTGGCCTTGGGCACTGCCAGGGATCCAGGGCAGCCACAGCTGCTCTGGGCACCCTGTGCTGAGCCTGCCCACCCTCACAGGGAAAAAATCCTCCCCAATATCTAATCCAGCCCTACTCTCTTTCTGTTTGAGCCATTCCCCCTTGTCCTGTCACCCCAGGCTCTCATAAGCTGTCTCTCTCCATGCCAATTGTGGGTCCCTTCAGGTCCAAGAAGGTCACAGTGAAGAC
The DNA here is from genome assembly GCF_021018805.1 of Prinia subflava. Classification (NCBI taxonomy): domain Eukaryota; kingdom Metazoa; phylum Chordata; class Aves; order Passeriformes; family Cisticolidae; genus Prinia; species Prinia subflava. Next base: position 151,891,439 of record NC_086247.1, on the reverse strand, counting down.
ACCCTGAAAGTCTTCTCTTTTCCAAGCTGAACAAGCACAGTCCTCTCAGTCATTCCTTACAGGAATGATGCTCCATCCCTCCAATCAACTTTACAGCTGTCCTTTGGGCTCGCTCCTGCAGCTCCATGTCCTTCCCCTGTGACACAGCTGGCTCAACTCCATCTCCTGCTCCTGGTCTCTGCCTCTGGGACCTCCTTCCCAGCTTCCAGCTGTCCCTGTTGGATGGACACCACCCTTCATCTGCCCTGTGTGCTGAGGGTTTGTGAGAATTGATCACAGCTGGCTTGCAGTCCCCGCCCCAGGAGCCTCTGATGATGTTCAGTGCCATCAGCCATCCATGGCAGCCCCCATTTCTGGGGCCTTCACAGCCTCCCAGCTGTTTCTCAAAAAATAAAAGCAGGTTTCAGGCAGCCCCAGATGCATGGATTCCATGCTGGTCAGCTTGAGGGATGGTGGTGAGAGATGAGAGTGGAGAGAGGGTCTGTTTGGGATGTTGTGGGATGGAGAAGGGGCTGCCCTCTCCTCACCTCCTTCCCTGTGAGCCCCCCTGGTGCCAGGAGATGTCAGACAGCCCTTGGGTGGTTTTCCTCACAGCTTTTCACAGCCTGTGGACATTTCTCCAGCCATGTTCTCAATTTCAGTGTTTTAGGATCATAATACCACAAATGTGTTGTGAAAATACATCTTTTTAGACAAACCACTTCGCACAATTTGTCCACTCTTGACTGAGATTCTTCTAAGGGATGTGGCACCACAGAGAGGCAGCCAAAATGTGTGAGAAAGGAACAGGGCCTGAGCTGAACCTCTGGAAAGCTGGATGGATTATAAGAATGGATTTGGAGGAGCATCTTGCTGTTAGGGGGTTCCCTGCAAAGGGAGAATCACTGAAGGCATCCACAGGAGAACATAAATCCCCTCTGTTGTGAGCAGATGGACATCCTTTGGTTTAACTTCACCTGGGCAAAGTCACTCCTGGTGCTCAGTTCTCAATATTTGCTGGGATTTAAGTGCACTCAGGGTCCTATCCTGGGTCATTTGGCCAGTTGCACCCTGGCTGCTCAGCGTTAATAAATGAAGTTATTTTCCACACGTGGGGGACGCCGAAAGGACGTCCCTGGAGGAAGCTCTCAAAAGGCCTCTCCAAGACGAGTGGCGAAACCGAGCTCCCACAAAGCTCAGGAATGACAGAATTCAGGGAGAAGCAAGCAGGGGTAGGAGCCTCCACACGCTGCTCCTGACATGTCAAGGACTCCTGACTGGTGGAGAAGGTGGTGACCTTGAAAAGTCAGCAGAGTGGGGCTGTACAGCGAGGCCATCCAGAGCTGGAACCTTCTCTTTCCCTGAAAAAAAGCTCTGAGCAGGCATTTCCTGCATATTTCTCCCTCCTAACCTGGCTGGGGTGTCCATTCCAAGAGGGAGAGTACATGTAATTTATTAAGAAGGTGGCCAGGAACTTATTTACAATGGCTGTGCTGAAGGAGCAGATAGATCGAGATAAGGGAAATGAAGAGCTCTCTAGTTGTGTTGGCAAAGAAAAATGCTCACTGGAGGTTGAATTAAACACTTCAGGGCATGCAAGGCTGAAAGATAAGCAAAGAACTTTGGCTGTGGACATACAGAGCGGTGTTTTCAGGGCTCCTCCCGTGCTCATGGGAAGAAAAGCCTGGTTGGTTTGAAAGGAACAACTCTTTGACCCTTTCCCTTGGTTCAGACTTGAGCAGCGCCTGTTCTGGGCACGAGTGTGTTTGTAAAATTGAGAGCCTCAGGAATTCTCCAGTGGAAAAGGAGAGGTTTGGGGATCAGTGCATCCAGGAAATGTTGGTGCTGAGGGAATTTGGAGGTGATGCCACAGCAGATGACACTCGGCCCGTTTCTCAGCACCACATTTTCAAAATCACCCACGTGAAGGAGATTGTTTAGGCGGAGAGCTCAGGAGAGTGGAAAAATGCAAATGCCAGGTTTGATCATTGGAAACAGTGAGGAAAAAAATGAATGATGGGAGCCACGGGAGAGTTGAGCAACACTGAAATGAGATTCCGATCTTTATAGACTTTCCCAATCTTTTCTTAAAGTTTGGTTGTTGGGTTGTTGTTGGGTTGTTCTGGGTGGAGGAGAAGGTTGGAAGGTTCATGAGGTTCCCACCTGACGATCAATAATAATGACAGGGAGCTGAAAGAACTGGGTTCTCCTAAAGACAAATTGACTTTAGAGAGAGGGAGAAAGTGTTTACACCTGGAAGCAAAGCAGAAACCAAAAGAGGGTGCTGGGGGAGATGTTATCACACTCCAGAGGCTGCCAGTGAGCCAGGAGGAGGAGGAGGAGGAGGAGGAGGAGGAGGAGGAGGAGGAGGAGGAGGAGGAGGAGGAGGAGGACTGTGCTCAGCTCTGCTTAACAGCAGAGCCACTGCTCATGAGGGGATGTTTGGAGAGTCCTGCACCTTCAGCTGGAAGTCAAGTGTCTCCACACTGCCCCGTGAAAGGCCAAATTTGCATCACTCCGTCTCCTTGATGACACCTTGAGAACAGGGCTCTTGCTGGAGATTGTCTTTTGCAGATTAAACTTTGCAGACTGTAACAAAGATCAAAGCGAGGTGTGACTGTTTCCCTGCTGTATTGAGCAGGGAGCAGTGTGAAAAAGCAATTAGAGGTATTTCTGTATAGAGATATATATATATTTTTTTTTAATCTTAGATGATCTTCCCAGCAACGGAAATGAATAGTTGAGGGCACCAACCCATAAACTCCTCTTCCTATGACTGGTATTTTTATTCTACCACTGTAGTAACCACCAAAAAAAAAAAAACCAAAAAAACAAAAACCAACCCATAGACAGGCTTGAGTTTGGCTGTTCGTATGATTAAGGTTTATTAGGCTGGAATCCTAAACTTCATCAGGGTCCTACTGAAATAGCTCAAAAAGTCCTTCTGGCTTCACAACGTGGTGGATGTAGCCTGCAACAGGTTGATGGTAACTCAGTGGATGCTTTATTTTTGTTGGGAGCTGGGTAGGAGACTTTGGAGAGCTTTGGGAAGGATGCTGGTGACTGCAGTTGATGTGGAAACACTCCACAGATGTTCTCACCAAAGTTAACTTCAGAAAACATTTGGACACATTTTGGACTCTGTAGTCAATGGCAGGAGGAGGAGTAGGAACAACTAAACTAATGTTTTTCCCCGGAGACTTCATTGAAGGCATCTCTCCGGATGGTTTAGAGATAGGATCACCTGCCTCCCAGTCCTGAGGCTGTGAATGCCTCCTAAGTCCCAGTCCTGGGGGTGTTCAGTGCATTAAAATTTGGGGGTGTGGCACCTTAAAACTCCATCCCCAACAGGGTGACAGAGACAACACACTCCACAAGTCCTCTGAAGCCTGAAACTGTTTTAGAAAGTGTCTTTAGCCCAGAAATGGTGGTCCAGAGTTTTGTATAATATTTAAAAGTGAAATTAAAACATACACTTGGCATGGGCTCTGTTTCACAGACGGCTTTCTGCCAGCTGTGCGTCCTGAATGAATCTAAAGCTCAAAAAAAACCCCATCTCTCTAGCCACCGAGATGAGGAAAACGAGTTTAATGGGTGCTTTCCTCAGTTTTCTCCTGTGGGTTCCTGCAGGAACTCATCTCCTTCCTCCAGCTGAGCTCTCTGCATGGCCTCCAGCACAGGGCTGGGGACTGTTCCGAGGGACTGACCCACCCTCCTTGTCGGGGCTCAGGGCATGGTTCACCCCCAGACTCCACGGTGCAGACGTGTCCCTGTCCCCCAGTCGGGCACCCAGGGGAGTCTCACCAGCACAGCAAGGCCATGACTCACCCAGCCCAAAGCACACGGCTCAGCTGGGCAGGGGAATCGTGGCCTGCAGGTGTCTGCTCCTCTCCACTGGCTGGTCCCAAAGGTGAGCAGAGCAGCTGGAGACACCCCTGTCACAAGCACTGGGATGTGGGTGGCAGGGACACAGTCTGGGGTCAGGGTGAGCTGCCTGCCTCCCTTTTAAAGCAATGGAAAAAGAGGGGCGCTTCTGGAGGGTGGTTCTTGTCATTTGTCTCAGCTTCCCTCCCCAGGGTAGGATGAATTGCCCCTAATTTTGAGATCCACCATCTCCCAGAAGTCCAGCAGAGCTGGAAAGAGGCATCTAAGATTAGGAAATCAGCTGGGAATCCTTTGCCTTTCCCCACACCTTCCACCTTGTGCCCCTAAAGCTCATTTACTGGAGGGCACGTTTCTGGCTGAGCTGATTATCCTGGCTCTAAACTCCTGCCTGGAGCCATTTGGGATCCAGAAATGGATGTCTTTATTTGCCTGGAAAGGATGGATTTGTAAAGCTGAGTCTGCAGTGAGCAAAGCCCTTGAGATGTGGCTCCTGACATGTGAACCTCCACCTGCTTTTCACTTCTGTCCCTCTTGACCCGGACCCCTCCAGGAGAAAAGTTAATTGGCTGCAAGGACCCTTCTCTTTAAAACAAAGGTTTTTTAAAATAATTTTTATCCTAACCTAGAGAACTGCTAAAGTTAAGCTAATTTTCTTCTGGACTTCAGCAATGATAGAATTCTCGTGTTATTTTTTAAGTCAGAGCGAAAGAGAGTGAAGGCTTTATTCCCTGACAGCCCTGTTGATAATTCAAACACACCAGGCTGCTCCCAAATGAAAACCACACAGCAAAAAATGAATGTAAACAGAAATACACACTGCCCAGGCAGGTTCCTCTTTGTCATTAATTCCGGGCAGAAAAGACAATCAAGAGATTTAATTAGAAGAAAAGGAAATTATACTCTAAAAACCCCTTCAGTTCTAGTAATCAAGGTTATTATTAGAAGCACCAGTAAAGAACACTTTAAAAATCTATCTAATTAGCTGCCTATCTGCTGATCTGCCTGCAGAGCTGACTTGTTTGTCTCCAAGGCTTCACCAACAAAAAGGTTCATGGACACTCCTTTCAAGACTTCCACTGGGCTGAGCACAGAGCTTGCACTGGAGTTAAATTGGGATTGGTTCTTGGTTGTTGGTTTGGTTTGGCTTTAATTTCACTCCCCTTGCTTTAACCAAAGCCCCACAGAATGATGCTGCTCCCCTTCCCAAATTCTTGGTGCTGCCTTTCATAAGACTCGGAGCTTGATGGCTTCTGCTGCTGGAGTTATTCCTTTGGGTGGCTCTGAAAGTGCTTTTGACTGGGTTTCCTCAGCTGCCAAAATTTCCTATGAAACATCTTCTAGAGTTGTGCTTGTGTCTCAAAGAAAGAAAAAACCTGTTTGATTGATTGCAAAGGAAATGATCTGTATCAGCTGAGCATCTTTGGGAGGAAGGAAGGAAGGAAGGAAGGAAGGAAGGAAGGAAGGAAGGAAGGAAGGAAGGAAGGAAGGAAGGAAGGAAGGAAGGAAGGAAGGAAGGAAGGAAGGAAGGAAGGAAGGAAGGAAGGAAGGAAGGAAGGAAGGAAGGAAGGAAGGAAGGAAGGAAGGAAGGAAGGAAGGAAGGAAGGAAGGAAGGAAGGAAGGAAGGAAGGAAGGAAGGAAGGAAGGAAGGAAGGAAGGAAGGAAGGAAGGAAGGAAGGAAGGAAGGAAGGAAGGAAGGAAGGAAGGAAGGAAGGAAGGAAGGAAGGAAGGAAGGAAGGAAGGAATATATATTTCACAGCACAGTATTTCACAGCACAGTGATGGATTAAGGCTTTGGGAGGATAAAGAAAAGGGAAGGAAGATATCAAAAGTAGAGCTTTTTGCTGGGCCTGTAGAGAACTTTAAGAGATGTTATTTTGGGGAACGATGGCAATGAAATGGTGTTTTCTGGTGAGGGGGAATGCAGAAGAACCAAAGACACTGATTTTCTGTCCCCATTCTTCTGAACCAAGTCCAAAGGTGAACCCAGCCTGACAACGTCTATTTTCCCCTGTTTCGTTGTTTTTTTGCCCAGGTCCCTGGCAATTGGCCACCAGTACTCCTCCCTGGGGACTCAGCCCATCCTCTGCGGGAGCATCCCGGGCCTGGTGCCCAAGCAGCTGCGCTTCTGTCGGAACTACGTGGAGATCATGCCCAGCGTGGCAGAAGGCGTCAAGATTGGGATCCAGGAATGCCAGCACCAGTTTCGAGGGAGGAGGTGGAACTGCACCACCGTCAACGACAGCTTGGCCATCTTCGGGCCCGTGCTGGACAAAGGTGAGTGGGAGCTGCAGGTTTGGGAAGTGAACGTTCGAGGTGGAGAGGCAGCAGAGATCTTGAGAAACCTCCCGTGAGCTCCTTCCCTTCTGGAAAAAATGTCCTGTAAAACGTCCTGCAAGAGACAGGGCTTGAGCTGGATGAAGGAGTGGGGTTAGCTCAGTTCCAGCTGGGAGCAGGAGGTTGGACCAGAGACCTCCCCGAATCCCTTTCAGCATGAATTATCCCATGGGGAGGAACACAGGATTGTTGTGTTTGCAGTGGTCAGGCTGGACCTGGCTCCTTTTCACCTCTCTAGAGGACAGCAGAGGGGAAATGATGAGCTGCTGGGGAGGGTTCTAGGGACTGGACTCATCAGAGAACGTCAGTTTTGATACTATTGTGAAATACAGTGAAGATCAAAGGCCTGGGGAAATCACCATCAATGAATGCTTCTGCTTTCCTTGGTTGTGAACACAGGAAATTAGGACAGGGTGCAAATTCAGGCAACTGTTTCTGCACCCCTTGATAGAAGTGGGAACTCTTGGAAATGTTTTGCCCTAGGTTATTCAATCTTGTGAGATTTAAGCCCTAAGCTAAGCCTGAGTATCTGGTCTTTTTCCTTATAAGTTGGTTGGAGCCTGTGAGAACTCCTTTACCCTTCTTTGCCCTTGTTTGTGTGTCTTAAAATCCAGCCTGGTCCTGCTGGTCTCACTAAGTCTGGGATAAGTTTCGCCTTCCCCTTTAGCACAAAGGGGCCTTTCCTTCTTTCCTTCTTTCCTTCTTTCCTTCTTTCCTTCTTTCCTTCCCTCCTTCCCTCCTTCCTTCCTTCCTTCCTTCCTTCCTTCCTTCCTTCCTTCCTTCCTTCCTTCCTTCCTTCCTTCCTTCCTTCCTTCCTTCCTTCCTTCCTTCCTTCCTTCCTTCCTTCCTTCCTTCCTTCCTTCCTTCCTTCCTTCCTTCCTTCCTTCCTTCCTTCCTTCCTTCCTTCCTTCCTTCCTTCCTTCCTTCCTTCCTTCCTTCCTTCCTTCCTTCCTTCCTTCCTTCCCTCCTTCCCTCCTATGAAAGAGGAGGGATCATCTGGAATATTTTCAGGGAATCTGGTGTATGTAATTTATCCATACCCACCTTGGGGTGTGTTCTGCAGTGCTTCCCATCTACATTTTTAGTTTTTCCCTTGCTGCGTTACTCAGAACAGATTTGGGCATTTTTTTCCACCAGACCAGGCTGCTCCAAGCCTGGAGGACTTCCAGGGATGGGGACTCCATGACCCCTCTGGGCAATGTGCTCCTGGACAGTCTGGGATTAGACACCCCCCACGTGCTGTAGCAATTATCCTCGTGGATAATCTGCCCCTCAGCTCCCTGCTGACCCAAGGAACCCCAACCCCACAATCTGCCAAACTCTCTTATCTCCCAGCCAGCACGAAGGGTCTGTCCCTGCTCCAGACCGGAGGGTTTTGGTAGCCGGGCTCAGGGAGGGAGAGGAGACTGGGACGATTTCATAACTGAAGAATGTTGTTCCTTGAGGGAGAATCAAACCACCCTTCAGTTTTGCTTCACCTACAGCAGGAGTGGGGGGAGAAAAAAAAACAGCTCAGTCGCATTCTTGTGCGGCAGATCCCCCAGGGTAGGAACATACTTGAGCTCCTACCCAGAAAGAGAGAAGGGGAAAAGGAGAGAGAGAAAGCAAGGAAGCAAAAAAATCTGTTTTGCAGCTTGGATTTTAAGTCACCTGGGATCTGAGTGCAGCTCTCGTGTGAGTCAGTGGGGACCCCAGCCTCGCTCAGCACAAACCAGAGCAGCTCCTGAAGCATCTCCCCGTTGCCCCAAGGACTATCTGCACTCCTTTCACTGAAAAGGACCGATTTTAATGCCTCCAGGAAATCCTTGCCAGGCCCAAACCTCACTGTCTGGGCTGTCCTCGCTGCTGTGGTGCCTCATTGCTCATTCAGGGCTAGGCTTGGGCTGTGATTCAGCAGTGCCAAACTGGCACCAGACTGGTCCTGTTAGAGCCATGTTCTGATATCTCATCTAAAACCAGACTCTTTTTCCCCATCAGCCTTTTTATGCAAAAAGATCCCACATGTTTTAGCTAAGACTATGTTTATGCATTTTTTTTTTTTAGCCAGGCCTAATCTCCAGAGGTCCCTTCCAGCCCTAACAATTCTGGGATTTTGTGATGAATCACAAATTAAGCAGGAGTGGCATTGATGAGCTCGGCTAGCAGGGAATGGGGATGTTCAGGGGATCCTGACCTGCTGCTATTGAAGGCAGCACTTGACAGGCTTGACCCTAAATCCCTCTTGATCTTTGTGTGTCACCCGGGGCAGAGGAAGAGCAGAATTCCCCCATCCCACCCGATTTGGCTACTCTGGTTTGCAAACCCTTGTCTGTGGAATAAACCTTCCCTATTCAATTATCCAGAGAGATGTGGGCTTTTTATCCCTGGGAGTGTCCAAGGCCAGGCTGGATGGGCTTGGAGCAAGCTGGGGAAGTGGAAGGTGTCCCTGCCTCTGGAATGTGTCCCTGAGCTTTAGGGTCAGGGCTGTGGAAAGGGGTTTTTCTCCTCCTCTCTGGTCTTGGGAGCGTATGGGCAGGTGTGCAGCTTCATGGAGAAACATTCAGACAGGTGCCATTGTCAGGTCTTCCTTGCAAATCCCCAGGAAATGGGAGTTTTGGCCAGTTTGGACAACTTGGAATGCAAAAAAACAGGATTCCTCTATGGGGAAAGAATTGCGTCTGACCTCTTTCTCTCTACCTGAACCTAATCTGCTTATAATTTCTAATATAAAGACACTACAACTCATTTCTAGTCTCCCAGAAGCTCAAATCTCAACTTCTGAACAGCAGAAAGAATGTCTCTTGAATTTTTCGAACAGTAATATCTAAAGGAAAAATATTGTTACTTTTTTCTCCACCTGTATTTTATAAAGTGGAGAAGAACATGGCATGGCCACATGACCTGAAGTGAGCCACAGCTCAGGCTGAGAGGCCTGGCAGTTTTTAATGCATTTGTTGCATCTCTCAGTTTACCAAGGAGAAGGGAAGAATTTTGAGTTGCCCCTAAAAATACACAGGATAAAGCTTTGGAGGGTGTAGGAGAAGGACTCCCCATCACTGACAGCAGAAAGTGAACAGTGCGACCTGGCAGGCATTTTCCATCTCCAGCTGGAGTGCCACACATTGGGGATTGTGCCTTTTGCCTTTATTTTAGCTTTTGTGGACTGGAGAGGCTGTTCAGGCTAAAGTTGTGTGTTTAGAGTCTCTCGATGCCTCGTGAGCTCCCCTTGAAACTCCTCTGGGCAGAAATATGAACCAATCTCAAGAGGAGGAATACAATAAAACTTATCATGGCCCTGTCTCTTTAAAGGACCTCAGCACATAATTAAGTAAAAAAAAAAGTTTCCTCTCTCTCCTCCCCCCCCCCAATTCAATAAAAGTAAATTACCTCCAACTATTTAAGCCCGCTGTTGGTTTAAATTTAAAAAGGGAGCCCTTGTCTATCTATTTCTTTCACTCACTCCCACCTCCTTCTGCTAAAGACTGGCCGGGGCTTTAAACCTGCCAGCTGGGCTGAGAAATGGTTAATAGTTATTGTGGAGGAGCAGCTTTTAATGAACTATTGAAGAATGATACATTGATGGAGTAATGGGAGTTTAAGTCTCTCTGTAATGAAACAGGTTCTCAGCGCCGACCCATTGTGGTGTAAATACGGCACGTCTCTCCCACTGTTTGGTCAGGGCTAAATAGCAGGGGCCAGAGGGGGGTCTGCTTATGGGGTCTGCGCTTTAGTTAATCAATCTGATTGGATTAGGGTCACCGCGATCCCTAATAATGTCAAAGGTTACGCCAAACTGGATTAAATGCTTTGTTGGAGAGGGCTCGGGTCCTTTCAGCTCGGGCCGGCGGGGCTTGTTTATTAGGCTTTAACACTCGTGTGCAGCCTTGGGAAGCCGCCCCGGCCCCTTCCTGGGGCGCCGGGCACGGGACGGGGTGGGAGCGAGCCGGGGTGGGGACATCCCATGGCTCTGCACCCTTCGGATGTGCCCTGCCAGGACCTACATGGAATTCCCCAGCGGGACAAAGGAGAGCCCGAGGGGTGACCAAGGCCTGGGAGGTGTCAATTCACTCTGGAGATGACAGCTGGGCACCGACCCCGCTGCAAGGCAAAAGTCTGGAGTGACCCACGGCTCGTGTCCCTTTGGGGTTAATCCTGTGTCCAGCACAGCCCTGCCCTGTCTGGTGCAGCTCTTCTTTGAGCAGCCAGCAGGCCGAGCATGGTTTGAAATACAGAGTATTTGAGAGAACAGGATTGCTTTGTCATTAAACTGGGGAGGTGCCCTGCCTGCCACAGCTTCCATCTCAAATCAAGGTGGGATGGGACGGGATGGGATCTCCCCGTCGCCTTACCCAGACTGACCACAAAGCCTGAAGGTTTCCTGTTGTCTTCGCTCACCACGTTCCTGCAGGTGACACTGTCCTGCAGACATGGCAGAGTGTCCTTCAGGAGCTGGCACCAAATAATCCCTTTGGAGGAGCCTTGGCAGGGGAGAGGGGCAGCACTAGCAGGGTGTCACGGGCAGAGATCTGTAATCCCTGGATCTCCAGAGCCTCATTCCTTCCCACAGCAGAGCACACAGGGCACGTTCACGGCCTGACCTGACTGTCATTATCCAAGCAGGCTTCTTGCGTGATCCAGACTGGAGAATTTCCCCTCAAGACTTCTGGAATGAACCCAAAATCTGAATTTGACTGCAACATCTCTTCCCAGAGGACATTTTGCCTTGACATATCACCACGAGATAGGCAGCTTCCCCTTTATAAACCTCCTCCACTGCTCTGATGTTCACAACCAGCCCCTCTATTTTCTCCTCTAGCACTGACCATTTTCTCTGCTACTTGGGCTCCCTAAAAAGCTAAAACTGGGGCCTACAGAGTTGCAGTGGGTCAGCAAAACTTTGGGTCCTTCATGCCAGACAGCGAGACAGGTTGAGGTAGCTCCAGTTGTTGCTGGGGTCCTCCAGGGCATGATTCATCTGACGTGTTCCAGACAGTTTGGGTTAAATTATTCACACCCTGACGTTTCTCCATCTCCCCATCAATCACGGAGGGAATCCAGGGAGACCGGCTCTGGATGAGAAGGCTCCTGCTCCCAGGGACTGCATGAAGGGCAGAGCAGGCATCTGTCTAGCTCCCGAGAAATGTGGGATTCAAATCACATCCAGTTTCTTGTGGAATGCTGGTCACTGTCACCTTTGCAGCCAGGCTGATTCTGGGCTCGGCTTGTTTGTGAGGTTTGGTTCATTTTGGACTCTAGGTGTTTTGGGGATGAGCTCCATGCATTCTTTCTCTCAAGACAGCCCAACCAAAGCTGTGTTCAAGGGTTGACTCTCTACCATTGTGGATGAGAAATCTCATCTCGTGTCTGGTGAAATCCACGTGAGTTTTCCCCAGATTAGGCAAGAATGGAACCAGACTTCTGAATTCAGTTGTAATCCCTCGGAGACACGAGTCTGCTCCATGTATTTTTCTTGCTGTGTCATAGCAGCATCTCTCCCTGATAGGCCTGATCTCATCTGCCAGAGTTGGATGTCAAAGTCTGAGCGAGTCACCCCGGGCTCCCTTTGTAGTCAGTGGAGAGCACTCAGCATCTCCGGGGAGCAATTCATCTGACCTATCTCAGACACCTATCTCAGGATAACATGAATCACAGCAAGATGTTTATTTCTCCCCATTGACTATAGAGGGAGCCTAGGGCTACAGCCTCTGACTTCCAGGGGTGCTTCTTAGAGGCCCGTTTTGGGGGCAAACACTTCCCATCCCTCACATTTCTCCTGTTGGAAAGCAATCCTGACATCCAGCCCCAGTTGCAGAGGCCATTTTAATAATGGAACCACAATGCACATGGAAAGGAGCTCCTGAACCGCTGAATGCAGGCAGTGCCTTGCTATTCAAGGCATAATAACACCCCATAATGATTTAAAATTAATACGTTTAGCAGATCTCATCATATTTTCCTGATGGCGTTCTGGCATCTCGGTTGTCTCCGAGCCAAACGCTTTCCCCCCTCCTTTTCCCTGCTCTGGATCAGCCTTCTCCACTTCTGCAATAAAGTAAGGCATGAGCAGAAAGCCACAAGATACTGATCCATCCAGGTTTGTTACATGTAGGAGGTTCTCTGCGCTCTCTCATGAAACTCTTCCCAAGAGGATCTGATTTCCAGCCACACCCCGTCTACCTCCCCGCTAATGGCAATTTGGGCAGCTGCCCCGCTATCAACAACGGAGATCTACAAACTCTGCCCTGTAACTATGGGGAAGGAAACTGGGAGGATCAGGACTGAAGATGTGACTGTGCAAGCTCCGCTCAGCCACAGTCGGGAGGCACAAATCCTGCAGGCCAGAGGTTTGCCAGGGCTGCTGGGGGAAAGGCTGGCACGTCCTGGCTCCACACAGGAGCACCCCTTGGGTTTAGTGTCCCTGTAAATCGAGCTTGGAGCGGGGATTGCTGCGTGGGGTGAGGAGATGCTGCACTGCTGAGTCCATTCCAGCCCAGATTCCTGGCTGCAGCACTCCTGACCTGGGTTTTGGGCAGCTAACTCAGTACAGGCAGCGTGTTGGAGCTGCAGCATGCTGGATGAGCAGTTTGGGGAGGTCTGGATGAGCTGTGGCTGCATCCCCAATTTGCAGCCCACAGAGTCCTGGGGGATTTGCAGCTTCCTCTGAGTTTTGGCAAGAGCTGCAGGTTGCAGGGGCAGCAAAGAGAGATGCTGGGGAAAGGTGCCAGGGTGTCACCCCTCAGCTTTTGGAGTCCAGTGAGGAGATGAGGAGCTCCTTCTCTTGCTGCTGGAGCCAGGTAGAACCATCAAAGGAGTCCCTTCATCCTCTTGTGGCTTCAGAGTGTCCAAGGACAAGCCCTAGGCAGGGGTGGCACAGGGAGGCTGTGGTTGCCATCACATCTGAGTGCATCACCTCTCCATCCCCAGTGCCCTCGGGCCCTCCAGCGTTTTCGGGGTTTCTTGGAGGCTCTGACCTCATCACCTCCCCACCTGCACCGTGATCCCGGGATAAAGATCTGGCTCCCGTGCATGGAGAGGAGACAGCCCGTGTAAACAGCTGTAAACAGCCGACACCCAGGGCAGGCTGCACACCCTGCCAGGAGAGGGGGAAAAGGAAATGGCAGCAATTCCAGGAGCCCATCCCGTTTGCTTTCTGTGCTCCCTCCACCTCCCACTCATCTGTCAACCCTGAGATACAGGGTTTGGTGGGGGGATTTTTTCCCTTTTTTTTTGTTTTTGTTTTTTGTGTGTGTGTTTTTTTTGTTTGTTTTTTTGTTTTTTTTGTTTTTTTGGGGGGGGTGGGGGGGTTGGGTTGGTGGTTTTTTGGTGTTTTTTTTAATTTGTTGTCGTTTTTGTTCTAGTTTTTGGGGTTTGCTGTGAAGGTTTTTGGTTTGGGGTTTTTTGGGGAGGAAATTTTTCTTTTTCTTTTTCTTTTTCTTTTTCTTTTTCTTTTTCTTTTTCTTTTTCTTTTTCTTTTTCTTTTTCTTTTTCTTTTTCTTTTTCTTTTCCTTTTCCTTTTCCTTTTTCTTTTCCTTTTTCCTCCTCCTCCTCCTCCTCCTCCTCCTCCTTCTTCTTCTTCTTCTTCTTCTTCTTCTTCTTCTTCTTCTTCTTCTTCTTCTTCTTCTTCTTCTTCTTCTTCTTCTTCTTCTTCTTCTTTGTCTTCTTTGCCTTCTTTTGTCTTCTTCATCTTCTTTTTTGTCTTCTTTTTTATTCTTCTTCTTTTTTGTCTTCTTTTTTCTTCTTTTTCTTTTTCTTCTCTTTCTTCTCTCTCTTCTTTTTCTTCTTTTTCTCCTTTTTCATCTTCTTCGTCTTCTTCTTCATTTTCTTTGTCATCTTCTTCGTCGTCTTCTTCTTTTTCGTCTTCTTCTTTTTCGTCTTCTTCTTCTACTACTTGTCCTTTTTTTCCTGGCGATTTAAACATCAGAGGGGAACCAGGGAGGGGAGGAGGGATAAGGCAGCCCGTGGCTCCAGAACCGGTGGCGGCCCTGGCAGCTCCTGCCCCTCACAAGGCGCGGGGCTGGCAGCGAGCGGGTCGTGCCGAGTTATGGATTTCTGTCCTTCCCCCCTCCCCTCCTTCCCCTCTCCCCGCTGGCTCCATCGCATTCCCAAACCGGGCTCAGGTTGGTCTCAACAAGGAGCTCCCTCTGCCGCATCCCGCGAGTGCCAAGTCCAGGCGTGGGAGCTAGCCCTAGACAAAAGGGAACAGCAGAGGGAGCTGAATTAGCATCCCTTTGTCCCGGGAGAATCCCGGCCCCGAGCGGGCCCTGGGCGCGCCACGGGAGGCACAAACACACACACACATCCCCATGGACCGCGGCCAGGCTGGGAACAGCGACAGCCGGACCGTGGTGGCCTTCATCCGGATGCTGGCGGGGAAGGGGGACACGCTGGGGGCTGTTTTGGGATGGCTCCGTGCCCCGCGTGGGTTCTGCTGCTCCAGGAGATAAACACAGCGTCTGCTGTGTCCCAAAGAGGGAAAAGAGCGGAGCCTCCTGACAAAGCGGGATCCGAGGCCGGGAATGCGGCTTTTCTTCCCCGGGAGATGCGCTGGGAGCTGGCAGTGCTGAATAGAGGCGGGGATTTTAAGGCCAGAAGGGGCTGTGGGATGATCTGGATGGATTCCTGTGTAAGCAGCAGAGATCTGCCTGCTCTCCATCCTGGAGCAGGCAGGACAGGGCGGCCAAGGGAAACCCGGGATTTTTAAAGATGCCCTTCGTGGGTTTTTTCTGCGATGGGCTTGCATGGCAGGGGAACGAGAGCGTCTCCTGCAGAGCACCAGGGCATTTCCCAGCAGGATATGGCTTAACACATTCCCTGCTAGGCTCTGGGAATCCTGTGCCTGCGTGGTTCAGCCTCTCTCATTCCTTGTTTCCTCAGCCTAATCACTCTGGGAGCATCTCCTCCAGAGCGAGGACTTGCCCAGCCAAGAGGATCCACAGGGTTAAGAGAGCTCTTAAACACAGGGTTAAAGCAGCTCGTGTAGGGCAATTTAGGAACTTTTAGGGCCATAATTCCACCCTCTCACGTGCTGCTATCCAGCCTCTCCTTTGGCTGAACAGATGGGTCGGATTGGCCCCATCAGTTCCACATCCAACTTATTAAAGACAGTGGAGTTACCTGCGAGGGGTGAATTTGGCCTCATCTCTTTCTATGAAAGAAATGGAAAGTTTAAGACTTTGGTTTTGTTTTGTTTTTCTTGGTTTGGATTAGTTTTAGAATTTGGGGGCTTCTCTTTCTCAGAGAAAATGAAAATATGGGGAGGGAAGTGCATGACATTTTTGTTGTTGACCCTGGTGTATCTCTCCCAGCCGAGTGTCATGCGTAGCATTTCCCCAAAGCATTTTGAAGTCTCCAGAATTGCTCCCAGTCCTTATGGGAAGCTTCATGTGGAGAACTAAAGCAGTCTGGATTTTTTTTTTTTTGGAGGGGATTGCAAAGACAACACCACCACAGAATGCAACAAGGCACAGAGGCAGGGATCAGTCACCAGGAGAGGGAATGGCTCAAAAGGATTGGTGTGACTCTGGATTTCTGGTGTACACATGAGTGATGTGCTCCTAGGAATGGTGAGGGCACAGCTGGCTCGAGGCTGAGCAGTGAAGATAAGCAGGAGTAGGAGGAAAGCAGGTTTTGGGGGGGCTCCAAAATCTCAGGAGATGCAAAGGGGTTGGAGAACTCTACCTGATGCAGGTGAGAAGTTTCCCTGTGCCAGGACAGGCAAAGGCAGTGCACAGAAGAGGCATTTTTTGGGAAACAGCATGAGCTGGGTGAGCTGAGGCAGCTGAGGGCTGTGTGAAGCTGACCCCAGGACAGGGAGCACTGAGGTGTGTGGTGCTCTGTCTCCTGCCCACCTTCGCCGTGCTCCCAGGGGTCACAGAGGTTCTTCTGGAGGGCAGAGAGAGGGGTGTGGATATGCCACAGGCTGGATATGCTCCAGGGAAGGGCTGGAAGGAAACTCTTGTGAGTTGGTTTTGGTCTGGGCAGGCTTTTTAAGGAGGTGGAATGTGGTGTGGGGAGCCCCAGGGAAGCTCTGGAGCTTTGGCTGAAAGGTGACCCTAAAATCTGATGGCAAAGCCATCTATAGAATATGAATTCTATATATTTTAGGAAGTTCTTCACACAGAGGGTGGTACAGAGTGCCCAGAGCAGCTGTGGCTGTCCCTGGATCCCTGGCAGTGCCCAAGGCCAGGCTGGATGGGCTTGGAGCAGCCTGGAACAGTGAAGGATGTCCCTGCCCATGGCAGGGGTGGCACTGGATGATCTTTCAGGTCCCTTCCAACCCAAATATTTGTATACTTCTGTGAAAACACAAAGAGAAAAGCAGAAAGCCGCCAGATTCTGGGAAATGCAAAGCTGTCCTCAAGCCCTGGGAGCAGAAAGGAAAAACAGAAAGTGTCTTTCACTTTTTATTTCATTTTGACTCATGTCACCCTTCCCAGAGAAGAAAAGCACTTTACAAAGCACTCATGGCCCAACCTGGGCCAGTGATGGGGGAGCAAGGAACGAAGGAAAGATTCTGGTTCTGGTTCTGGACAGGGCAGGGCAGGTCCTCCTTCCTCTGCCTCTCCATTTCACACGGAGCCGCCACAGAGCCACCAGGACGTCCCCAAGTGGGTCACACATGGGGCCCTGCAGCTCCTGGAAGGCAATTTAGGAACTTTTATTGGCCTCCTCTGGAGCCTTCCTCCATGGTGTGATTGGCAGGGGAGCGACACTCCGGGGAGCCCTTCCCGCCGAGGCCGCCAGCACCCGGCACAATTTCCTCCCCATTATTCCCCGGGGGCTAAATCAGTGCTCAGTGATAGCTGATAATTATGGTTTATCCCTTCCCAATCGCTGCTGCTTTCCCAGGAAAGCTGCTGCCACAGGGATGTGTCGTGGGGGTGTGAACGGGTGGGGAGGGCACCAGGAGATGTTCACCCGGAGCCACGAAAAAGTTGGAGACCCCTTGGGCTAAGCACACAAGATTCAGCCTAGGAGATATTATATCTCATCAAAAATGTGTTTATTTGTTCTTCTGGGACAGTTTTCAGTCAGAAAATGAAGCTGCACCAAACTGGAGATGTTTTGCAGGTTCCCCTTAATTTTCAGGGGGAAAAAAAATTCACAACTTTGTTTTTTTCCCCAAGGTTTAATTTTTTTTTCACATTTCAGATAGTTTCATTTGAATGGTTGGAAATGAGTCATTTTATTTGTTTTTAATTTAAATGTGATCTTATGCTAAAATAGAAAATCATTAAACCATCACAGAATCACACCTTTAGTATTTTATAGAATATAGAAGTATTTTGTATATTATTGAGGCCGAATGATTTTATCTTCTCAAATAAAAAAATCTGACATTAACAAGACAAAACACTTAATCAGCCCAAAAATTCAGACTCTTACATGGTCCATCAGGTTTTCAACTCTTAAAAATGAAGCAAAACAGAATTTCCTAGATTATGTTAAGTAGGTTTTTTTGGCCCTCGTTACTAACCTTAGCCATGGTATGAACTCTAAACTCACTCATTCTGTGTAAATCCAGAATTCAAATTCAGCAGTGGTCACCTAAACACCCCTGTGAATTCATAAAGCAGCCTCACAGCTCTATAAAACGATAGCTGTAAGAGATAAACCCCAAATCTGTGGTTTGTCCTCAAGTTACAACTGCTGAGTCCTGACATGAAGATGCTCCCCTAGGAAATTGCACAGATTTTCCTTAGAGAAAAATAAAAGGTGAAAATTCATTTCAGAGCAGTTGGGTTTGGTGGAGAAATTCGTTTCTCTTCATACAACATTTCCAGTCTGCTTTTCTGATGGGATTTCAGATACAGATTCCCTGAGAGGTGAATTTGAAGATGTAAATGAATCCTGAGAGGGGTAAATGGGAGCTCTGTGGAGCCCAATTTTTGTGGGAAATGTTCTGTGGTACTCTGGTGAGATTTATATTCCAGTTATAATCCTTGCCCAGTGCCTAAAATTAAGAATATTCTCTGCATTTTGCTCCCCTTAGCAAGGGGTCTTCTCATTCAAGATCCATCACTTGCACCTGAACATTCAGACATAATTTAGTGACTCTGAAGGCAAATATTAAATTCTGTAAAGTTTTGTTCATGGCTTTATTAATTATAACTCTGGCCCAAACACACTCTGATATCATCCATCTCTATGAATCAGGAAAGACTGAAGAGGATAAATATGTTTTATCATCAAATTCTCCATCTCATTGCTTTTCCATTGGGAAAGACAATGGATTTTGCCTGCTGGTGTTGGTTCTCAGGAGGACAGAACTTCTGAACTTCCCAGCCAGCAGAAAATCACCCCCTCAGCTCTCAGCTCTGTGTTTCCAGTGTTTTCCCAAAGGTTCAGTAGCTAAATCACAAAATCAAAGACCAATACGTGAGAAGAATCAAGTCATAGAACCACTGAATGGTTTGGGTTAGAAAGGGCCTTGAAGATCATTTATTTCCAGCTCCAATACAACAAATTTAAAGTTAAAAACTCTGCCTGAAATCTCCTCACGTTAAGCAATGTCAACCACTGGCCTTCAGAACATTCCTGCCCCATCAGTCCTTAGCATTTTTGTTCATTTTTAGGGTGGTTTGGGTTGGAAGGGACCTCTCAAGGTCATCCAGTCCAAGCCCTGCCAGGAGCAGGGACGTCTTGAACTGGGTCAGGTTGCTCAGATCCCCATCCAGCCTTGGGTGTTTCCAGGACATGTTAAAGCTACTGTGACACCCCTGAAATCCTCACACCAACCTGACATAAAGCCAGTCACTTTATATTTAAAGAATCAGTGAAGTGCAAAAGGTGTTTGTTTTGTGGGTTGATTTGTTTTTTAAGAATTCCAAACATATTTCCGTATTTACCCTGATTTTTCACATAAATACTTTAGAAGCAGATCAGACTTTGCTCTGCTCGGTACAGCACAAGCCTCTTGCACTGGTGCTGGCTACAAAATATTAGTTATTCCAAGCCTGGAGAGTGGGGTAGATGCAATTTAAAATCATATGGATCAGCATTCCAGCTGGAAAAGAGCAATCAGTGGTGTTGCAACTCAGTGAGGTCACTGCGTCAAGCACCCCGGACAATTCACTGCATGCATTTACCCATTTTATGGGTTTGACCACTAATGTGGCTGGCTAAAAGCTGGAAATATATTGGGCTTTCCTTGGCTGGGATGGGTCTTCTGGAATTTAAGAGGCTTGGAGCTCACTGCGGGTTTGTAAATGCAGGGCTGCACCTCCTTTTGTGAGGGTTGTGACTCGCGGTGCTTCAGGCTTTTATTGGGTTCCATCAATGCTGCCAGGATAAGGAGGGTGTTCTTAGCTCAGACTGGGCAAGCAGGGAAGTAAGCCTGGCTTAAAATGATGGGGGAGCTAAACTTGGTCCTGATTGGGATCAGAGAGCTCAGGATGAACCTCGGTGTGGGATGAATCCTCCTCCTGCTACCACCACCTCAGCAAGTCCGGGGTGGAGGTGCACCAGGACTCCCTCAGAGGGTGGTGGTGCACCAGGACTCCCTCAGAGGGTGGTGCTGTCTCCTCTCTCCTCTGGAGCTGATCTGAGCAGGAAAATCACGTCCCAGAGTGGCACAGCCTGCTGGTGCTGGGCTTCAGCACCCACTGGGCACAGCCCTGCTGCCCACGGGCCACAGCCAGGCCAGAAACCAGAAACCAAATACTGGAGAGCCACAAGTGATCCAGGGGCTGCTGGGGAGCCATTCCAGCCCTCACAGCTTGAACTTTGGCTCCTCACCCAATACCCAAACCTGCCTTGAACTGATCCTGAGCGAGTGCTCAAACTGCCCTGCCATAAAAACTGATTTAACCCAACTGAGGTTCACCAGCTTGGGTGGAAGATTTGTGTTCTTGTGTAAGATTCACCATCTGGGAGCTCTTCATCTCAATGCTTGAGCTCTGAGCAGCTCTGTGGAACTGTGGGGATCTGCAGATAGTGGGCATTTTATTTCTTGGGTGAAAAAAAGTATTTATTCAAGAGGACTCAGCCTCGCAGGTTGCGTGTTGCTCTCAGCATTAAAATAAGAGCAAACACAGGCCTTGAAATTCAAAGAATCCCTGCAGTTCCTCACCAAAACCTCTCTCTGCTTTGCTCAGCTGAGCTCTCAGCTCCTGAGCTCTCTGTAGGCTTCCCCCAATCCCCAAAATCAGCACCGAGGTTGGTGCTGATGCCCAAAGCACCGGTGCTTACCCACAACAGAACAGACATGGAGATCGGAAGGAAAACATCCCAAAATTCCCGCTGTAGCCAAGAAACAGCACAAAAAACCTGTGCATCTTCAAGTCAAGAGGATGGTGGGACCTAGGAGTGATTTATGGGCAGGATACAACATTTATTATCAGCACTGGCAGTGTTTTACTGCAGGACAGGACTGGGCAGTGTGTGGGTGACCCAGCTTCTCCCTCCTCCACACCAGGGCGTCCAGCAGAGCCATGGGTGAACTCCTGAGGGGAAATTCTCAGCTCCAGAGCAGCAGTGTGGCCTCCAGGAATAAGCCAGGAACCAGTCCTGATTTCCTTCACCCACTGACAGCTTTCCCCCAGCTCAGACCCATTGTCAGCACAGCCAAAGGCCCCACATCCCACTGCCAGCTGCTTAATCCATTCCTTCCCGCCCCACTGCCAACACAATAAAACCCCACTGAGGGCATCCACCTCCCAGGAAATCCTCCTTTAACACCCTCCAAAGGAGCAGCCAGATTTATCTCTGCTGTTGTCCTGGAAAGCTAAATGAGGACTCATCTCCTCTAATCCCCTCTTAAGATTTCCAGTTGAGGCCTGTGCTCCCATATTAGCATTTCTGACAGCTCCTACGTGTGCCCTGCAAGGCTCCATGGAGGGAAATCACGTACCAGCCACTGCTCCAGGTACCCAAAATCTCTGTCTGAAGGCACAAATGGAGGAGCCTTTGCAATGGCCCCATAAAAATTCCTGAAATGAAGACTTGGGTTAAATGGGCCTGGAGGTCTTCTTCAGAATGGATCTGGTGACTCACCCTTTGCTGGAGAGTTTGGGGACTGCTCCTTCCACGTGGCACAAGGCGTTTTCAAAATTTTGAGATTTCCCAGACTCAGAATCCTGGAATGGTTTGGATTGGAAGGGGCCTTAAAGATCATCCAATTCCAATTCCCTACCACGGGCAGGGAGAAATTTCCAGTATCCCAGGTTGCTCCAAGCCCTGTCCAACCTGGCCTTGGACCCTTCCAGGGATGAGGCCTCCCCAAATCCTCCTGTGCAACTTGTGGCAGGGCCTTACCACTCTCTGAGTAAAGAACCTCCTGACATCAATAGAATTCATATTCTGTAGGTGGCTTTGCCATCTGGTTCTATGGGATGGGACATTCACGTGGACAATGGCTTTAAGATGAAGGGGAAGGGGGTTAGATGAGAGAAAAATCCTTCCCTGTGAGGGTGGGGAGGCCCTGGCAAAGGGTGCCCAGAGCAGCTGTGGCTGTCCCTAGATCCCTGGAAGTGTCCAAGGCCAGGCTGGATGGGGCTTGGATCATCCTGGGATGGTGGAAGCTGTCCCTGCCCATGGCAGGGTATTGGAAATGGATGATCTCCAGCCCAAACCATTCCATCATTCTGGGATTCCATGGAATACCAAGATATCCACTGAGCTCTTGAATGAACGTGTCCCCTATCCTGTTCCAGACTGTTTGGAACTGGTGATTTACAAGCTCCAGAACTTTCACTCCTCCCAGCTGACCCGGGAGAAGCACCCGCTCGTTGGGATGCATTTTCCAGCCTGGAACCATCAGCAGCTTTGTTGTGCCGGGACAAATGCCACTTTCAGTCCTGCAAGCCTTTTGCTGGCAAGTCTGGAGCTGCACAGAAGGCGTGAGCCATCTGAATGATTAAAGACTGCTGGACCAAACTGATTAGAAAGGTCCAGAATGTTCTCCAACCCCAGCACGAGCACAAATCCAATCGGGAAGGAGCTCTGGGTGCAGAACTGGCTTCTCCCCAAAGTGGCTTCCACAGGTTTCCACCGAGAGCTTAAAGTTCTCAGCCTCTCTCAGGATTGATCTCTGCACCTGCAGAGTGAATTCCTCTAAATGCTGTTGTGGTTTTAGTGGCTTTTCCTTTATAATATCAAAACCTGATGCTTTGATTAGAGATGGGGAGGTGGCGGGGGAGGGGGTGAATCTGACAGCGTTTGCTGGCATTTAGCCCCTAATTGAAACATCACCTTGAGGTGTTTATAAAAAAAATATTAAATTGGCCCAGATATTTTTTTTAATGAATAAGGCTTTAATTAACTTTTTACATATTAAATGTACATCGGTGGAAATAGTTAGACAAATAGCAGGGGTGTGAGTCACACAGAAGCAAAGGGATGATTCAGTCAGGGACTGCGTGTGTTACAGCAGCCTCTCCCTCCCGGGGCGCATGTGAGAGATGCCGAGAGGGGAGGGAAATTAGCATGAGAGATGGAAGCGAGCGTGGAGAGGGAACACATTAAAAAAAAGGCCAGGAGAAAGGCGAGGTTCCCAGCGGAATGAGAAAATTAAGGGCTCCCTTGCTTATGCAGGAATAAGTCACAGAGTCCGGGGCCCTGAGCTCTGTTCCCAGCTCTGCCCCCGATCTGTTACACAACTCCAGAGCTCCCTGCTCCCCTTGCCCTCACTGCCACCCCTCCCTGGGCTTTATTTGACAAGTTCTCCTCCAGGTCCACTCCGATGGCAGCCGGGCAGAGGTTGGGAAGAGCAGAGTGACGGTGAGGGCAGCGAGGTGAGCAGAGATGGCCCCGGGTCGGGGTGGGAGCTCCCACCTGGGAGGTTTTGGAGAACAGGTTGGACAAACATCTGTCAGGGACAGCTCAGGCAGAGCAGATCCTGCCTTTGGGCAGGAGGCTGTGATGTCCAAGGCTGATACCTGGGTCATCAAATAATGACCACCTCTAATTAGAGAGAGGCCTTGTGCTGTGCACTGGTCACCCCTCCTGTCCAGAAATCCTCTCTGCTCTGGAGATGATTTCTTCCAGCCTGAACTGCACGTGGGAAGGCAAGGAAAGCCACTTCTGGAACACAGGCTGAGCCTGCCAGTCTGTCCAGACATTAGTGCAAAACCAAAAGTGTATCATAAACAAAGTAAGTTTTTTGGAGGAAAAAAGAGTGTTTTAACACCAAGATGCACCCCTAAATACACTGGCTTAACTTTTCTGCCACTTCCACTGAATCAGATATAAACTGCTCTGAGTTACACCAGGCCAAGAGGAGAATCAGGCCACGTGTTTTTCTGCTGATGGCCAAAATATATATTTTCACTTGACTCGATTTATTCAGTAACTGATTTGCATAGACATTCCCGAAGGCTGCTCGATTGCTCTTTCTTTTTTTTTCCCCATTTTTTTTTTGCACTTCACATGTCATCTATCCCCCACTCATTACACGGGGCAGCAGCAGCGTTGCCACCAAGGGAGCTCACATTTAACAGCAAGAGAGGAATCTTCAGCAATTCCCATCCCAAGGGAGCGCAGCATGCGGAGCTTTGATTTTGTTGCCCTAAGATAGGCAGGGATGAAAGCGATGTGCAGTAAATCCTTGAGGTGCTGGGCTCCTCCAGCAGCTTGACAAGTGCCTTTCCCTCCCACGAAAGTCACCAAAATCAGTGGAAGCAGAACAGGTCATCACCTCTGCTCCCCTCCAAGGTAATATTCTGGATAAAGAGCCATGAGCTGTTCCCAGAGAGCAAACACCCAGAACTGGGGGTGTGGGTGTTCTTCAGGAACCTGTAACAGAACATCAGATGTCAAATCAGGAATAAAACCATGTCCAGTCCTCAAATAGGAAGTGGATATAAGATCAAGCAGGCATTTGATGAATTGACAGCAGCAAGAACAAGAAGTCAAAGATGGAATTGTGGTTTTTCTCACAGTCAGGTTGGCAAAGCTCTGGAAAAGCCTCACAGTGTGAAAGAAAAGAGGAAAATATACTGTAATGACACATAGCCTGAGCAAGGGAAGGGTTCACCAAAGGATCTGTTATCATTTGGCTTAAAATGGGTGAACCCAGAGACGGGGATTGGAGCTGAATGGAAACCCAGAGCACCTCCCTGCTCTTCCCATTCTCTCACAGCCCTGGGCTCTTCAGAGAGACCCCGAAGGCATTCCCATTCTGGGTCCCCATGGCTTTCCTTGCCTTTCCATGTGCAGTTCAGGCTGGAGGAGATCATCTCCAGAGCAGAGAGGATTTCTGGACATGAGGGGTGACCAGTGTGTGGCACAAGGCCTCTCTCTAATTAGAGGTGGTCATTATTTGAGCTTCAGAAACCTGGGTAGAACAAGGGGAGCGTCAGATGAACTAAATTGGTTTGTCTTGTGAATACAAATGATGGCTGATTAAGAAAATGATCTGGAGGTGTTTGGTATCCTTTGCTTCTACAGCAGAGTTGAAATTCTTTCAATTTCTATTTGAAATTTTGGGGTTTTTTGTGGTCGAGTAGCCCACTCATGTTGATGAGGGCAAGGTGGGAGTTTCACTGTTTTAAATCACAAGCAGATACAAGTTCTGGCTATTTTAGTGCTGTTATTAATATTATTTAATCTCTGTCTATGATTTGACAGTGAAGCCAATGGAGGACTTCCACAAATCACATTTCTGTGGTCTTACATTCACCAAGAACACAAGGTCCTTGCATTATTCAGGGTGTGACAGATTCCCAGGAGGTTTCCTAACCATGTATTCACTTTCTGTGTTCTTCTCAGCTTCCCAAACCCAACCAATGACATTTCCAGCCCAACACAGTGGCAGGCTGACTCCTCATGGTGGCTGAAATTAAATATTATTAGGACATGATGCAGTAGAGGGTGAGGTCTGCTTTGAAACCATGGTCAGGATAATTTCCTCCAGTTTTTAAGCACTAGGACTCATTTTCCATATCTGAGACCAGGACCAGGCTGATCACCAGCTTGTACGCTTTGCACAACAATAAAGGAGGAATTTATTCTTTCCTCTTTTTCTGTGTTGATTATTTTAATTGTGTCTTCTCAGGATTGAAAGATTTAAGGGAATGTCTCAGAACACGGCTGGGCTGTTGCTCAGAGTGAAAGAGCAAGTTGAGATAGGACAAGGGGGATGGTTTTAAGGTGAAGAGAGAAGGGATAAATGGGATTTTGGGAAGGAATGCTTGGCTGGGAGGGTGGGCAGGCCCTGGCACAGGGTGCCCAGAGAAGCTGTGGCTGCCCCTGGATCCCTGGCAGTGTCCAAGGCCAAGCTGGACAGGGCTTGGAGCAGCCTGGGACAGTGGAAGGTGTCCCTGCCGTGGCAGAGGGATTGAAAGAGATCTTTGAGGTCCCTTCCAGCCCAAACCCCTCATTGTTTCCATGGTTCTGTGATAACTGTTCCTACCAAGTGCCATAAAAATCAAAGTTCTGAGTCTTTATCCTCCTGGGCAGCAGATGTCTTCATGGAAAGTGAAGCCATTTCCTTCTGGGAAGGGAGCAGCAGCTCCGTTTTTGAGGCTCCTCTTTTGGCTGGGTGAGGCAGGGGATGTGTTGGTGTTCCCATCTTTAGGAGCTGAGCTCCTTCAGCAGTCTCCTCACGTGAACTCCCCCAGTGATGGACACGGCCACAACTGGAGAAATTTCAGACAAGTGTTGGATATATTTAGCTCCCTTTTCTGCTTGAAATTTATACAAGAGCTCCAACTATAATCAGAATATCTCTCATCCACAGCTTATCTGCTGACTTAAAATCACTTGTAAATCATCCAGCCTGCATCTAGGGCTTTGCAATTTCCTTATTCCTCAGTGTCCCAATGGATCTGAAATTCCCCAGCATTGTCCTCAAGTGTTTGGGATTAGAAAGTGGGAAGATAATGATGGTTCTCCATCTCACAGGTGGGCAGCTGGGGCAGAGGAGCTGTTTGAAAGTCATGTTTTGTAGGACTGAGCCCCTTCTCCCTTAGGAACCACAGATCCAGCCTCCAAACCATGCTTCCTCTCACGAGCTATTTATAAAAAGTGGCTTTTATGCTGTGGGAGCTACAGCAAATTTTTCTGCTTCCCCAACTGGATGAAACTGAAACCCACAGAAAAAAAAACCAAAAAACAAACCAAAAAACAACAGATTGCCCAAGCCTGCTGCAGGGAGCTGAGCAGCTCCTCCAGCACCCAGACCCCCTCCCTTCTCCAAATGGAGCCTGCAAAGCAAAAACTTCTGCAAGCCAAAAAATTGCTTAATTGCCTCAAATTGATTCCATGGTTTTATTAAGATATTTTCCCAGCTCTATTATGGTTAATTATTTGTATTACAGTAGACTCTGAGGCCCCAAGCAGAGATCAGGGCCCCATTGTGCTAAATAGTGTACAAGCACTTAATAACAGAATCATTCCTTGCCCCAGATAGCTTGCAATTATGTGGGGAGCTGCAGTGGAAATGCACCACAGCTCATGTGAACACCTTTCAGGAGAGGTTAATGTGGATTTTGGGAGCCAAGAGGGTCCCTCATGAGAGCCTGTGCAGCCCCACTCTTCCTTCTGGGAACCTGGAGGAAGAATCTCGATGTTCAAACAGATGAAGGCCCCACCTGGCTTAAGGTTTTGTGAGGGGGAGAAAAAGGAGGAAGAATCTTGATGTTCAAACAGATGAACACCCCACCTGTCTTAAGGCTTCGTGAGGGGAAGAAAGAGGAAGGAAAAGTGGGGAAAACTGGACAGGTTGCTGTGCTGCTTTCCCCTTCACCTTTGGTTTGGGCTGGGGGAGTTCATGAGGGAGCTCCTTACCCTGGGCATTTCCAGCCTCGCCTTGCAGGGTGAATGCTGAGATGAGCACCAGCCTTGCAGGGACCCTGCTTTCTCCCAGTTTGAGTGAGGAAGTGGAGCAAAAATGCAGAAGAGGAGTCCTGTGTGCCTTCTTCTCCCTCCTCCCTCCCCGCTCCACCGCCAAAGCTCTGTGCATCTCACCCTTGTGTGGGAGATCTCATCTCTTGAGGGGTCAGCACAGCTTTTCCACACCTTCAAGAGAGTGGGGAGAGTGTTGAGACCTCAAAGCCTCGCTGGAGGTGGTGTTTGGGGCTGGGATTGTGACAGTTTTGGGCAGCTGGTGATCCAAGCAAGGGCGTTGTTGTACCCCGGGTGCTGCTGAGCTCTGGGTGACCCTCAGGCACTTCACATCTCCGCATTGCCCACCTCTCCCCAGGGCTGAGAGGATGTGAAAAGCAGCAAACTGTAGCCCCAAACCGGGGGAAAATCCGATTGTTTCCAAGCACTAAGCTGAGGACTCAAGCGGAGCAGGAACCTCTGGCGATAACGCCGTGTCTGTGTGTGTGTGTGTGTGTGTGTGTAAAACGGCCTCGCCGAACCCCCCGGCTTTAGCAGGGCTTTGAAAAAGATCTGGGTGGTGATTCAAAATCCAGGTTACGACCTGTGACCTTTGGATGAGAAATTGTTGCCATTTAGGATGTGTTAGGAGGTCCATCCTTTTCATCAAATGCGTGTTTCTTCTTGCTGCGGGAGGCAATCACACCGGTATATCATTAACTCGCAGAAAAGGAGGCTGTAAAAGAAGTTGATGGGGGACCTTAGCCCACACCCTGCTGGGGTCTGCTCAGAGCACAATATCCCAGCGACCATGAGATTAAGCTAAAGAGAAAAGTGAAAATGCTTTTCACGATTCACACGCCCTTTAGATTGTTTTATTAAACCATTTGAATAGGGATTTCCCTTTCGGCCGACAACGGGGCCCGGCCAATGCATAGTTCTAGGTTGCTATGACTTAGTTGGTGCTGGCTAATCACAAGTGAGGGCAAATTTCATATAAAATATCTCGGGCCATTGTCAACCTAATGCGGCGTGACAGTGCCAGCACAAAGGGGGATTCATTCACCCCAGCAGGTAATAAGGACGATTTGCCATACCAACCAGGCAGTCTCGAGGGGGGCTGTCAAATACGATCAGAGCAGCGAAATGGAGCCTCACATTCCATTCTCAGGTGGGCGAAGGCGATCCTTTTGTTCAGCCATGTTGCCTCTGATAACAGAATACAATTATATTCCTTTTTTTTCTTTTTTTTTTTTGGCTTCCCTGTATCTTACTGACCGTTGGAGCTGTTTTGCACAGCAGCCTTTGGGGCTTGCCTTCTTTTTCTTGCCTTATTTATTTTTTTATTTTTCTCGAGGGCAGGAGGGACCCCAATGATCCTCTAACCTGCAAGGCGCCCCTGGAGAATTTTCACCCCGGTCCTTCCCTCTCCTTTTCCTCCTTCCCCTTTCATTAAGGGCTGTGTCCTGCCACAATGAGCGCCCTGTATCTCTGCTAATCACCCCCGGCTGGCACACGCAGCTTCCTTTTGTCCCAGGGATGTTGGGGAGATGAGGGCTCGGGGTAATTCGGGGATGATGGAGAGGACAGTGCACTGCTCCAGGACCGTGGAATTTCAGGGAAAGGCATTTACGGGATGGCGGGAGGGGGGATCAGACACCGCCCGAGCGTTTCACACATGACCAAGCCAACAGGAAGATAAAGCATTGAGCGGGGTAGGTAGGGAGACATGCACGGCAATGATCAGATCAGCAGAGAGATAGGGCGACAGAGGGAGAGATAAGGGCGTGTTTGCTCTGCAGGTATCAGACCCGGGCTGCAGACACCAGACCGCCCTGCTGATTTGCCTGTCTTGGGGGTCTGGTTACCTGCGAGATCACCTGGGGTTGTTTTGACAGTGGCTAATTAAGGAGAGCATTCCAGCCTTCAGCCCACCCTCGGCTCGGGCTCACACGGGGGCTCGGGGGGCAGCAGGGAGCACCAGTCCCAGGGCAGGAGGCTTGCAGGCTGCCCTGGCTTCTGGCAATCCTGCTCCACCTGTTTCAGGTACAGCCAGAAAGGTTTGGAAGTGCCAGAAAGATTTGGAGGTTTGAGCACCGCACTGGAGGCTGCAGCTCCATTGAGCTCCATTGCAACGATAACCATGAGCAAACAACAGAGAAAAAGTGAGAAGAGAAAGGGAAAGGGAAAGAAAAGGGGAAAGGAGAAGGAGGGGAAGGAGAAGGAGAAGGAGGAGAAGGAGAAGGAGAAGGAGAAGGAGAAGGAGAAGGAGAAGGAGAAGGAGAAGGAGAAGGAGAAGGAGAAGGAGAAGGAGAAGGAGAAGGAGAAAGAAGGAGGAGAAAGAAGGAAAAGGGAAAAGGGAAAAGGGAAAGGAAAATACCCCACCATTCAGCTGTTTTGGGGAAACTTGGCCTTCAGGATTTTACAAACTGTGCTAATCCAACCTCTTTCAATCCAACATTCCCTCTTATCTGTATTGCCTTCGTGTTCCCTGGCAGGAATCACCCATTTAATAATTTCCCTCCAATGAGCTGAATCACAGCTAATCTGATCAAATGTCTTTTTGGGGCCTTTCATCTTCCCAGGGATGTGTTGACACTAGCACAGCTGGTTCAGAGGAAACAAGAACTCAATCAGAACTCTGTGCAAAACACAGATGGGACCCAAACCTAACCTTGCCTTTCAGATATGCAAAAGTGTGGTTAACTTCTTGTTATTACGCATTTGCATAAGTCTTTGCATTTAGGGGCCCGATTTTTAACTGGTTAAAAAAGCCAAGCAAACCCTGGAGCTGGATTTTGATGAGAAGCTGGGCAGAATCAGCTGGGCCAGGAGCTCACAGGGCTCTGTGTGAAGAAGGGGACAGGCTGTGGTGGCACACAGAGCCACGGGACAGCTCCTGGTTGGCATCACCTGCTGTGGGTGCTGCAGAATTTCTCCCAGAGCTGCAGCTGTTCTTGGAGCCTCCCTCATCCCATTCCAGGGAAAGCCTCGGTTACCTGCAGCCCCCAAGGACTGCTGTTCTGGCAGAGTGGGCTCCCCTAGGTTTGGAGATAAACCCAGGTGGGAATGCTGCTGAGGAGGAGGGGATGTGACACAAGGCAAGACACAGGCAGTGGCAGCAGGAGCTTGGGTTTCACTGGTGAAAGAATCCAGAACATTCAGGCCATGGAGATGGAGTTGTGGACTCTCCACCCCTGGAAATGTTCAAGCCTGGGCTGGATGGGGCTCTGAGTAATCTGGGATAGTGGAAGTTGTCCCTGCCCATGGCAGGGGGTTGGAATGAGATGATCTTAAGGTTCTTTCCCATCCAAAGCATTCTGTGACTCAGTAATTCTCTGACTGCAGTTTTACAAAGAGATCTTTGAGGAAAGCAATTAGTGATCCCTCTGCATCCAAGGCATCCCAGGCAGCCATTTAGGCTCTGCTGCTGTTCAAAGGTTCCCAAGTAATATTGAGGTCTTCAGGATAAGATTGATGGGGATTTATGGAACCCTGGACACACCTTAGTGCTGCTCTGGAACACCCTGGAGCTGCTGCCAAGACCTGTAACCAGATGAGGCACTGGTTAGAAACTCTCCAATGCCATGAAATAATGGAATAGCTTGGGTTGGAAGGGACATTTAAAGGTCCTCTAGTCCCACCCCTTGCGATGGGGTGACCACAACTGAGCCCAGAGGCAGCTCAAGGTGCTGAGGTTCTCCTGGAAGGCCACATGGATGAACAGTGATCCCAGCATTAGCATCACTCCTGGGGTAATCAGGCATCACACAGTACTGCTGAAGGAGAAAACTCCTGTTTTCCCCTCCCCTGTGGAATGCTGCAGGCTGGAATGGTGCCCAAGGCTCAGGCTGGAGAGTGCAAGATGAGCTTTCTGCCCATTGCTTTGTAAACGGGGAAACTGAGGCAGGGTTTTGGAGTCACCCATGTCCACAGAGGCCCTTTGTGCAGCACTTCAGTCCCACTGGGTGAGGCAGTCACCAGGCTCTGATCTTCCCAAAGCCTCTGGAGTTTCCTCAGAGTAACCACAAGGGCTCCCTGGCCAATGCTGCTGTGGTTGAGCAGAAAATCGGGGTCAGGACACTTGGGGGTTTAGGTTTGGGAGTGACACCAAGGAAAGAGATAAAAGCTTTAAAGATCTCAGAATCTCAGGATCTCCTCCTTAAGCTTTCACTCAGGAAAGTATTTTCCAACATAACCAGGGTGAACTCTGCTCAGGCTGTAGAATTTGGGGATGTGTTTTGTGGAATGAGTCTCCCTCCCACCAGGATGCCTGACTTGTCCCCTCCTTTTACAGTCCTCGTGCTGAGCACGTCCAAGGCCATGACTTCCATCCTAAGGGGTGGAAACGAAACAGCAAGTGTGGGACAAGGACCCACTTTTCAGGAGTAAAGTGGTAACTGAGGAGCTGCCAGGTCTGAGGTGCTGCAGGAGAGAGATGGTGAGGATGGGCCAAGGGAAATGGAACCCTGGAAACAGAGACCTCTGCAGAGGGAAGCTGGAGGAAGATGAAGGCTGAGCCAGGTGATGCCTTGGGAAGGCTGAGCTGAAACAGAGACTGGGCAGAGCTGGAGAATAAAGCAGAGATTTATTGAAAGCCCTTGAAGGACACACCTTGGGCAGCACAAGAGCCTGGCCAGGGCTGCACCCAAGGTAGGCCCAAAATGGGCCCCAAATGGACAAACGCTGCCCAGGCCTCCCCCTTGGATCAGTTTGGGTCCATTGGCACTTTGGGGTTGGATTGTCCAATGGCAGCTGCAGGTGATGCAGTCCCATCCTTCTTGTTTTCTCCTGCAGCCACCGCTGGTTGTGCTCTGGGGCCTGAGAACTTGTGCCAGCTGTCCTTGGTGTGCAGCAGGAGAAGGATTTGTTTTGTGTGGCTGCTGTGTGCAGAGAGCTGAGTGAGCCTGGTGTGAGCTCAGAGCTGCACCCTGGGCAGCAAAAAAATCTGAAGATAAGAAAGTTAAAACTTTAGGCATCATAGGTTTATGTGAAACCTTTCAGTTGCTTTATCTGAGATGGGATCCTCTCTCCTACCATAGAGAGGAATGTGAGGAAAGTGAAGCTCACCTGCCTCCGAGGCTGCCAGAGCCAATATTTGGGTTCCAACATTCCCAGTATTTTCCCCTTGAGCACTGTCAGAGTCCTAGCAGGCGTGACACCCCTGTTATCCTCTTCCTCCTCTTCTTTCTCCTCCTCCTCTTCCTCCTCCCCTGCAATGGGAGCGACTCTTGTTCCCCTCCAGCACTTGGGCACTGTCTGCTGATGGATCTGTCAGCCAGCATGTGCCAAGGAGTTCCCTGTTCTCTGCCTTCTCCTGGTGCTGGGCCAATATTTAATAGTTCTGGTTGGCAAATCATTTCCTGCTTGGTGATCATTAAAAAAAAAAAGGCTTTTAACATTTTTTCTTTTTCCCCACTTTTGCTCCTTTCCCTGGGGAGAAATATGTCCTGTGAAAATGTGAACCTTCATTTCTTGACATGGTTTGGGTTGGAAAAGACCTTTGAAGTTCATCTAGTCCAGCTCCCCTGCAGTGAGCAGGGACATCTCTCCAATAGATCAGGTTGCTCAAAGCCCCCCCTAATTTCACCTTGGCTGCTACCAGGGATGGGGCATCCATCCAGACTGATCTCTTTGGACAACCTGTTTCAGTGCTTCCTCACCCTCATCATAAAAAAAATTACTTCCTTTTGTCTGGATCCACATCTTTTTAGTTTAAACCCATTACCCCTACTTTAGTTCAACAGGCCCTACTGAGAAGTCTCTCCCCAGTTTCCTTCTAAGCCCCTGAAAAGCATCGTAAGGTGGGGGATGCCATCCCCATATCCTGAGCTCCATGTTTTGGCTTTCAGGGATCTGCTGGTCAGCAAGTTTAGCAGAGCCCAGCTGTGCTGGGGGACTGGAGTATCCTCTGCTGGAATCTGGGGCGGGCTGGGCTGCCCTGCCCCTGCTGCACGTGGATTTCAGGGCCAGCAGGCAGTGCCACTTGTGTTGGTATAAGCCAGCAGCGATTCCTCCGTGTGCTTTTGCAAATCCTGGGAGCTCTGACTCACCAGTCCCGTTGGATTTCGCTCCTGCTGTTCAGAAAGCAGCTGTGCCTGCAAGGCTGTCAGAGCCTAAAGAAACTCCTTCTCCCAGGGGCCACCAGCTACTCAACAACCGAGCAGGCCCATTTGATATTAATCCTTCTTTTTCATCCCAAGCGATGCAGTGGGAGCTTTCATTCAAACCCTTCTGCCTTATCTTCATGGGAATATTTATGGTGGCCCTCCCTGGCAGAGAATGGCACAGCTCTGTCCCCACATCCAGGGAAGGTGTCTCCCTTGATGGAGTCAAGAGGAGAGCACAGAGTGCTGACAGCAGCTGGGGGAGATCTTTGCAGTGCAGCCAAAACCCAAATTTCACCTCACCTCAGTCAAAGGCTGGGCTTCCAAAGCTCTTCACAAGTTCCTCACCACCTTTTTTCCATTCCTTCCAATGCCCCTGATGCCAAAGGTGCAGGAAGGACCACAGGAACCAGGGAAAGCTGAGTTAGGACAGGCCCCCAGTATAAAAGGGTTGTGCTGCCCCAAATACCACAAACACCAGGTTGTTCTGAGCTTTATTTCCAGTTTCTTAGTTCTTAGGGTTTATTTAGTTTGTCTGGTCGGGATTTTTTCCCTTTTAATCCAGAGTCAGTGTAGTGTCAACTGTTGTGCAAATCCTAACTGACAGCTGTGGGTTTGTATCCCCTCGAGCCAAGGAGGGACCTGAAACCCTTTCTCACACTCCCTCCTGTTCTTAGGGAGCCTGCCCTACCAGAAAAATGCTGGAGAGCCTTTGCACCTTCCACCCCTCAAAGATGGGTGTCTGAATTATCTGGAGCTAGAGGTACCTTTCTGTAGACTTTTATCTTTGAAAAATGAAGCTCAGAGAAGCCAGCACGGCTCCTCCCCACAGCCCTGCTAAACAGATAAACCATTTCCTCTATTTCACTCTGTTTTTAGCAAAATGTCTCTCCCAAGGGCACTCCAGAAGGCTGTGGTGTCAGAGATTCTCACAGCCACACCTTTCCAGGCATGGAACAGGGAGCAGGATCCTCTCCTCAAGAGCAGACATGGCTGGGAACTCTTTCCTTCGTTGTCTGGGACAATTCAATTCTTTTCCACGTTGTTTATACATTACCCAACCCAAAAAGGCGCTAGGTCAGTGCTTCACTTCAAGGACTCTGTTCCAGAGAGGAAAGATTTAGGGTGTCAGGAATAAGGACAGCAGGGCTCAGTGTTATGGTACAGATGTGGTAAAAAGGGATTTTCAGAAAATAAACCATTATATTCTTCCTACTGCATCACCACAGTCCATCTTGCCACATATCTGGGATACCTGCCTGACCTGGGGTTAATAATTTCGTCATTCAGTGAAAATAAGTCACGGTCTGGGCAGAAGAACACTCGAGAGCAGTTCTCACCTATTGGACAGCTGAGATATTTATGCAGTCATTCATTTGCCTTCCTCATCCCACAATCTGGGAACCCTCTGCTCGGCTCCAGTTCCTCCTGCCTACAGTTCTGAAGGCATCACTGAGTTTAGCATTGCAGACTCCTGGGGAGATAAGCAGGATTGTCCTGGGGTGGACAGATAAGGAAGCAGAAGCACAGGGTGACTAAAGGATTTGCCCAAAGTCACATAAAAAAACCTTGTCACAGCAGGAAATCTTAGGTCACATCATCCTCAGGCCTCTGGATTATCAAAATTAATCTACTCAGGCAAGAGTTTTCACATCTCAGGATGGGTTTGGTGTTGGGACAAGGGGTCAGAGAGGTTCTGCACTGGATATTCAGGGTGATGCCTTGGGAGGGCTGAGCTGGAGCAGAGACTGGGCAGAGCTGGAGAATAAAGCAGAGATTTATTCAAAGCCCTTGAAGGACACACCTTGGGCAGCACAAGAGCCTGGCCAGGCCTGCACCCAAGGGGGGCCCAAAATGGGCCCCAAATGGACAAACGCTGCCCAGGCCTCCCCCTTGGATCAGTTTGGGTCCATTGGCACTTTGGGGTGGGATTGTCCAATGCCAGCTGCAGGTGATGCAGTCCCATCCTTCTTGTTTTCTCCTGCAGCCACCGCTGGTTGTGCTCTGGGGCCTGAGAACTTGTGCCAGCTGTCCTTGGTGTGCAGCAGGAGAAGGATTTGTTTTGTGTGGCTGCTGTGTGCAGAGAGCTGAGTGAGCCTGGGTGTGAGCTCAGAGCTGCACCTGGGCCGCAGAGAATCTGAAAATATAAAAGCTAAAGCTTAAGGCATCCAGGGGACATTCAGTTTCTCAGATTTCAGTCTGGGCTTCTTAGGAAACTCATTCCAGAAGGGACCGGTGACTTGGAGACCTCTCCTTTAGGGGACACCCCGAAAGGCCCTCTGTGAGTCTCAGCACTTTCTCACTGATATCCAGTCCCCCCAGAATGAGAGGGAATCGTGGAGAAGCACCAGACATCCGAATCTGGGCCCTGCAGGGAAACTCAGGAGCAGGCAGGAATTCAAGGAGCCGAAGCCAGAACATTGGCGACCAAAATAAAGTGGTCAAAATGCTCTGAAGTCAACATCCCCGTGAGATATTGCTCCCTGTTAACTCCTCCTGCCAGATGACTTCCCAGAAGCTCTCTTCAAGCCCTAAGCTCTCTTCAAGCTTCTGTCTCTTGCTCCCAGAATCACTCAGGGAGGAATGAGGCGTCCTGACAAACACACGGGCACTTCCCCGCTATCTCCGCTGCATCTCTCGCATTTTTATATGGCACCTTAATAACCCCTCATTTCCATGACAAGTGCATGCTTTCCTTCTGCTTATCTCCATCTCCATCCACTCCTTCTCCATCCCCGCGGCTCCAGGGGAGCTCTGCGGGGCTGCTGGGGACAGGCAGGACAGTGCCACGGCTTGGGAGGTGGCAGGACGTGACTCACACCGTGGCACGGCTCCATCTGCGTCAGGATTGAACCCGGTGCCTTAACTTAGGGGCTAGGAGATGTTAAATGCCCTAATTGCGCGCAGTCATTAAGAGATCGGCCCTGCGACTTTCTCAAGAGACGAACTCGGCGGTGCCCCGGGGCCAGATCTGGGCTCCTTTGCCCTGCCCGCCGACATTCCCCAGGTAGTTGCCATCAGATACAAGGCGATTTGCTTCCTGTTGTGTGCTCTTAAGTGGTGGCTGCATTTCAAAAGCAGGGCAGTGATTGTGTCCTGCCCGGGCTGTAAAAGGCGCTCGGCGCTTTCTGGGAAGAGCAGAGGTCGCTGTAATTTGTGTTTTTTAAGGCAAATCCCATCAGTTCCCATCAATGCCCTCCTGGCTTTCAACAAGGGCTGAAAACTGTGGGGAGTTTAGGTGATGGATCTGAGATTAGGGTTTGGTCTCCACAGCCAAAACTGCTTGGAACTGTGTGGCCCTGGCCAAGTCCTGGCAAACACAGGAATTCTCCAGGCTGTGCTGCCTGGAGCTCCCTGGGGTTTGGTGAGCTCTGCACCTGGACAGAATCATTGGATCGTAGGATCCTGAAGGCTGGAAAAGACCAGCAGGGTCACTGAGCCCAGACATGAACCCAGCACTGTCTCGTCCATCCTTTTAAATCCCTCCACCACTGCCCTGGGCAGCTGTGCCAGTGCCTGACAACCCTTTCAGTGAAGAAATTTTCCCTAATATCCAACCCAAATATCCAAATTTCCCTAATATCCAATCCTTGACACAGCCTGAGGCTGTTCCCTCTCCTCCTGTCCCTGTTCCTGGGAGCAGATCCTGACACCCACTGCCTGTCCCCTCCTGTCAGGAGCTGTGCAGAGCCACAAGGTCCCCCCTGAGCCTCCTTTTCTCCAGGCTGAGCCCCTTTCCAGCTCCCTCAGCCCCTCCTGGGGCTCCAGCCCCTTCCCAGCTCTGTTCCCTTCCCTGGACACACTCCAGCCCCTCAGTGAGGGGGATGCACAGGGAAACACCTCTGTGCTGAGCTGATGGCTCCTGAATCCAAGCTGGGATCCACAAACTGTGGACTCCCAAGCCAAGGTCGCCCCTCTCACACCCACACAGGAGAAGTTTTCCTGCACAAACACCACGGCTACAGGCATTTTCTTTTTGGTCCAAGCTTGGCAAGGCACAGGGGGTCTCCACGAGGTTTGCAAACATCAGTTCAGCACCTACAGCACCTTCCCAGTAAGTCAAATGCCTGGACCAGGTCTCTCCTGAGCAGAGGAAAGAGTGAGAGATTCCCAAGAGATCAGAGCTGACCCAACCAGGGAATGTGTTTTAATCACAGGCAGAGGAAAGCAAATCTTCCTTGTCTCTGAACTGGAGATGCCTGGATTTGATGGATGAACCACCTGGTGGGTCAGGAATTACCTGCATGGTGGCACTCCAGGAGATGCAGGGGTGTTCCCTGGGGGTTGGTGTTGGGACTGGCACTGTTTGGTGCTGGCATGGACAGGATCCGGGCACCCTCAGGAATTTGCTGATGACACCAGGCTGAGTGGTGCAGTCCATCCCAGAGGGAAGGGATGCATCCAGAGGGAGCTGGGCAGGCTGGAGATGTGGGTCTGTGCAAAGCTCAGCAAGGCCAAGTGGAAGGTCCTGCACGAGGGTCAGGCCAACCCCAATCCCAAACACAGGCTGGGTGGAGAAGGGGGTGAAACCAGCCCTGGAATAGAAAACCTGGGAATGTTGGAACCACATGACCTTTAAGGACCTTCCAATCCAACCATCCCTTGATTTTATGGGAAGGTTTCAAGATCAGTTGGGCCACACTGGGAGGATGTGGGAGGTGTGTCAGCCTTTCTCTGACCAGACCCTGCACCTTCCACCTCCCCACCAGGTTAGAATGGCATTCACCCCACCACCTCACCTCACTGGCTTTTGTGAGAAGCCTTTTTTTTTTTCAGAGACTCCTGGGCTGGTCAAAAATGCCCTTGCAGACCTCATATGAAGCTCTACACCCCCAAAATTTTGTTTCTGGGTCCCACCTGGACTTAGGCAAGCACAAGAGGCAGAGTCCCCAGCCCTGTTTGAATGGGACTCTCCTGCTCACACCCAAAGCTGAGCTTTCATGGCCAAGAACTGCATGGTCATCATTTGCAGGATGCTGAGATCCTCCAGGCTTGGACAGATGCTGAACACGGGTTTTTCAAAATCACACTGGGAACCTGAGGGTTCCTGCATTTTCCTTTTTTTTTTTTTTTTGGTTGTAGCCCTCGGTGACTTAATAACCTCCCCAAGTGCCCTGGCAAACACGTTCCAGGACATTGCTCATCCCTTCAGCTTGTAAGTTCATGCACGCTGTGGGATTTGCATACTGTTGTGTTTGGTAGCCTTCCCAAAGCAAAGCTTGAGTTCTTGCTCAAGCCTTCAATCCAGCCGGGACTGCTCGGCTGTTGTGATTGCTCCCCGAAAACATGTTGACTTTTTGGCTTGGTGCATTAAACTTTCTTCACATTAGTAAAGCCTGGAAGGCAAAGATGAAGCCAAAATGCCCAGGGAAAGCTCAGATCAGCAAAATAAGGAGCAGGGAAGGTTTGAGTGGTTTTGGAGTAGTCAGCTGATACTGAGCTCAGTAGGAGGTTTGGTGAAGCTGCATCAACTGAAAATGTGACCTTGTGTCTTTATGGATCCATTCATATTTCAATGTCCCAATGGAATCATCTGAAAAGTGTCAGAAACAACACAGTTTCAAGGATAACTGGTCTATAAGCATGAAGTGAGTAGGAAATAGTACAGGACACTAAGGGAGGCCAGTTATCACAATTATTGTGTCTGCTTAAAATTGCCTCAAGGGTTTGAGAACAGCCCTGCTCACGGTAAAAATCCCATTTTACTGCAGCCAAAAATCAGTGGTGTATTCTGAGGCACGGTGTTGAACTGCAAGGTCATTTCTTGTGAGTGAAGAAATCAAAACGGCGAGGAGAAAGGGAGATAAAAATTGGTATCTTGGGGTATTCCCCACTTGCAAAGCAGCTTGAAAAGTTTGGTTTTCATTTTGGCACAGTGTGGAAAAAGCACTAGCATCCAGGAAAGCCTCCTCTGCTCCCCTTCCCTGGCCAGCTCTCCCTGGGATAGAAGGCTGGGATGGAAATTCTCCACAAAGGCTAAAACTCCCCAGTCCTTAACCATGACATCTTTTGGCTGCTCCCACCCACCAGCCTGAGGCAATGGGCAGAAAAATAAAGCTCATTTCCAGTCCCCTTGGTAGGGACCTTAATTAGGCAAGTGAGGAAGACTTGGGGCAGGTGCAAGGTGCACCTTGAGCACTGTTACTGACTGAGAGGCACAGCCTGGGGGGAGGAAAAAGGGATGGAGGGTGGGGACAAGGCTTGGTTTACATCCTGAGGATTGAGGATGTGACCATCCTGGCATTTTCCTACCTTCAGCCACCAGCACCTCTCCCTGTCAAGGAAGAGGTCCCACCACCAGGTAAAGCATGAGGCTGTTGTTAAGTGTAAACCTGCATTTTCCATTTTTTGGGAACATACCCAAATCCTGCGTGTCTGAAGCGAAGCCTGTGGCTCAGGGCCTGGCTGTGTGGTGCATTGACTGCACAGCACCACACAGAATATCCCGTGTGCCCCCTGAAATTCAGGTTTGCACAGCTTTCTGTGGTGCCACGGCCTTATCCAAAGACCTGGGGATGACCCCAGACAGAACATTTGGGCTGACCTCAGCAGCCTTGAATCAAGCCCAGTCCTGTCTGCCCATTTCCTAGAGAAAGAAAACATCTTTGGAGTAGGTCCAAGCCAGACCACAGGGAAGAGGAGGATTTCTTGGCCTTCTGCCACGCCCTCCAGAGGAGCTGTTCACAGGACTGATCAAAATCCATCCTTCCCTGGCCCTTTACTTCTTGGAGTCCAGGACATCACTCTGGCCACTCTGAAGGGCTGGGAGACCGGACAGGGGGATTTGGGATCTGTACAAGGGGCTCAGGCAGCCTCACACAGAGCCCAGGAGGGCACTGCCTCTGATCCCTGCCATGGCAGTGAATGCCCACATTGTATGAAGAATCACAAGCCGAGAGAATTCAAAATAAGTAGTAGCTAGTTTATCATAAAATGTAAATGTAGAAGCTAGGTGTATGGGTCTGATACAAGAGAGTCTGATACAAGAGACAAGATGGAGGAATTGGGGAGTGGTCCTGTCCTCCTTGTTCTTGCTCTCATCCCCCATCTTCTGCTGAGCTGGATTTTAAGGATGGGTTTAGAGTAGAAATGGCATGTTAACATAGGTAGAAAGTATTGGCAAAATTTTGTAAATAAAAAGTACGTTGTGGATGGTGGTTGGGTCAAGGGAACCTACATAAGGTCTGGGACCCTCTGATCCGCCCAGTCCTGCCGTGTGTCCTGCTCTGTTGGGGACGCCCTGCAGAGCTGAGACAGAACTGAGAGATGATGAAGAATAAACAACCTTGGAAACACAAACTGGCAGACTCAGCCTGTCTGCTCTGGCTCCAGCGTGAGACCTTTTGGGCAAGAGAAGCTCAAAAGCCTGATTACCTCAGGGAACAGCAACCCTGAGATTTACTCACTGATTTCTCTCTTTCACAGCCACCAGGGAGTCGGCCTTCGTCCACGCCATCGCCTCGGCCGGCGTGGCCTTCGCCGTGACCCGCTCCTGCGCCGAGGGCTCGGCCACCATCTGCGGGTGTGACACGCGCCACAAGGGCTCTCCCGGGGAGGGCTGGAAGTGGGGGGGCTGCAGCGAGGACGTGGAGTTCGGGAGCATGGTGTCCCGGGAATTCGCCGACGCCCGGGAGAACAGGCCCGACGCTCGCTCGGCCATGAACAGGCACAACAACGAGGCTGGAAGGACCGTAAGGGCGCTTGAGTTTCACCTTTTTCCTGCTGTTGTTTCTTAACCTGTTGTAATGAAGGGTGGGAGGGAGTTAAAGGGACTCAAAAGATCTAAATCTGGGCAAGTTTATGTCACAAAAGAGAAATACCTGTCTTGTGGTAGTTCCGGATCAACGTGCCTGGTCTGTGAAAGCTCCACATAAATTCACCCACGCAGATCTCGACACCCGCCTTGGGGTCAGCTGTCCAGAACTCTTTTATAGAGGATGGATCAGGGCAGGTTTAGTATGGGATTTCATCCCATTTTATGAGGATATCCACCCCCTGAAGTTGTGGATGCCCCATTCCTGGAAGTATCCATGGCCTTGGAGGAGCCTGGTTTAGTGGAAGGTATCCCTGCCCATTCCAGGGTGGTTGGAACTGGATGATTTTTAAGGTCTCTTCTAACCAAAATCATTCTGTGATTCCATGATTAGAGTTATTAACTCAGTTAATGATGTCCTAATTTTGCCTGTTCCCTTCCACTGACCGTGGGGCACCTGAAGTTTGAGTGCAATTGTCCATTCCCCTTCTCTGCAGCCTTGAGGGAGAAGAAGAGCAGGAGGGCTTTTCCCAAAACCCATCTTTTCAACCCTGTTCTATTTCTCAGGAAGTATTTAAACAAAATTGGAGGCAATACGACTCTGGTACCTCCTGATTAAACTTGGATCATGTCCTGAAGCTGTTTTTACTTCAAATAATCCTGGAACAAAATGTGTAGGGGGAAAAGAAAGCACAAAATCTGCCTTATACATAATGAATCTTTCCCATAGGTGGAATAATCCCAATAGGGAGATATTCCTTTTTTTTCATCTCAAGCCTAGCCCATAAATGCCAGCAAAATATAATTTGTGGGAAACAATTTGTAGAACTGAGCCACAAAGCCCTTTCTAACAGAGATTATGCCACAGGTTTTCTGAGATAACAGAGAACAGGTTAGTGTGGGCTTGTCCCCTCATCAGAAGGTCCAGGAGGACATCTGTGTAAAGCTACCACGGTTGCTGTGCTGGGACACCTGTCCTCAGGCAGGCTGGGCTTTCTTGAGAGCTCCTGAAGTGGACCCTGTGAATTCCCAGTGGTGTTATCACACCACAGCAGGGCTGTTGGAATACAACTTTTGAAAGGGAAATACCCCCGGAAACCAAAATTGTCTACAATGGGGATGACCACAAGCAATAATGTGGTTTCCTCCAGCTCTGGCCTTAATTATCCCAGGCACCTCCAGGGATGGGGCAGTGCTGGTGGCAGTTACTGGGATACGAGTGGGAAAAAGAGGGCTGAGGAGAAGCTGTGTGGACTGGAAAGGAGGGATTTCCTTTGAAGTGAGAATTTGCTTTAAAGTGAGAATCCTTGGGAAAAAAAAAACCAAACAAAACAAAACAACAGACATCCCTGTGATCACAGACCTGCAGAGGTCTTTTTTCTCCAAGTCTTGTTCCTTGACACTGAGTTCTTCTAGGACATTTTACAGCTGCCAGAGCCTAGAGAGCAGATGTCACACCATGACCTGAAATCCCACTGTTTCAGAAAGCCCTGGTGTTTTCCATTCTCACCTTGCCTGCACCCACGGGACAGCTCTTCCAGGCCTCCACACTTGAGTGCTTCCAGCTAAACCTGAGCCACGGGCAATGTTCCCATGTTAGTTCCCATAGGAACTCCAGCCCTACCACCCTGCCAGGAGTTTTGATTAAGTTCAGCGTGATTACACGGACCAAACCTCCTGTGGTTCTCTCTCATGGCTAATTACAACCCGTTCTGCGGCGGGCGATACTCCGTAAATAACCCAGGAAAGCACCTGGTGAACACCAAGGTGCTGATTCATGGCAAATCTCTTGGGCTCAGGCTGGCACTCGCCTGTTCACGTACCCAGAAATTTGCTGATCGCTCTGAAAATGCAGATTATCAAGCTGTTGCATAAGGCTGTCTCCCCCCTCAGAGTACTGGAGGGCAACACCTCTGTTTATTTAAGCTCATTTTGTAAGAGGTAAAAACAAGTGGCAAACTTCTGGGATCGATAATCACCCTCCCATTTATCCCAGGGAAGTGTTTTGTGTTGAAGCCTGAGCCTTTCAAATCAAAAGTTGGGCTCTTAGATTTTTTTCCTTTGAAATGATTTTAGAGAAATCATAACTCTGCCTTTAAAATAAAATAATAAATTCCTTCTCCATTTCTGAAAGTAGCCACAGCAAGGCTTGAAACTTGTTTGCTTAAGTAAACACAAAACATATGTAAAGGATGGAGTTCTGTTTCAGATAGTTAGAACATTTCATATTCCTTTTATTTTCAGCAAAAAAAGCTGCATTTTTCATTTATGCAGGCATTGTTTGAGTGGCTCTGTGTGTTCTTTGCTTCTCTGCCCAGATGTGTTTGAGTTCTTTTCCTGGGTGACAACACTGCAATGTTCCCACATGAACACTGATTAGACAGAAGTTATAAGCTCAGAAATCTCCTTGGTGAAGGTTTTTGGTAAATCCTTAAATTTGAGTTGGGAGTCAGAACCACTGAAAACCATAAAGGACAGAAGTTTTAAGGCTTAGGCCCAGCAGTGAGCGGGGCATTGATTTCGGGATAAGGGGATTGTTGTTCACAAGAGGACAAATATATATCTGAAAACGTTCATAATTCCTTGGAAAGTCATGGCGAAGCAGCAGAACGTCATAAGCATTTTATTTACGGGTTAACGTGTTCCTTCTCCTTTTCCTTTCCTCTCTTTTGCAGTCCATCATTGAGCTCATGCACCTCAAGTGCAAGTGCCACGGGCTGTCGGGCAGCTGCGAGGTCAAGACCTGCTGGTGGTCCCAGCCGGACTTCAGGGTCATCGGCGACTACCTCAAGGACAAGTACGACAGCGCCTCGGAGATGGTGGTGGAAAAACACCGGGAATCCCGCGGCTGGGTGGAGACCCTCCGCCCCAAATACAACTTCTTCAAGGCCCCGACTGAGAAGGACCTGGTTTACTACGAGAACTCGCCGAACTTTTGTGAGCCCAACCCCGAGACGGGCTCCTTTGGGACCCGCGACAGGATCTGCAACGTCACCTCGCACGGGATCGACGGCTGCGACCTCCTGTGCTGCGGCCGCGGGCACAACACGAGGACTGAGAAACGGAAAGAGAAGTGCCACTGTATCTTCCACTGGTGCTGCTACGTGCGCTGCCAGGAGTGCATACGGGTCTACGACGTCCACACGTGCAAATAAAGCAGGAGAAAACACCCCGCGCCGGGGCCCCGAGTGGAGAAACGGATCTTGAGCCCACTTCCTCTGAGGTTGCAGACGTGAGAGAAGTCTACTTTTTTTGATATTAAAAGAATAAAAACTGGACAAAAAAAAATTATATATATATATATAATAAAAACAAAAAGGCTAAAACTGGTTGGATAGAATAGGTCTAATGACTTCTGGGCTATCCCGAGGTGCACCTGGCAGTCACACAAGTTGTGCCCCAGCGCCGACGCCTCCGGTAGGGGAGCAGCTTTTTCCACCAGCCCACAACACCGAGCTGGAAAGAAGAGCATCAGCAAAAGCATGCATTTGCTCTGCTCTCACCCACCTGAAGTGACTCGTGTGATTAAGTGTCCTTTGAAAGACTTGCATCTTCCTAA
The DNA here is from genome assembly GCF_021018805.1 of Prinia subflava. NCBI lineage: Eukaryota > Metazoa > Chordata > Aves > Passeriformes > Cisticolidae > Prinia > Prinia subflava. The sequence continues at coordinate 151,847,080 of NC_086247.1, read as the reverse complement.
GCATCTCCTTTTCCCTCCGCCGGGCAGAGGCTGTGCTGGACAGCAGCACTGAGCTTTCTGAGAGATCTCCCTGCAGATCCAAATGGCCAGACTGAGTAATACGAGCAACAGCAGCAAAAGAAATAAAAGCAGATAAATTAAGGATTTTTTTAATAAGAAACATGACTACTTCTTTGTTTTCACCCTGGAACCAGAGAAGTCTGCAAATACCTAACAGGGCTGGAGAGTGGGCAAGCTCTTGACGTGAAGTTTTTAGAGTAGCAGCTTCTGCCAGATTGGACATAGGATTCCGTGACATCTGTAGAAAGGGAAGGAGGGGGAAGAGGAGGGTGAGAAAGAGAGAAAACTGCTGATGACTTCCTGTGAAAGCCCTGTTGGTACACAGGTGACGTGCACAGTACAGAAAAGTTCAGTGTCTTGTGTGTGAAGTGAAGAGGACTCGGTGTGTGCATTGAGAAGGACACAGTCCCACAGCTGGGAATGCTGCTCCAGCTCTCCAGCCCGGGATGTGGCTCAGCCAGTGAGTTTTCCTTGGAATCATGCCTTGCAGTGAGTCTCCTGGGGCTGGACACTCCCTCCTGAGCACAGCACATCCATCTCCTGCACCCCAGGGAAGGGATGGAAGGGGAACTGTTCACTCTTCCCACCTCGCTGGGGAGTCCTGTGGCCAGCAGTGGAAAGTGCACTTAGTTCATCCACTCTCTGCACCTGATGCAGGCTCCCCGGGCCCTTGGCAGCAGCCTGAGCCCACAGGTCTGTCGGGAACACGGATCTGAAGGACTCATTGTCACCATTAATTCACACGAGGGTCAACCAACCCACCGTCACCACCACACCCCACAGGCTGGAGCAGTCCCAGACTCAAGCCAAACTTTGTTCCACGCCTAATTCTTGCAGCCATTCCCACATACAAAAGTGGCACAGATTAAAATGGACAAAACCCAGAGTCTGAACCAGCCCAGAGTCTGGGTAAGTTTGGACACAGAGCCAAATCCCAGCTCTGCTGCTCACCCCTGACTCCCCATTTCTGCGTGTTGCTCTGCTTCCAATTCCAGATCAGGATCACAGTTTCAGAAACAGGTCTCTCCTCCTCCATGGGCATCAGGACTTCCCTCAGGGTATCAGACATGAGCTCAGCCCATCCCCTTGGTGTTTACAGCCCTGTAACCCTGCTTGGGTTATTCCTGGTCAATGCTGGGATAAATGAGGGGTGAGCCAAGCGTGGAGTCGCAGCCTGTTTTAGCCCCAGATGCACTTGCCCTGTGTCCTCTTTGCCTTACCCCTGATTTTGGGTTCCTATCTTGGAAAAAGGACAATGGATTGGTGTTTATTCTGTCTCTTCAGCACAGGAAGGGAAACAGAGCACGAGTTAATTCCCATTTCATGGCAACGTAATCATGGTTGCTGGCAGATTCACTCCTGGAAATGTTTGTAGAGAAATCAGAGTGCTCCTCTCTTCGTATCAGCCTTTTCCCAGGAAACCAAGGAGGGAGTACTCAGAAGAAGAAGGGAACAAACAGAGCTTAATCCCATCAGAGAGAAAACAGGAGGGAATGATGCCTCCGAGGACTGACTCTGAGTCACAGTGTCTCCTGGGACTACTCCTATGCTGGTGCAGTTTATGCATCACCCATTTGTCTCAGGGCTGTGCCCAAGGGCACAAGCAGGATTTGCTTATTGATGGAGGCACTTTTATCAGTGCCTTGCATAAAATCAAAAAAAAAAATTAAAAAAAAAGCTGCAGTGAAATGAGAGCAGGAGAGAGAGAAGGAGAGAGGAGATCAAGAGAAGCAAAGAGAAATATGTGGAGAAAATTAATCTGTGATACCTGTCCGTGTAAACACTGCACCCCATCGATGGCCACACACCAAGGGGAGAAGGCAACAGATCACAGAAAACTTAAATAAAGATCAATTAATGGATGCATGGCTGATTTTCATAGTGCAGTGTTGGAGAAAAGGAAAACCTAATCACGGGAAATAGAGAAGGAAGCCACTGCAGGGGGAGATTGCACCTATAAACAACATTCAAACACAACCTGTCAAGAAAGCAAGTGCTCCAGAAGGCCACGTATGGGGTGGAAGACATTGATCAATCGGAGAGGATGGGATAAGGGAAGATACACCTGATTTAATTAATAGGATGCAGTGCAAGCAGCCACAGTGAGAGATGTCAGACACGTCCTACCAGGAACTTCTGTCAATTAAGGCTGACCCAACAGTGAAAATTCAAATCATTGCAGGCCACAGTCCCCTCAATCCATTGACTTCAGCGGGGTCACACCCACAGCTGGTTTTACCTTAAGATTTTTAAGCCAAGTGGTTTCAAACTCCTTCTTTTATATCTCACCAGTGAAGAAATGGGTTGAAGGATTTGCCTTCCATTCATGAGAGCTGGAATCTGACCCCCAGCCCATCCACAGCCTGTTCACATCCACCATTTCTGCTTTTGCACCAGAACAAACAAAGCATCACCAGCAGGTGAAGCTTTTTGGGAAGCAGAGGGGAAAAAAAAATTGAAACTGGGCATTTGCTGAGCAATTGCCTCTAAAGGTGAACAAATTTTGACTGCAACAGTGGGATTTATTTCACCTGGTCTAAGCTATTTATCTAATTTTCTGCTGGGAGCAATGGCAAGAAACAAATCCAGGAGGTGATTCATTACATTTGGGATGGTACCTAAGTTGTGTTTGGTTAGGTGCCCTCTGGGCATATCTCTGATTTCAGAGTAGGTGATGAGCCCAGACTGATGATGTGAAGTCCAGCATGAGTCAAGGAGGTGAAGCTACAACCTGATCATCATCTGAGATGGGCTGGAAGCTGTGCTCCTTCCCTCCAAGCTGGGGTCAGGCTGGAACCAGCCCAGTGGTTGGGGACTGCCCCCTCCCCATTCCAGGGGTTTCTAATGAAGCCTATGGGTGCTTGTTTGGGTTTGTTATGTAATTAATCATCTCTGTGATGACACAATGTAAGGGGCTGAGCAGCTGCTACTAAAGCCAATGAAAAATGCCTGTGTGAATTCTGTTCCTGACCCCAAGGGCAGCCGGGGGTTCCAACCCTGGGTCTGACTCTGCCCATCCCTGAGGGGGGAAAGAGCCTGTGAGGGGTCTGGGAGCTGGGGCTGTGTCTGACCCCGTGGTTTTGGAAAGGGGCTGGGGCCATTGCTCACTGCCACACATGAATTCAGGAGGTGTCTCTGGAAAACTGAGATCCCTCTCCACTGCCTGCACCGGGTGTCTTGAGTCAGGGATTCCACTGCGCTGGTGAGAAAAATGAATTAATGATGAGTGAGGTGCCATCCTTCCCTACTGGGGATGATCTAAATACAGTGAGGTGCCATCCTTCCCTACTGGAGATGATCTAAATACAGTGAGGTGCCATCCTTCCCTACTGGAGATCATCTAAACACAGTGAGGTGCCATCCTTCCCTACTGGAGATGATCTAAATACAGTGAGGTGCCATCCTTCCCTACTGGGGATGATCTAAATACAGGGAGGTGCCATCCTTCCCTACTGGAGATCATCTAAACACAGTGAGGTGCCATCCTTCCCTACTGGAGATCATCTAAACACAGTGAGGTGCCATCCTTCCCTACTGGAGATCATCTAAACACAGTGAGGTGCCATCCTTCCCCACTGGGGATCATCTAAACACAGTGAGGTGCCATCCTTCCCCACTGGGGATCATCTAAACACCACCCAGAGCTGCCTTCTGCCTCAGGTTCTCCTGTGAAAACAGCAGGACCTACTTATGGAAGGGTCTTGGTGTTTCACTCAAAATATATCTGGTGACATTTAGAGGTGTCCTACAATGTTCTGTTGGGTACAGATGTTGTTCCAATGGCCTAAGACCCACACAAATCATAAACCTGGGCAGCCAGAGACCGCTGGGTGTCCAAAATGACCTGAGATGTTCTTTGTGTAGGCAGCTGAATTGGGCACTTCTCTGGAAATGGTTTTCTGTCAAACCTTCTCCCCCACCTCGGTGTACTGCTCCAGTTTATAACCAGAAGGAAAACATCATTTATTTCCCACAAAGGGGAGCTGGCCATCCTCACCTCTGTGCTCCCTGGTGTCCTTCCCTTCAGTGTCCACTGGTGAGGTCTGTCCTAGGGCAGATGGTTTGTACCAGGGTGTGTCTGGCAGGGCCGGGGAAAAGGGACAGGCTGTCACCCCACAAAGGAACAGATGTAAAAAATAAAAGTGAAAAAGGACCATAATTCCACCCTCTCACATGCTGCTACCCAACCTCTCCTTTAGCTGAGCCCCATCAGTTCCACATCCAATTTATTAAAGACAGTGGAGTTACCTGCAAGGGGTGAATTTGGCCTCATCTCTTCTCTTTCTATGAAAGAAATGGAAAGTTTAGGAGTTTGGTTGTTTTTTATTGTTTTGTTTTTCTTGGTTTGGTTTAGTTTTAGAATTTGGGGGCTTCTCTTTCTCAGAGAAAATGAAAATATGGGGAGGACATTTTTGTTGTTGAACCTGGTGTCTCTCTCCCAGCCGAGTGTCATGCCCAGCACTTCCCCAAAGCATTTTGAAGTCTCCAGAATTGCTCCCAGTCCTTATGGGAAGCTTCATGTGCAGAACTAAAGCAGTCTGGATTTATTTTTTGGAGGGGATTGCAAAGACAACCACACCACAGAATGCAACAAGGCACAGAAATCCCTGAGTCAGCACTGACCACATCAGCCCTGCAGTGCTGCCCTCTGAGCTCAGCACTGCAGGTTTGATGGATTAGCAAACCTCGGAAAACAATTTCTTCTGCCTCTCAATCTCAAATATTTTGGGTGTTCTCATTGCATTCAGATATTGCCACAGAAATGTCCGTGAATTATGTTACATTTATCATGTGTGTTCATATTCTTATCACGCCCCCATCCTTAAATTCATATACAGGAGAAACACTTGGAGCTTTGGGGTTTTTATTTGTAGCATAAAATATTGGTTTCAGTGCTGAAAATCTGGTGTTTGGTGTTGCTGGGGATGTTCAGGGTTGCAGCATGAGCACTCTGCAGGAGCTGGGAGTTGGGAATCCAGTCCTAGGATCTGCATGATGGAAATCACTCCAGACTTCCCTTGATGCTTTACCGAAATCCATTTGGGAATTTGGAAACAGGGCCAAAATAAAGGCAATAAAGGCAATAAAGGCACCAAATCCACCTGCCCTGCAGGCATCAGCCATTGCACCCCATTGCAGGGGCTGCCCACAGGGAAACACCTCCTGGGAAGGGATCACCCTGCTGGCAGTGGCAGAGTGAGGGGGATATTTTCCCAGATCTGTCATTCCTGAGCTCCAGCAGCTGTTGGGATGAGAAGTTAAGATGTTGGATGGTGGGAGAGAAGGTGGGCAGTACAAGATCTCATCTCTTCTTCGTACCTATGGTTTCCTGTTTTCTACCTCCCTCCGAGCTAAATATTGGCTGTTTTAGTAGTGACTTCTCATTATGGGAGTATCTCCTTTTTTTTTTAGATATCCCCTCTCTCACTGGAAGCAGCAGTGGCACCTGGCTGAATTGTTCTATTTCCTGGCTTAACCCTTCCATCCTTCTGCTTCCTGCCCTCCCTCGTGTCCTCCAGCAGAGTTCCTGATCTGCAGCTCCTCACCCCCTGGCTCAGGGCTCTGTTAACAGCTGTGGGGTGCAGATTCCTCAGCTGGATGGGAAATGGAGGCTCCTCTGGCCTCCCTTTCAAAGAGAGGATGTTTAGTCCTCATTCCTGCCCCTCCCAGTGTCTTCATGGGCTTGGAAAAATCATCTGCTCCCACCTTGCTGCATTTTCCAGAGGGGACTCTGGTGCATCTCCAGCTTGGAGGAGCACGCACAAGAGGCCAGGAGTTGATTCCCAGGCATTGGTACCTGCAGTGGGATTTGGAATACAATGTGAGATGCTCAAAGGCAGGTATCTACATGTGTGCTAGGTGCTTAAACCCCCAGACAAGCCACATTATGGGCTCCATTTGCCTAAACTTAGCGTTTAGACCTGAACTAAATTATTGAAATGGGTGTCTAGAGCCATCTGGGATGCTCCAGGGTATCCCATGGGCTCCTAAAAGCTACTCTGGAAGAATGTGGGCTTCCCTTAAATCTCAGGGCATATCTGACATCCATGCAGATGCTTCTCCATCAGACATTTAAATGTCTGAGTCCCATGCAGACACAGGCTTGTGGACATCCACAACTGTGTGTCCTCATCCATGAGCAGGATGCCACTCCAGATCCCAAAATATCTTTAGGTTCTCTAAGGTGGAAAACTGTCCATGGTCCCAATTCTCACTTAACCTGACAAAAATCAGGTACAAGAGTCTCAAGGGGAGCAGAAGGTGGACCTGTTCTGTAAAAATGACTATTTGAATTCACTTCACTGCCAGGTTTGTCACGGCTTTGGCCCCAAGGGAGCATCTCTGCTCTTCCTTTTGAGGTGCACATAATGGAAATGGACAGGTCCCACCAAGTCATTCACGGGCAAAATCCTGCTCTTAGGAGAACACAAGAGAAAGTTCCTGAAGCCACAAGGGTCTTTTCCACATGATCTCCTCCTCTGTCTCTCTAGACCTTTCCAAGGAGAGTCTTGGACAGCCCTGCATGGAAGAGGGGAAAAGTGAGAGGAGAAGCTTTCCCTGTTTCCCTTTCTTTTCCGAGTTTCTTCTTATTATTTATTACTATTTATTTATTTCTCTCTGTTCATTCCACTCCACCAAAAATCCTGAAGGCAGGCCTGCTGCAGACACGGGCTGAGCAAGCAGCTGAGTGTCACCCATGGTTTTGAGGGGTGGCACCATCGTGTCAGAACTCCTTCCTTGTCACCTGCTGCTACCACTTGGAAAGCACAAGAGGCATGAGCCTTTTCAAGTCAAAACCCAAAAACTCCAAAATTTTCTGTACAGAGAAAATTCTCCTGAGTCTCTGGTGTAGTCCTGGTTGTCCCACTGCCCCTGCCCCCAGCAGCTCAGCCTTCACCTCTTCCTCCCAGTGGGGACCCACCAGATCAACCCCTTGTGGCATCACTTTCTGTCACTGCCAGCACCAAACCTGCCCGAGCAAGACCTGTCATAGCTTTGGACTCTCTGACGAGCCCACCACCAGCGTGGAGAGCGTAAAACACAAACCTGTAACACCCCAGGGGATTCCCCCACGGTACAAAACGTGCTTGTCCAGCACTCAAGGACAAGTATCTTCTTGTGAGTGGGTTTTTTTCCCTTCCCACAGACTGTCAGCCTGATTACACCGCCCTCTTCAAAGCTCCATCACCGTCTGTAACCCCTGCCCTCACCCCACCCCAGCAGCCCCGTGTACAGATTGCATGTATGATACAACCTGAAATTCCAAAGCTATTGTACAAAGTAGAGTCGTCACCTTTTTTTGGGTTTGTTTTTTTTTTTTTCCCCTCTCTCAGTATTTTGTTAAGTCTGATGATTTTTTTATGATTATTTATTTTATGAATAAATGTATATATTAGTAAGAGTATATATTTGCGGAAATAACTCATCGGGACAGTGTTGTTGCTCTGCTGTTGTGCTTGTGACCTCATTGGCTTCTACCCTATTTTCTACTGACAGCACATTAGCAATATCTTGTAACTGTTTTTTGTTACCAGTTAAGTTTGATAGATGTGTTAACTTTATAATGAAAATTAAAAAAAAAAAAAAAAGCATTAATTTTAACCTGTGTTTGGGTGCTTTTTCCCGCTGTTGCATAGTTTTGACTGGATGGTATTTCATATCATGGGCTGAAATTCAGATGAGAATAAATAAGAAATAAATATGCCTTCCTCTTTTAGGACAGGAGCTGTGTGCTTTGGAAGAAGAGATGTCATCTGTGTTATCACCATTTAACCCATGCACAGCTTCTGTGGGAGGTGCCAACCCAAACATGAATAAAACAAATCCACCTAAAGTGCCACAAGTCCATTTCTGAGCTGAGCATCACCAGGACAGGGACCCAGTTTCTTCCTCCAGAGAAATAAAACCCCAACATGACAAAGGGATGAGTTTTCACAATGTCTCTGGAAGGGCCTAAGAAATTTTGTGTTGGTTTTGCCAGTTCCAATCATTCCTTCTTTCCTCTGTTGTGAGTTTAGGTTGGGAGCCTCTTGGACAGTCCTGCAACTTCCAAGGCTGCAATTATGCTGGAAAAAGGAATTGATTGCAAGGATGCAATTAAGGGAGACACTGTTGACAGGCAAAATAAGGAAAACCATGTTCCCTTCATTGGAACCACCACGGCTGCTCCTCCACTGAACCTTCCATGGGCTGTGTGTGCAGATAAATCTGCTCCTAAAGGAACCCCGAGACAGCCTCCCCCTTCTCCTGTCCTCAGTGAGGAAAGGCACCCTCCTGCAATGATCCAGAAAGCAGCACAGCTTCTCCCTGGAATTTTCAGTTTGGATGGGGGTGGGTTGGCTGCAGTGGGGCAGGGCAGCATTTCCAGGGGCTCTGTGCCTGTCCACCTCCCACCCCACTCAGACAGGACTGGATCAGATCCCTTGGGAATCCCTGTGGCCTTCACGTCACGAGAGTTTCAAGCCACTCAGCTTTATCCCTCACTGACCAAGAACCTCCTCTAAAACCAGTCTTGATGACTTCTTTAGAACAGGTAGAGGGATTTGAGCACATCCAGAGATTTGTTAAAGTTATTGAAACCACAGATCTGAGCTGGTTTAAATCTGGAGAAATCTGTTTTCATACAGAGGCTCTAAATGAACACACTTATAAATTAAAACCAGTTTTTCCCTGGGAAGGGAGGTGGGCAGCACACTGGGACACCCCAGCCAAAATATCCCCTCCCAAAAACACCCCCATGCCTGGCTTTGAACGACACAGGTCAAACACCACGGAGAGCTTTCAGCATTCCGGGCTCAGCATATTTTCCAGAAATAAATGATAAACATTCTTATTAAAGAGCACTTGAGATAAGCCTATTTGTTAAGCTGTGTTGCCTGCTTTGCCAGGTTTGAGCAAGAGTCTTTTTTTTTTTTTTTTTTTAATCCTAATAGGGAAAACTAAGAAATGAGTGAATGAGTGGACATCTCAGTTACTCTCAGTTTACTCGTGCTATTAACCCCTCCAGATCCTTTCAGGAATGAAAAAAACCCCGAGGTCTTGATGACTTATTGCTGCCTCATGACCTGGATTTTTCATTATGAGGTTTCCTTTTATTTTTGTAGGAGAGTTATTTCCCCATGGGAAGGCAGCACATTCGGCCATGGCCATGGCCTTTGCTCAAGACAACCCAGGTCACAGAAGTCACCTAAAAGTGTTCCAAGGCCAAGTGGGGGATGTTTAACTCGAGAACCAAGAGTCAAACCTCGTCCCCAGGCATAATTTAAGGTCTGATGTGCTGCAGAGGGGTGCCAGGTACCAGACAGTCAGGAGAGTAGAGAGCTCCATGTTCCTTTGAGAAACAGAGCACTGAACTTGGTGAGGCTTGGTCATCAGCAAAAAGAAATCATAGAATGAGAATTAGAATGGTTTGGGTTGGAAGGGACCTTGAAGTTCATCCCATTCCACCCCCTGTCATGGGCCAGGACAACTTCCACCATCCCAGGTTGCTCCAAGCCCTGTCCAGCCTGGTCTTGGACATTGCCAGGGATCCAGGGGCAGCCACAGCTTCTCTGGGCACCCTCACAGGAGAGAGTTTCTGTTGTATCTAATTTAAATTCCCCATTCCTTTTCATCTTCCTGATGAAGAGTCCTTCTCCAGCTTTCATGCAGCTGCTTCAGATCCTGGGAGGTGCTGTGAGGTCTCCACAAAACCTTCTCCTCTCCAGGCTGAACAGCCCTGAATTTCTCAGTCTTTCATCTCAGCACTGACTGAGCTGCTCCTCAGCAAACCATGGCCAGCTTCACCCTCTGGTAGTACTTCACCCCCTGTCCTGACTGCTTTCCTTGCTTGGGCTTCCCAGTCCTTCACAAACAGTGCCTCAAGCCAGTCTGGGATGTGCCAGATCCATAGGAACCGTGCAAATTGTTCTGTACCCCAGTCCTTTGCACAGGATCACAGAATCACAGAATCACAGAATCACAGAATCACAGAATCACAGAATCACAGAATCACAGGGTTGGAAGAGACCTCCAGGATCACTGAGTCCAACCCAGCCCCAACACCTCAACTAAACCATGGCTCCAGTGCCACATCCAGTCTTTGTTTAAACACATCCAGGGGTGGTGACTCCACCACCTCCCCGGGCAGACCATTCCAGTATTTTATCACTCTCTCTTTTACCCCAGCCTGGTGGAAACCAACCACCCCTGATGTGAGCAAGGCACTCGAAGCCTCTGTGAGCTCACAGCCTTGCCACACAGCCTTTGTGGGCTGCAAGGGTTCACTCACAGCAGTGAAGGTGCCCACAGAACCCCAGACAGGCACGGGGGATGCCCTCAGGGCATTTCCAGCTCCATTGTTCTGCCTGTCCTCTGGGTGCTGCTCCAGGAGAGCCTCGGGTCTCCTGCAGGTCTGTGCCAGGTCTGGGAGCTCCAGGGAGATGTCTCAGATCCCCCAGGATGTGTCACCAGGTGTGAGACACTTCAGCCCAATTTGCCTGAACTTGAGGTCTGAGTTTCCAGTTCCTGTCATGGTTCACAATAACTTGAGGGATTCTTTCACCATAAGGGCTGAGCGCTGCCTGGATCCCTCTGGAAATCTGAATGCCAAGTGGATTTGGCACACACAGACCCTCTGGGGGGGTCCATGTCCTTCTGGATTGGCAGGGGGACACCTGGAGGAATTCCACAGATGGTGCTGGACACCTGTGCTCAGCCAAGCACGTGGAAAATCCCAACTCCACCGGCTGCAACAGGAGCTCAGAGCCTTCGAGCACACGCAGGCAGCACTTTGCATGCTGCCACCCAAATTACCACGTCTTAATCTGCAAGTTGGATCCCGCTTGAGCAATCAGTCCAATCCAACACCCTTTGAAGCTGTGAAATCCCGCTGAAAGCAACTCCTGACCAGCAGCTCACCGGGCCATAAGGAAACACACTGTGACCCAATAAAAGCTGAAAGCTTTGCCATCTCATTGCTACCCAGCCTGGCTTTGGAATTTGCTTACTGATGTCTTTTATTTGCAGGTGTGGAAGGGTTTTTTCCCCCCATCGTGCAGTCATTTGGAGGCACATAGCCAGATTTGCATTCCACAGGGCCACAATCCAGTCTGGGATTTGCCTGCGAGTGTCAACAGGTGAAGTGTTAACTAATGAACTTGGTGGTGGTGTTAAGGTGAGGTCAGCTCAGTTTCTCTTCTAGTTGGTTTTGTGCAAGGACAGCAAGGTTAAAGCACTTGAATGGTGATTTTAAACAGATTTGTGGTCTGGACCTGACCCTTTGAATCCTTGTGCTGTTCTTTTTGGCTCAGGGACATCCCAACACCCCAAATTTCATCCACTCTTTTGTCAGAGAGGAGGCACAGCAAGGTTGTGTTGACTACACCTCACCAAGCCCTTCAGCTCCCAGAAATACATTTGCTCTATCATTTTTTTTTCCTGTAATATGTGAAATAACTCCCAATTCCGTGTGTGGGAAAGAGTGGCAGTAGTGAAGAAGTGCCAGCTTTTACTGCAGTGAGAATTTCTTTCATGCAGGGATCCGGGGAGAGCCTGGAACCTGTTTGTGCTGCCCTAATCAATGCAGCTGGTTCCTGCAGGAAGCGTCTTTCATCCTGGGAATGTCAAGGGCTTTGTGGCAGCGTATGGAAATCCAGGTCCAGGCCTCCCCTCCCTATCAGACAGACGTGAAGCCTTGAGTGAGTCACAGCCATCTCCTGGGACTGATAACTCCAGCCCGGTCTTGAGCAACCCTGCCGGGATTCCGGTTCCAACAAACTGCTGCTTCCTCTGGAATTCCTGATCCTCAAGCTGCTTCTTCACCAGAACACACCCAAATTCCAGGGGCCATCAAGAATAAAGAAGCAATTTGGGTCCTACTCACCTCTTAGACCCAAGTTCACAGAAAGGACCACACTGGAGGGTTTGGTTAATCGGGATGAGGATGGGGGAGTTTTTTGGCAAAGAATTGACACTGTGAGTGCAGAATGTAATGAGACACAGCCCCTTCAAACACCCACAGGTGGTTTTATCTGCCACATTGCTGTGCCAGGACTTTGCAGGGGATTTCTCTCTGTTGTGCTCTCCTCAGCTGGGACAACGCGGTGTCTCGGTGAAGTGGAGAGGGCAGGACAAGTAAATAGTCCTGAAGTGGGTAAGGGAAGGACTTTGGCTGACATGAGCAGCTAAATCAATAAGGAAACTTGTTCCTGGTTCAGCCATGGGGTGGGAAAACCACCCTGGTTCATCCACAGGGTGGGAACCCCACACTCCAAGCACCACAGTCACACAGGAGGAGTTTGGCACACGGAGGGCTGGCGTGGAGCTGACCTTTAGGCTTATTAATGAATGATAATTGAGTGGTCCTCAAGAGCTCTGAATAAGTTCCCCGGCTCCCAGCTGCTGTTTCGGGCTGGCAGGGGCTGCTCAACACACCTTGCCTTAGCAGCAGAGGTTGTTCCTGCTGGGGGAAGAGAAAGGTTATTCATTAAAAGACAGCAGATGCTCCAAGCACGGAGTAAGAAGTGACCAAAAGCCTGGCTGTGCAACTTGGATGGGTTAGTTTTCCTCCCCTCTAATTAGGACGTTTTGATAGCTGGGGAGCACAATGAGATGCAGATGTCATTGTTGTTGTCACAGCCTCCATCACAGTGACAATCCTTGTTTTGTGGTGGTGCCTCTGGGCTTCTGGAGACCATCCCTTGTGCTGGATGATGCCCAAACACAGCACAGGGTGGTGGACCCTGTCCCAAAGAACTTCCAGGCCCACTGATCTGGTTTTGGCCATCTCTGTTTACATCCACAGTGATGCTGATAAATAAAGCCAGCTCTCAGCCATTGCCCTGGGCTGCCCGAGCCAGTTTGTCTGCAGAAACATCTGCACCCAAGGAGGTCACACAGCTCTACACGCCAAGCAGATGTCTTGCAAATCATCTAAAGGCAGAAAACCATCAGGTTATTAACAGCACAATGAGTGGTTAACTGGAGAAAAGTCAGGTCCACCTTTCAGCACCATGTATAAACCTGTAATGTCAAGGAAATTACTTTTTTTCACTTGTGGCTTGCAATTAGTACAAGCCAATAAAAAACTTAACGTTCTGCTAGCTCATCAAGCAGGTGGTTAGAGCTTGCTGGCGTGAAGAAGGTGGGAACTGCTCTGTAAGCACAGGTCATGTGGTGCAAGCCTGCATAATCCACTGCAGAAATCCTTGGGGCAGCCAGGCTTTGGGACACAGCAGTGCTGAGAGGTGAGCACGGATCAAATATCCATCATTTCTCATAATGTTACACCCAGGAGACATCCACTGTAATTAGGGTGAGAAGAACAGAAAATAGGTTTTCTGCTCACGGGGTTTGATGGAAGAAATCCCTGCCACAGGGAGCTGTAGGTATTTAAATTTATCTGAATTTAAGAAGCAACTGGGCAGTATTCACCAAAGAAAGACATGTGAGGAGTTTTTATATTGAAAGGCTCAAGACTTCCATGAGAAATTCTGGCTGGGGGTTGAGTGGGAGGATCACCCTGGATTTGTCCTGTTCTCCTGCTCTTCCCCAGTCACACTTGGCCTGTGTCAGAGACAGGGGATGGGGCCAAAATCCAGCCCAGCTGATCACAAATCCACTGGACAGAAATGTCCATGAAACAGATCCATGAGAGATTACTGTTCCTTCAACACTTCTGGGTGGAATGATTTTCAGAAAAAGGGGATTTATGCTCCCAGTCTGACTGAAAAAATGAAGACAGTTGTCATTTCACCCGACTTTAAAAAGATTAAAAGCCTGACAAATCTTTACAGCCATGGAGAGAGCGGGACACGTCCAGTAAGTGATTTTCATGACCAACCTTGGGTGTCTGTTTGAAGAGACAAATCTCCCCCTCGGGGTGACTCTGCTCTCCCTTGACCACAAAACAAGCCTGGGCTGACTAAATTCGACCTGGGCATCTCACTTTGGGAGGTGTAAATTAGGGCTGATGAAACCTTCCCAAAACTGCATGCCTCACCTCAGATTTGCAGGTTTCTCGATTGTGAGGCGGAACTTAGAAAATGTATCCCAAAAAAGGTATAAAACACCAAAAAAAAATGTACATATGCTTCAAAAGCGTGTTGTATGGGTTAAATAAATTTTGGTATCAAAATTTCCCTTGAACTTGTCAGCTCCTGGCCCAAAAATAGTTCTCCCTGAGAAGTCTACAATGCTTTCCATAAGAAGGAAAATCTCTTGATAATCACAGGACCGGAAGAGTGAAGGCCACTTCTCACTAGGTAGAAACCTGCAGCTGAAGACACCAAAACAAATTTGATTTTTGACCAAAAAATGGCCTCAGTGTCTGCCCAGACCATGAAATAATAAATCCTTAATGGCATTAATCTGGACAGCTGCTGAAGAAGCACAAAAGGCTTCAGTTGAGTCAGCTGGATTTCGACTCTGTGGCTGCAAGGAAGAGTCAAACCTTGTTCAAACCCAGCCCTCACCTTGCTGAAGCTCTCCCAGTGTTCCAGTCGTGGTGAGTGGGCTCCTCTTCCAGATCCAACATCACCAGAGCTGTCATCATCCACTTCCACAGGGATTTCTGTTGGAGCTGGCTGTAAATCCACATTGGGGCTGATTTTGAAGAGTAAATTTAAGGGGTTGTAACTCCACAGGTGCCACAAACTCAGTTTGTACTGCTGTTTTTAAAGAAAAATGTGGATTTTCCATGGGAACAGAGAGGAGATTTGGGGCATTTCATTCCTAATCTGCTGCAGGCTGACCACCAAGCAAAATTAAATGACTGTTCTCATTGGGAAATGAAGTCAGTCATGATTTGTGAGGACAGAGGAACTTGCACTTATTCCATTTCCATGACCTCTTAGCCTCAGGAGTGTGCATATCCCTATGAAATTCCCCATTTCTTGGGAATACTCTAAAGTGTCCAGTTCACACAATAGAATAGAAGTTTAACTACAAACTTCCCAAAACAAATAGAAAGCAAAAGTTGCCTCAGGCTTTGGGTAGTTTGAATCTTGGATGTCTGACGGATGAAAAGCTTGGGAATCAGAAGTTTGGAGAAACTGAAGATTGGAACAGGGTCTTCTGTAGGTGTGTTCTCCATGCTCCAAACTCATGGTTGGATGTTCTTTGGCTACTCCACTCCGTCCTGGACACTCCTCACTTTGAAATCCCTTCATTAAAGACCATAATCTCTTCCATAATCTCCTCTGACCTCCAAAGTGACCTCATTCAGCAGTGCTACCATGGACAAAAAGAGCTCCAGACACAATTTATTCCAGCCTCCTGAACCCCTGGAGATGCCTCAAACCCCACCCCTGAGGCACAGTACCCACCGAGATGGTGAAAAACCAATTCCAAGCATCTGGTTTAACAAAGGCAAGAGTGCAGATTTATAAATCAACATTTTTCCATATGGCTTGACTTCCAGTTTTGTCCTCTTGCTCACCGGGGCAGCATGGAGAGACATCTGGTGGCTGAATGGTTTCCTGCAAGAAAATTGCAGGAAATGTGTGTTTGGGGAGGTGTTTTTGGAAGGGGGATGTCTAAAGAAGAACGTGTCCCTTAACAGACATGACACCACTGAGTTTGTGTGAAGAACCATCAGGTGCTGCCTCTCCTCCCACTTCAATAGCAAATCTTCCATCCATTATTTGGGCCAAAAAATGTGCCAAAACGTGTCTGTGGAGACAAGGGATCTCTTCTTGGTGCCTCAAGTGTTGGATTTCACTGGAAACTGCAGACAGCCTGTGTGTCTCATCCCAGTCCTCTCTCATTTCACCTCAGAGGACATCCAAAGGGTGATGACCAAGCTGATCTTGGTTTCTCCTTTTCTAAACAAAATACTGGAAAAAAGAGAAGGTTTTCTCCCACTAGGCTGCAAAAGAAGCTCTTCTGCACTTGGCAGCAGATGCCCAGAGGGGCAGAGGGCTGGTTGATCCCTGCAGTCCTCCAAGACATAATCTGGCTGAAGAGAGGAGCTGCAGCACTAAAACCAGGATCTGGAATTTAATCCTACAGAGGGACTGTCAACAATTCCTCCAAATTCTCCACTCTCATGCCATAAAACCTTCTCAAGAACTTCATGTGTTAGAGCTGTCTCCATCCAGACATCCCTTTGCTGGGTGTAAATCCCTCCAGACCCTAAACCCAAAGAGCCACCAGCACGGGGATTTGATCTGGAATTTCCCTCTCAGAGGAGGAAATAATAGAGAAGAAAAGGTGACCCAAATGAGCTGCATCCTGCACTGTTGCCCCACAGTGGTGATGTTTTCCCATTGTTCCTGGCACCTTAAGAACTGAAATGCAGCATTTCCATCCCTACTTTTTTCCCTACTTTTTTTCTGGGATTTGCTGAGTTACCTGGATTTCAGTGGCTGTTGCAGGCTGTAAAATGCCCATCACCAAAAGTGCTTCCACAGAGACAGAGACTCTTTGCTCCTCTGTGTTGGACAAGATTTTTAGATCAACATTTCTGTCAGGTTCAGGAGTCCAAAAGTGGCAGCAAAGTGACAGACCTGCTCATGAGGTCAGTTTTGGACATCAACCACTCACCAGGGACAACAGCTCTCCTTGCTTTTCCACCAGTGTTTCTTTTGATAGCAGATCATGGTCAGGGACCATTCCCACAATTCCCACTAACCCAAGTTGGTCCAAGCCCTGTCCAGCCTGGTCTGGAGCACTTCCAGGGATGGGCAGCCACAGCTTCAGCTGTGACCACAGCACACACCTCATGTTCTCCAACACATCTCTATCCACACCTTCCCTGTGATGGAGCAGAGGCTGCTTATCTTTATTTCACAGGCGAGGAGCAGAAGCACAAGGAAACCAGAAGATGATTTGGGTTTTTTTTTTTAATCACCTGGTTTTGGTCTCTAAAATTGAGGCATTGAGTCTCTTGCTGCCTTCTGGAGAGGCAGATGGAGATGTCTCACTCTGCAAAAGCTGCTGAAGTGAGGCTGATGTGCCACACCAGGGGTTGGAGTCTCGCTCTACCCCCAGCATGGATGAGATAAATCACTTTCCAGACTACATGACCTCTCTAATTAATTGCAGAAGGTGAAAGACTAACTCGGATTAGACATTAATTTTTGATAAATAATTTGAGATATTCACAGCAAACAACTCCCCCAGTGTTGCACTTGCATCACAGTGATTAAATCCCTGTATCCCAAGGGCCAAACCAGCCCTTGTAAGATGCTTTTTGATCCACATTTGGGGTAGGGAATGGGTCTTGCAACACTCTGGACTTGCAGCCTGTGCTCTCCAGAGCCATCCATCCATATCCTTAGGAACTGTACAAATGATTGCAGCAGGAAAAGGCCCCTGAGGTTCATTCTGAGCATAACTTGATGAGATAAGGCTCAGCCCACGTCACAGATGGGAGGCTGCAAGCCCTTCACCGCCACAGGGCACAGTCTAATCTACTGACTTGATTTGTCTGATCTCCCCTAATTTTTACTAATCTAGATGAGAAGAAGATCTTGTGTACCCAGAAGCACATTTCTCTGCTCTGGTCATACCAGATGGCCCAATAAAACACATTCCCCCTCTCCTCAAAGTCTTGAGTGGCCTTTATTTTGTTGTAGGGTTGATTTCCCCCTGCATTCATGGAGCATCTTTCAGTCCAAGGTCAGGGGCTGGACCAATTTCCCCAGCAATACCTGACTGAAGAGAACATCCTCACACTTCCCTCCCCACAAAAAGCAAAGATTATTTATTTTCCATCAAACTGGGAGAACCCAGGCAGACACCTCTCCTCTGGGGCAGTGGATACGGAGGCTCTGTGGCTCAGAGATGCTGCCTGAACACGTGTTATTTGTTTTTATCATTCCCCACGGGCCACACGTGGTTAAAAATCCAGACTCAGCACCTCCAGCATGGACAGGATGGATATTTCTGCAGGCAGGTCAGTGCCAAGCAGAGGGGCCCAGTTTCCCAGTGGAGCCAAAAGGCTTAAAAATGTTTTAAAGCCAGGGCAGAACATGCACATGGAGGAAACTGAGCCATACAAAAGAAGAAATGGAAAGAAGCAATGGTGTGGGGGGATTCATGGGAAGGTGACAATTTCTGAGGAACCCAGCTACACCACTGAACTCAGGCACACAGGTTTCATCCACAGGTGACCCCCTGGCATCTTGAATATTTATCTCAGGGACTGCAACAGCTTTTGTGCGAGGTGTGCTCACCCTGAGAACACAACCTGTACCTGATCTGAGCTGGCAGGATGAGTCCCACCTCCCTTCTGAGAAGAGAGGTCACCCGAAGGAGCATTTGTTTCACCACCACTCTCCCAGTTCTAGATCAAGCTCTGAATTTTAGCTTCCTGTCTAAACAAAGGGGGGTAAAATTTTATACAAAGCTTTTATAAAATTTTCTACAAATCTTCCACCCAAAGATACCTGAAACAGCTGAGATCCCTGTGGAGGAGCCTCTCACCATTATCTGGTGAGAGAGACAAGGTGGGCAGCTCGTGCTGGGCAAGGTATTTTAGTAAAATACATTTTAAGGAGGAATACTCTGTTTTTTCCCACATGATGCTGCAGATAATATCATGATCTGAGCTTGGCATTAATGTGTCCCTGTCACATCTGACCCTCTTTATGTCAGATATCTCTGTGTGCTGTTCTACACACAACGTGTTTCAGTGGCTGAACAGCAAGCGCTTTCCTCAACAGGGTAATTCATCTGGAATAAAATCTCTTTCCTCTGGAATAGTGACAGCACAGAAAGCTAATTCCAAAATAGCTATTCTGGTCACATTTGCCATGAAGACAAGCCCTAAGGAGATGTAAAACTGGCACCACAGAACCTCGGCGTCGTGTCCCCCTGTAGAGAATTTCTCAAAGAATGTCTATTGTCCTGCTTGCCTCTGACTGAGAGATGATAAAACCAAGGAGCTGAGGGGAGCACAGAAAGGAAAAGCTCTGCTCTCTCCAGTGCTCCACA
This sequence comes from Prinia subflava, assembly GCF_021018805.1. NCBI lineage: Eukaryota > Metazoa > Chordata > Aves > Passeriformes > Cisticolidae > Prinia > Prinia subflava. The sequence continues at coordinate 151,828,102 of NC_086247.1, read as the reverse complement.
TTGCATGGGAAATCTGGGCTCTTTTCTGGCAAATGTATTTTAATTACCTCCTTTTGTTTACGGGACCCTTTCGTGTAGCACTGCCCTTGCCAGGCAGCCCAACAACCTCTCCAGGCATTTCTCTGCCACAATTATCAGATCTGCTTAAACATCGTGGCATCTTAGAAATAATTCATGCTGGATCTGTGCAATTTATTTTCTGAGTTTTGAGTCCTCGCAGGGATGTTTCCCCAACCTGGTTCTGAGTGCTAAAAATCCAGGGAAGAGGTTTTGTTTCTTTTCAGCTCATTTATCACGTGGCTGAGAATGTAAACGCAAGGAAAAGTCCAGATACAAAAGGTTTGTTTTTTTATGTTGAATCATAAATTGCCTAAGCAAGAAAAAAACTCAGCCAATAATTCAACAGGCCACACAAAGTTATGCACAAAAATAAATGAAAATCGTATTTGTTCATCCTGATGCTGGTGTAGGTAGAGAAGACACCTTTAATAATTCTTGTCCAGTGAACACTGCAAACAAACGTGTGTGAGAGTCTTGGAATGAAGCTGTTAAACTTTTTCTAAGGTTATATAAAGCCTTTTTTTACACTGCACAGAAATGTAAAAGTGCTGTCTACTAACTCTGGCTTTAATGACTATTCAATAATGATGACATTAAGATTTGTACCCAAAGAAAAAATCACCTGGCTAATTCTCTTTTCCAAATTGTCATCTTTAACCAGAGTCTACCTCAGGGAAAGCAGTCACAGGCTCAGTGCAAGGGGAACTCCCTGGGATAGAATTGATTCCAGGGAAATTCAGGAGCCATCCGAAACAAAAAAACATATTTGTGTGAATGAACAGATGAGTAATTTCTATCTGGGACTTACTCACTCATGGACTACTCACAAATGAAAAAGAAAGAGGAAGATTTGTTGGATTTTCTCTGCTATGCTGGGACTGGCAGGGGTTTATTGATGTCCTTGCCTCTGTATTCTGTTTATTGAGGATGCTCCTTGTGCCTGGAGCAGCTCTGCTGGGTTTAGCAGGAACCCTGCATGAGTAAGGATCACCTGTGGCAAGGCAGCCCAAAAAAAGCTCTGATCCTCCAGCTATCTCCAGGCAGGGACCTTTCATTTTTAAATTGTTAATAAAGGGACGTGCGCACCACCGGCAGCCACCACCCACCTATTTAACAAGCTTAACTGTGAAATTGGATCCTTCCCATTTACCCTGGGCTTGCCTTTGATGCAGTTCCAGAGCTTAGGTTGCCTTATTTGCCTTTAATTTCCAGTCCAGGCGTATAGCCAAGTTTAGGACACTCTTGTACAACAGTACCTTCAGCGTGGGCTGTAGCAGGTCCATGAGCATCCTACAGCTCCAGGAGAGCTCTCAAGGATCAACCAAAAGCCCCCAGAGCTGCAAAACTCATCTCCAAGAGCAGGAAGAAGAGGACAGTTGGAGATGACCACAAGAGGCTTTGAGAAGGATTCCTGTGGTGCTCCTTGTGTGATCTCCGAGCTCGTGGTGAGGAAAGCTGAGTGTTACCAGGATGAGAAGTGTCCCTGAGAGGGTTTTGCTCCAACACACACCCTCAGTCACCCCTGCTTAGCCCCTTCCAGGTGAACATCCTTCATCCTGACCTCAGGTGTCCAACAAAGGGTGCTGGGCATGGCTGTGGGGTCAGGAGAGGGAATCACAGCATGAAAATCATGGAGAGCCCCATGGCTGATGCTGGGTGCTGTCTCCTGCATATCCACAGGACGTGGTGCTCCAAGAGGGATAGGTGACATTCCTAAACAATGCCTGAAAATGGGCAGAGAAGGACAGGAGAGTAATGGTGGTAAGGTTTGACTAACCAGGAAAAGGTGTGCAAGGCCATGAGCTAATGTCTGAGGGATCTCAAAGGTAGAATTCATTAGAAGATCTTCTTATCACCGACTCCAAAAGATCTGAGGATGTTTTCAGGCTGGAAAAAGGGCCAGGAGCAACATTACACAGAGGTGCTTCAGGTGTTTTCCTGGGACATTCCCCCATGACCTCAGAAGGAAAGCACGACAATGCTCTCCCCTTCCTCGGAACAGACTGGAGAGGAAACACCCTGAGGTGGGATGGGGAGCAAACACCTTGTCCAGAGGAAGACAATCAACCAATCAATCAATGTCTGTGTCAGTGTCTTGGGCTGAAGTGTAAGATCCACCTACACTGGGCTGACTCACTGGAGAGATCCCTCAGCGCCAGCAGCCCCAGAGCACATCCTCCCGTCTTCTCCCGCCCTTGTAGGTGATTCAGGCAAGCAGGGGTGGACTTGTCCTCTCCACAAGTGCCAGGAGAACAAAAAAAAGTCCCCTCCCAAGCCAGCATTATGCCAGGGACAGGGAGACAACTCTATCCCTGGGAGCGCACACAAAAGAGACCCGACCCCAGAAACACGGCGACGATGCAACGCCTCCCTCCTCCCGCCTGCCACGGGAGCCCCCACGCCTTTCCCCCAGCTCAAAACATCTCAGAATTCCTGACTGGGCTTGGCTGAGCTCTAAAAACATGAATAAGCTTCCCCTGTCCCAAAGCCAGCTGGCGAGGCCGGCTGGGACGGGACCCTCGGTTTGTTACAGTGAAAACGGCCGGGCTGGCCCCCCTGTCCGGCGGCTGCTGGTGGGGACAGAGGGACAGAAGGGCTGCTTGTGGCACTGGACACACAGCCCCTCCCAGCCCCAAAGACACGGAGGTGGCCCCAGATCTGCCCCGTTCACCGGGATGACCTACTTGTGTGGTCAGTAGGTGAGAGCGGAGCAAAGCTGAGGGAGAATATCCTGATTCCCGGAATCTCCCTCAATGGGGCAGTGAGTGCCCTTTTGTCCCTTCATTTTCACCCCAGCCCCTGATACTGGGCTTTCTATCCACGTTATAATTCAGAGAGTTTCAGGCTCGTCTAGGTTATTTCCAGATTAATTCTTCTGCCATCAGCTTTACACCAGGACAAGATCTGACATCGTGCTTTGTCACCCCATCCCTGGTGCTGGATTCTTGGGATGGAGAGGTTTTGTTTTGATAATTCAATTTTTTCCCCCATTTTTCCTACTTCTGCTCCATTCCTGAGAAAGCCTGGAAAAGGTGGCAGCCACTTTGCTGCCCAAGCAAAGGAGCTGTGACTTCCATCCCCCAGGAAAGCTGGGGTGATCCTCACACAGCTTCCCTGAGGGTCAGCACCCACGCTGTGTCCAGCAGCCTGTTCCATCTCCCAGACAATGCCTCTCCTCAGTGCATTGAGGATTGGTGTGTGCAGAGGGAAAATAGCCCAGAAAAGAGCTGGATCACATGTGAAAAGCTACTTAGTCCCTAAATAAAAGAGGAGAGTGATTTACTTGCTTGTCTGTGTCTTCCCTGATGGGTTGAGGATGGACAGGCAGACAGGCAGACATTTCCTCACTGATCCTTAATGCCATTACAGTATGCTAATTAAGCACTTCTCTAAATTTAAAATGTATTGACATTTAAAAACATGACACATTTTTTCAGCCAGCCCACTGAAGAACTCACTAATGATTTATTAACTGCTTCTAAATGTGAAAAATAGGAGCTTGAAAGAAAACGCTTCCATTTCCTCTTCCCTTTTCTGGTGGCGACTGTTAATAAAGGATTTAATCACCCATTTTACATCCTGTTTAAAAAAGAAGGGGCTTTCCTGATAACAGATGCCCCTCTGGCCAACTGGCAAGGAGAAGGGGGAATGTATGAGGGATATAAATGTATTTCAGAGGACAGCCAACAAAAAGAGGGAGAGGGGGAGAGAGAAAGAGAGGGAGGAAGAGGAGGAGGAGGAGAAGGGGGGAAGGAGAAAAAAAAAAAAGAACCTGAAAGGATTAGAAATTAAAAAGAAGGTATTTTGTGCTGAGCTAAATATTATTTTGTTTCCATTGAAAGGGTTAAGAAAACAAAGACAGAGTTGACAATTTCTCCCGACTGGAAGCTGGGAATGGCCCACGGTGGCACAATGCTATTATTCTTGCATGGGCCCATTCTCACTGGATTTTCCACAAAATCTTTAATAATTTGATTCTTTTCAGCCTCAGCAGCCAGCTGAGCTCTTTAAGAAACAGTAACAAAAACCCAGAGAAAAACCCACTACTGAGAGGGGAGCTTTGGCGGAGAGCTGGGCTGAAGCCGATTAGTTTGGCCTGAATAGAGGCAGCCGGGTCCTCGAGCTCCTGCTCAGCCTGGAGCCCTCTGTCTCATTCATTGCAGTACAATATCACCACCAGAGCCCAGGCCTAGGCACTAAATTACACTATTATAAAACTAGATTGATACACAAACTTTCCCTCCCAGGCTGAGTAGGGGACTTTTTCTCAACAACTTTTTTTTTTTTTTTTTTTTTTTGAGGTTTTGGGGGTTTTTTGTTGGTGGTGGTTTTTTTGGTGAGGTTTTTTTTTTGTGGTGGGGGCAAGCTCAGGGTCTATTCAAGGGTTTTGAAGTATGGCCATTCATATCGAGAATATCAATTCTTAATGGTGCCACACACACAAGTTGCCAGCACGGGGACACAACCCCAGGGGGAGGCTGGCGGGGAGGGTTTTGTCAGGGTTATCTCCCCCAAAACCCAGCAGGGCGGGAGCCTTTCATCGGCCTGAGGCAGCTGGCATTGTCTCCTGGAATTCACATCGGGCCAGGAGGGGGAAAGGCAGAGGTCTGACCCTGGCCTGAGCATCCCTGGGTGTCACCTGTCCCCACCTCTGTCCGGTCTGCACGTCCCTTGGGAGGGTGACATTCCTAAATGTGCATTTTTGGGGGGTGAAGAGAGAAAAATAAACGTCCTCGAGGTCGCCTTTAGGGACCCTCCTCTTTTATTTTGACAGGCAAGTTCTGGGTTTCTATCCCAAAAAATACAGATTTTCCAAGGTTGGCTCCTGTGTTGTAACCACATCAGACCCCAGCAGCTCGGGGTGGCAAAATCTGATTAGATCACAAACATATTCCTGCAGCTACAAAGCTTCCTACAGCTGGTTTTGGGTCGTTTTCAAACCCTTGAGAAATGCTAAATCCTTCTTTAGGAGAGACAAGGGTCCTCAGCAAGGAGTCCTCAGCATTGTCACCTCCTCCAGCCTGGAGGGAGCCTCCTCTTTGAAACATTTTACTCATTTCGGGCTCCAAAACACGAATTTAGGAATGCCAGTTGGAAAGGAGAGAGCTGGGAGTGGGGAGGGGAGGGAAAAGAAGGGATCTGGAGGAAAGAGGGGTTTATAGGACAGAAAACATCCTACATCTGTGCATCCCCACCCCACACGCCCTCATCCTCATGGACAGGGTGGAAAACACCATCAGAACACGCAGGACACAACGATGTGCATGGAAAGCTCTGCATAATCCTCTTTATATTCATTTTCCAGTGTATTTTTGGGTGCAGGCTGCATGTCTCCATGAATCCTTCCGATTAATCTTTCCCTGGAATTTATCTACCTTTAATCCCTGCCTAGTTGAGTTTTTTTCTTTCCCTTGCTGCAATTATTTTTAGTAAAGGAGATACTATTAAAAAAGGAGGAAATGCAGAGTTTTGGGAAAAATCCATGGGAAAAAAAAATCCTCCATCTCTTTGCCTGTGTTGGCACTGGTGGAATTTATTTTCCCCAATTTTTCGCTTTCTTTTCTCAAAGCCACATCCATCAATGAAAACAATCTCGCCCTCCTCTGCCTCCAAACCTCAGGCTCCCCAAATGCTCTGAATATATTAAAAGCAACACAAAAAGAGCAGCAACCCAACATGCAAATTAAATTAAAACTTACTCTCCGCAAGGGGGAAATAAACAAACAAACAAAACCCCCACAGCTTATATCTCCACAAAGAGGAGAAATTCAAGGAGATTTAACAGTTGGAGGAATTTGGACACTTGTCAATGGTTTTTCTGAATGGGACCTGCTCCATGACATCAGCACCAATCCTAATATTGTCTGGAAAAGGGAGAGTTTTTCCCAAATCATTCATTAACTGCAAAGTGTTTGGAGTAGTTTCCACTTCAAATATTTTGGATATTATGGATTAAAAAAACACGGAGAAAAGGAATCTTGGCTATTATCAGTGCCATCTTCGTCATTCCAAAGTGTTAATGGGGCAAATTGGGCACATGGCTGCAGCAGGTTTGGAACCCTCTAATTAAGACAAGCACAATTAAGAAATGACACAACCCGTGGTTTGCTCCCCAGTTTGGGTTTTTTTTTGTGTGTGTTGTCCTGGCTGTGGGGAGGGTTTCTCACCTGAACTGGGTGTGCTGCGTGGCCTGGGTGCCTGGGAGGGACATGGAAAACCCAATTAGGGCGGGAGAAATAATTAGCATTGCAGCACATGGAGGGACGACCCTAAAACATCTGAAAGCTGCGGCTGCTTGCAGAGAGAAACAAAGGAGCCCGAGAAGAGAAGAAAGCAGCAATTAGAAAGGAGAGAATGAGCCGGGGTGTTGAACCACAGATCTGTAAATGGACACAAATTGTCCTGATTTTCCTTTTTTTCCCCCTCTGCTTTGGTAGCTTCAGGAAAAGTCATTTAGGCAGGATTATATCAGAAGTGAAATCCAACTGCCAGGATCCAACCTCTGCATTTTAAGGCTGGTAAAGGTTCTTGGATTTTCATAAATTAACTCTAATATTTCCAAAGATCAACGGGATAGATGTCTGGGAAGCAGCCAGGAATTTTCCTTCCATGTCACGCTTATTGGGCACAGTGCGATGTGCAAATCTCTTCTCAAAATCGCTCTCCACATTTCAACAACTCCAAGCTTAGCTCCAAGGCTGAAATTGTTCCTGGCAAGAGGCAGAGGCAGTGGTGGCTGGGAAGAGGCTCAGCAGCTCTCTGGCAGCAGCACCAGCTCCCAACAGCATCGATAAATGAGCTGGGTCCAGGTCAGGGCCACCTCCCTGCTCCCAGCAGGTGACACACGAGGATTTGGTTCACCAAAAAACTCACCCTGACCCCAAAACCAGCTCATGTTGGAGCCCTGGGCACTGAGAATTCCCGGCTTTCTGTGCTGCCAGGCACTGACCCCCAAAAAACCCTGCATTGACCTGAGGGCTGGAAAAGGCTCCCAAAATGGAGTGACAGCGCTGGGATTGTGGGTGTGGAGTTTGGGCAGCAGTGTGTGACATCACAGGGTGGAAACTCAGAGTTTGAGGATTTAGGATACAGTGATGGATATAAAGCAAGGTGGAGGGTTCAGGGCAGAGGCCAGTCCTGCTTTTTCACCTTCTTCTCCTCCACGGCTCTGGGTGGGGTTTTGTGATTGGGTAGAAAAATCCACATTGCAGGCCAGGGGTGGTTGGGTATTGGGTTAAAAGTAAAAATAATTTAGGTGTCATTTCTTAATTGGACAGTTTTTTTCATAAAAAGCCTTGTAAAGAGATAGAGACCGAGCCATTTTCACTTTGTTAACTAGAACTCACAGCTTGTGAGACTGTAACATAGATAAGAATTAATAAACATCTCAGTCCAAACACGAACATCGTCTCTTGAGTATTTAATTCCAGCTCTAACAGAAGAAAAGAAGACAAGAGCTCCATAGTGTCGTTCTCTGGCAATGGAGCCAACAGCAGCAGATTGCACTGATCTCTGGTTTGCTTAATAATTAGGGTAGGTATCCCAAAAGGCTCCAAAATGGGAGGAAAACCCCCCAAATTCCGTTATTTCTGGACATCCCTGCCATAATCTGCTGGCCACAGGGAAATTCCTGACAAAACTCTTCCTTTGCTGCCAAAATATCCGTGAGCCAGCAGGTCCCAAACCAAGACCAGGCTCGCCCCAGGGAGAGCAGCGCTGGGAATCCAGGAGGAAGACAAAGTGGGAATGACACCAACCAAAGGGTTTCACTCTCCAGAGAAAATGGGATTTTCCATTCCAGCAGTGAGGGGACTGCAGGCAGCCGGGATGCCAGGCAGGAATGGCATCCCAAAAGCTTCCCAACCCCCACCCTGTGGCACCCAACGGGGCACGGCTGTGGCCAGCTGGACCAGTGCCCGGGTTTTAGGAAGAAGGGGCCATTGTGGAGCTGTGGCTCAGGCCTGTCTGCCTGTGCCCTTCCAAATGGCTCAGCCACCTCAGGGCCCCTCCCCAGGCACTGCCATCCCCTGGGGACATCCCCGTGGCAGCAGGGAAATCCAGGAATTTGGAGATGCTCCCGTACTGGAGCAGGCTGTCCACGTTTCTCCTTGATGGGTAAAATTAGGGGCAGTTGCAAAAAACTCCTATTTCACTTACTTATTCCCTGGAACACGAGCACTTGTGAGCTTTCAGAGTTCCAAGTGCTCCTTCAGATGCTTTTACTCCTGTAAATCACTTCATTTCTCCTTTCCCCCCCCCTTTTTCCCTTTTTTATGATGGCACAGCAAGGAGTTCCCCAAATGGGGACATAACAGCACAGCTGTCCATGGCTCGTGCTGGGTTTGCATCCCTGATTTTCACTCTGACAGGAGCCCAGGTGATCCATCCTCTTCAGGAATGCCTTTCATACCTCAGCCGTGCCTCTCCTTCCCCAGCAGACGGATTTTTTTCCCCCATCTCCTTTTTTGGAGCTGCAGCACCACAGCAAGACAGGTCGTGCCCTGCATGAAATCCCCTAAACCCTTCTGTCTCCCAGCTCTGGGGGAGTTGAGCAAAGGGCAGGTCCAGGCCCTGGGGTTCTGGGTGGCCTCATCCAGCAGGGAAAATCCTCTCTTGTGGCTCCTAGACCGAGCCAGAACAGGGTCCCAAACTTCTTCCTCACACCACCAACCCCCACACCCCACAATTTATTTTTTCTCTGCATTTTTCTGACATTTCCCAACGTGTTTTTTCTTGCGTTGCGTTTCCCGAGGAAGGCTGTCTGATGAGCAGCAAATCATTATTAATTCCTCAGGCATTCATCCTGATGCCATTAACCCCCAACTCCCCGGGCTGCACTTCCCAAAGAACCCCCTGGTCCACATCCATCCCCACCACCTCCGGGTGGTGTCTAAAACCCGACCCATGAACAAAAAAAAGAGTGAGAGCATGATCCAACCGTCCATCCCCTCTGGATATGGAAATTTAGAGACACTGTAAGAGTCTATCTTAATTTTTCCAAGGTTTTTAAGGGATATGTCCCAGGTTTCTCACCCACAAATCTTGCACTGCCCTTCATAAGAGGCATTGAAGCCACTTGGAGGATTTTCCAGGCTGAAAAGTCAGAGGAAGTCAACAGCAAAATCCCCATTTCTCTCCTGGGAAAGCCAGTGCGGTTGGAGAAGGAATGACACAGCCAAATTTTGGGGGAGCCCAGACAATTCTTTCTACCTTATCCAGGTCAGAAACAAGTTCCTTTAGATTTCCCTGACAACAGGATTTTTTTACAGCTCTTGTAGTGCCTCTTTTCTACAAAACCTAAGGAAATAGGGGTGGGATCCTGCCCGTGGTGAGAGGTTGGAGCAGATGATTTTTAAGGCCTCTTCCAACCCAAACTGTTCAGTGATTCCATTCCGTGGTTGTGTGGAATATCTCCCTGTGTCCCTCGGGAGAACATTTTGGTGGGAGTTTTCTGAGCACTACAACGAGGAATTTCCTCCCCTTGGAAGGGGATTTGGTGTTTTTGTTTTGTTTTGCTGCACCAGGGCAAGGAGGTGAACAGGGCTGTCAAGAGGGGAAGGGGTGAGGAGCAGGCACAGTCCTGCAGGTGAGAAACAGCTCATGGAAGAGCTCAAAGTCAAATTTGCCATGAAAAAAATCCCACTGGAACAGAAAATTTCTCAAGTCTGGTTCTTCCCCTGCTGTGGGGTGATGCAGGAAGGGAGAGAACTCAAAGCCCTTTCAGGCACAGCCACATTGCAGCTCCCAGGGCTGTGCCTCACCATCCTTTTTCCAGGGGGAAATTGAGGCAGAGAGACTTGCTCAGACAGCAAGAGAACACACCTGACAGCTCACATTTACCCCTCTGAAATCACCCTGCTCCCAGGGACCTGAGGAAATATAAATATCTTTTTTTTTTTCTGTGGTAGCTCACTGGAATCAGCTTTCCTAGATGTCCTTCCAGTCAGGTACACCACAAATATTGATTCCAAAGTGTACATGAAAACTTTGGAAAACCAACTGTGCTGGTTGAAGAAACCAAGAGGATTCTTCCTGTATGATTTTTCCTGAAACTACTTCTGCTACTCTTCCAGCAGCTTTAAAATCGAGTCTATAGAGAGCAGAGCCCAATCCACCTCTTCCAAAGGAGAAAATCTTTGCAAAGCTGGTTGGGAAATTACAATTTTTGCTCAACACCATCCACCAATTCCTGAAGGGAAAAAATAACAGCAAGAGGATATTTGCTCTAATGTTATGCTGAGGGAGGAAAAAACCCCATTTCAGATCTGGGACGTTGGAATTAAAATAAAGTGTTGAGGATTTGGGCCAAACCCACTGAAACAGCCCCAGATTTGGGTCTGGTCCCTCCTTGCTGGTGCTGCACTGGGACCACAGCTCACAGCCCTTTTATTCCAGTGGGAATGTGCAGGGAAAGAGCGGGACCAGCCCCGTGCCGGGCTCTCAGCTGGGCTCCAAACGCTCCGGGTTTGCTGCCCTGGGATCCCGGCTGGTGATCCAGGAGCCAAAAGGCAAACTGGGATCCCTGAGGCTCAGAGATACCCCAGGGCAGGAGGGGATGACCCAGCTCCCATCGCCTGCCAGGGCGCCCTCAGCACCTCTGCAGCTCGCCCTAAAACCCTTAAATTTGGGAAAGCCCTCTCAGACAGCCCTAATCCTGCAGCATCTCTCGAACTACACCACTGCAAACTGAAGGAAAACGAGAATTCCCAGCCCTTTTTGGCTGGACCCTGCCCCAAGCCCCGGTGGCTTTTCCCCAGCCGAGCTGGGGAAAGCCCCGGTGAAAATCCCAAAATCCCAAAGGATGTGGGACTGCCGCCTCCCCAGCAATGAGGATTTGCTGCAGCATCCCACAGAAGGAGCCAGCCCCGGGATAAAGGACCTTGATGATTTTAACACCACCTGGGAGCGGGGATTGCGGGGAGGGGGGCAGCAGAGCAACAAACCCAAGGAGGAGGAGGAGGAGGAGGAGGAGGAGGAGGAGGAGGAGGAGGAGGAAAACAAGAGGTTTACAGCCTGCCTTGAAAAGCCCTAAAAAAAAGAAAGAAAAAGAGTGACATTCTTGGCTCCTCTCACACCTATTAGCTTAGGAAATGGTGCCCGGTGTCCGCTGGGACCTGACTGAGACCAAAGGCTGGGACCTGTTCGCAGGTACTTGAGAGAGGGGCTCTGCCGGGCGGGGGGCGAGCATCCCCCGCGGCCGCGCTCCTAAACCCCCCTAATGACCATATAAAAGGCTCGGGGGCAATCAGCGCCCTGCCAGCCCCGCTCCGAGCCCCGGGGCGCCCCAAGGGACGGCGTTCCTGCATATCCATCCCTCCCCGGGGGCGCGCTGGGGGCTGGCCCCGCTGTTTTCCCAAGGAAAACGGGAATGGGGCGCGCTCCGGCTGGGATAATTCGGCCTTTGATGTCCGGGAGCATCTTCGGGCAGCGGCTGCCGCTGCAGCACAGATGTGAGCACCGGGATAAAACCGAGCCAACCCCACAGGTTTTGTAGCGAAATTGTTCTTGTTTTCCTGCAGACGGGCTTTGGGAGTCCCTCGGTGAAAACAAAAGTTACATTTCTTCGTCTACTGTCGGATTGTCCCTTTTTCTGACCCAGAGATGAGGCATTTTAAAAACTTTTATTCCATTTTCAGTCTCATGTGAAGGGTGAGACAATACAGATGTTACAATCCACACCATCACAATCAGAAGCCAAATGATTTCCTAATTACAATACAGTATAAGCTTTTCTTGGCCTATCAGCTTTTGCCACACAATGCTGTTAATGCCTTAAAGACAATTATATTACCCATCATGGGTCCTACGACAATGCATCTTTCACAGTTCTGTTTCTCCAAAGTACCTAGTCTTATTTCCAAGGCCATGCTTTAAAATGTGTTTCCAGTTCCATTTCTCTCTCAACGTCTGTCCTATTCCCTGGCATTTCTAAGTCAGCGTTTCTTATCTCAAAGTTTGCACAGAGATACACAGGACTGTGTCAGCCTTCTGTCAGGCTTTGAGAATTCCCTACAAATCCATTTCCCACATTTTCCCCTCTCTCTTGGACAGAAAAGTCCTCTTTGATGGACAAATCCATTTCCCACAATCCACCGTCTCTTTTTTGGCCCCATATCCCTGGTCCTGAAGTGCATTTTAAGTTTGGGGCAGTCCGACTGGTGGCTTTCCTTCATTTTGCCTTGTAAAGGACAAAAAGAACCAAAACCAAAAAACAAACACAAAAAAAAACCCCAAAAAAACCAAACCAAACCAAAAAACCAACAAAACAAAACAAAAACACACCCAAAAAACCCCCCAAAAAACCCCAAAAAACCAAAAACAACAACAACAAAAAAACACCCCAAAACAAAACAAAAGAAGACAAAACAAACACCACACACACAAAAAAAACCCAACCAACCAAACAAAACAAAACAAAACAAAACACACCAAAAAAACCCAAAAAAACCCCAAAAAAACTCTCTGAGGAAAATTGAGCTGTTTCATTTTTTCATTTCAGCATTTCCAAAGGAAGATGTTCAGATTCCAGTCTTCAGTGTTACTCAATGACATGTTTGTTACCAAGAATATTTTCACGGGTTTAAACAATTTATTTTCAAAGGGATATTTGAAATGCCAAAAAAAAAAATGTACTGACTTTGCCTCCATCATTTCTGAGCCATTTCCCCCCACATATTTAGTTTATTAAGAATGTAATTTTTTATTTTCATAGAGTCACAGCCCATTCTATTGTTTTTTAACTTCTTTTGAGGATTGATTTTACTAAATGAAGAAAATCCTGAGAAGAGTTAGGCACCCCACATAACTTAGACACCATTTTTCCACCTCTTTCCCCATCCTCTGTCTCCAAAATTTACACAGAACCTTGTATTTTCTTTCAAAATTAAATGTTCTTCAGCATAAGAGATGCTCATGGGTCCTAAACACACAAATGCAGCCCTGGTTTTCTCTTTAGAGGGAGTTCAAGGTTGCCTTCAAAGACCTTCCCACATCCAGGAGGTCACAGGGGCTTTTAGAAAGGTCTGTCAGAGGGCTGAATCACCAACATCTCCTGCATCTTTTTCTCTCTGTTCCTGTCCTCAAACCCTTCTCAGTCAGAGTATTTATCAGCATGGGACAGGAGGTATTAGTTCCTTTCCTTTCCTTTCCTTTCCTTTCCTTTCCTTTCCTTTCCTTTCCTTTCCTTTCCTTTCCTTTCCTTTCCTTTCCTTTCCTTTCCTTTCCTTTCCTTTCCTTTCCTTTCCTTTCCTTTCCTTTCCTTTCCTTTCCTTTCCTTTCCTTTCCTTTCCTTTCCTTTCCTTTCCTTTCCTTTCCTTTCCTTTTCCTTTCCTTTCCTTTCCTTTCCTTTCCTTTCCTTTCCTTTCCTTTCCTTTCCTTTCCTTTCCTTTCCTTTCCTTTCCTTTCCTTTCCTTTCCTTCCTTTTCCTTTCCTTCTCCTCTCCTTCTCCTTCTCCTTCTCCTTCTCCTTCTCCTTCTCCTTCTCCTTCTCCTTCTCCTTCCTCCTTCTCCTTCTCCTTCTCCTTCTCCTTCTCCTTCTCCTTCTCCTTCTCCTTCTCCTTCTCCTTCTCCTTCTCCTTCTCCTTCTCCTTCTCCTTCTCCTTCTCCTTCTCCTTCTCCTTCTCCTTCTCCTTCTCCTTCTCCTTCTTTCTCCTTCTCCTTCTCCTTCTCCTTCTCCTTCTCCTTCTCCTTCTCCTTCTCCTTCTCCTTCTTTCTCCTTCTCCTTCTCCTTCTCCTTCTCCTTCCCTTTCTCCTTCTCCTTCCCTTTCCCTTTCCCTTTCCCTTTCCCTTTCCCTTTCCCTTTCCCTTTCCCTTTCCCTTTCCCTTTCCCTTTCCCTTTCCCTTTCCCTTTCCCTTTCCCTTTCCCTTTCCCTTTCCCTTTCCCTTTCCCTTTCCCTTTCCCTTTCCCTTTCCCTTTCCCTTTTCCCCTTTCCCCTTTCCCCTTTCCCTTTTCCCTTTCCCTTTTCCCTTTCCCCATAAAATTTTCAGTTCTGTCTCTCATTTCCTATAAAAAGGGGGTAAAATAATCAGACCCCAGGTTTTTCTCTGGCCCCTGGTTCCTGTGCATTCCCAGCTCCGCTGGCAGCTCCCATCCCTGAAATTTGGCACAAGCGCACAGGAACGAGAGGCCAGAGACACTCAAGTTGTTCTGAGGTAACTTTTCAGGTGGAGGGCCCCAACCCAGTGTTAGAAACTCTCCCCAGATCCCCAAACAACTTCCTCCTCTCAATAAACCCCACGTGTGTCCCCCTCCTTTTCTCCATCCCTGTTAACTTCAGCTCTGGAAATTAAAAAAAAAATAATAATCTGCATAATCAGAGCCTTTAACTCTCAAATCCTCTGGGTTTGTTACTATAGATTCTCGGCAAGCAGTGCTTTCTTCTGAGGAAGCTATGAAGAAAAACCCAACAAACAACAAACAAACAAAGAAACAAACAAAAAACCAAAGAAAACCCACAAAAAACACAAAAACAACACAAAAAAAACCCAAAACAACAAAAAAAAAAGAAAAAAGAAAAAAAAGAAAAACACAAACCCCCTGTCCAAAAAAAAAAAAAAAAAAAAAGAGAAAATAAAAGGAACTTAAAAGGAAAAAGAGCAGCTCATGTCTCCAGTCCCCACACGCAGGGAGCATCCACAGAGGCTCTGATTTCAAAATGAAGCAGCCATTGTTGAAGTGACATCAGAATATTCCCCATGACAAATCACCCACTTCTGCTCTCCTGGCTGCCCAAATAATTCTGCTTTTCCCAAAACCACAGCCACAGGAGGCTCAGAGCCACCCTTTGCCAGTAATTAATTGATCCCTGTTTGGTATTTTGATGATTCTTTTTTAATTTTTGAAGAAATTTTGGAAGAAATTATTGTTGCAAATGGTGAAAGGACCTGGAAAAGCAACTCTGCACGCGGCTGACGGGCAATGAGTGCTGAGATGTTGTGGGTCCTTGAAGAACGGGGTTGGATTGAAAAAGATCTTTAATGAAGCTTGATAAAGAAGCCAATCACAGAAAAGAGGGAATTCTCCTGAATTCCCAGGAGCAGCCACACTTTCTCACCCTCATTCCCTCCCCACAGTCTCCCAGAGGCTCCCCAAGAGAAGAGCAGAGCCCTGAGCTGCTCAGGTACATGGATGGCCCTTGCAGAAATGCCTTTGATGTTTCTGCTCTTCACAGCAACAGCTGGAAGTTCAAAGCATTTATCAAAAAGCCAAAGGAATTCCATCGCTGTGTAGATCTATGTTAAATAAAAAAACCAACCAAAACCCCAACAAATTTTAATAGGACTTGCTGGGAAATCTTAATCTAATTTTTCTTTCCCACTTGAAATCCCGAGTAGGAGCTGTATCCTGCTGGTAAATGGTAAATGCAGTGTTGAATTTGGAAAAATCTTCCCTTGGAAATTCCTGCTGTTCAGGAACAGGGGTTGGATGCTGTTCTGCAAGAGATTTCCTGTCCTCCAGAAAGCTGGTACAGAAAAAACCCTCTCAGATGTGTCCATGTGTGTGCTGGAAAAACCATTCCAGCTTTGGCCACCTTCTCCCTCTGAAGAGTTTAAGCTCTTGATCTCAATTTCACATAACCAATTTCCAAGTTTTGAGTTCCCACTGCCTGGAAAAACCATTTCAGCCAGCCTGGAACAAGGAATCACCCCAATGATTTTGCTGAGATGAAGACTTGCATCTCCCATTCCCAAGGTGCAGAAGTCAAAGCTAAGCCTGGAACACCCAGCTCTGGTTTTATTCCTGTTTCAGTGGTCCTGATCCCCCTATCTAAGATCAGATCTTGGGAAAACTTATTTTGTCAAGTCTTACTTTGCATGGATTTATTTTGCTGTTGATGCAGAGGAAGGCTCAGTTTATGATCCCAGGCTTTGCTTCAGCATCTTCTCCCTTGCTCTTTGATGACACCCCAAACATGGCCTGTTAAATTTTGGCGTTTATCCTGGCCAAGAAGATTGTCCCAAATATTTCTTCTTGCTAGAAGCAAACAGCTGGGCTGGTTTCCCCCCTTGGGTACCTCTGCCTTATTTCTCTTGTGAATTAATCCACATTTTCATCTCCCACTGACTGTTTTGGGGTGGATTGAAGAGCCTTTGAGCAGGCAGTGCTCGTTCCCCAGGACACCTTTTACACCATCCCTTGAAAAATCCACAAATACTTCCCAAAGGATGGTGGTGGGAGGTTCTGAAGCAGAAAAAGATGGGAGAGAGGAGGTGGTTTGGAGAATGGAGCCATCACTCCCAAGGACAATGACAGTGTTGATGCCTGTTGATGTTTTCCCTTCCCTGTATTCCAGCCCCTGAGCTCACACCAGGCTCACTCAGCTCTCTGCACACAGCAGCCACACAAAACAAATCCTTCTCCTGCTGCACACCAAGGACAGCTGGCACAAGTTCTCAGGCCCCAGAGCACAACCAGCGGTGGCTGCAGGAGAAAACAAGAAGGATGGGACTGCATCACCTGCAGCTGGCATTGGACAATCCCACCCCAAAGTGCCAATGGACCCAAACTGATCCAAGGGGAGGCCTGGGCAGCGTTTGTCCATTTGGGGCCCATTTTGGGCCCCCCTTGGGTGCAGCCCTGGCCAGGCTCTTGTGCTGCCCAAGGTGTGTCCTTGAAGGGCTTTGAATAAATCTCTGCTTTATTCTCCAGCTCTGCCCAGTCTCTGCTCCAGCTCAGCCTGCCCAAGGAATCATCAATGTCACCTCTGCTTGGCTTTGCAGGACACAGGATCCAAGCTCTGCTGGAGGATCCCAGTTGAGTTCTCCTCCTTGCTGAGACCAGACAAGGGGGATTGCTCAGACTTTTCCTCCAGCCCTCCAGTTTCTCGTCTCTGACCCCAAAAAATCACCTCTTCCCTGTTTCCTTCCTGTTTGCAGCTGCTGTTTGCTGCTCCTCAGGCAGATCTACAATCGGTGGGAGCAAAAGTCACCCGGTGGGTCTTGTGCAAGGACAGGGGAAAAAAAAAATCCCCAGCCCATAAATAAATAAAAAAGGAAGTATAAAAGGCAAGACCTTTCTCAAAGCAATGGCTTGCAGCTAAGCATTTTCAGTCACCTCCACTGACCAGACAGGTTATTGGGAGTAATTCCAGCCCTGGAGATGACATTTGACATGACATGAACATGAGATGTATCATTTAGGTCACTGTGCTAAAGCACCAGACACCCCCCCCTTCCTCCTCCTCCCCTCCCCTCTGCCCTCGGGGAAGCTCAGAGTTCAGGGTCTTTAAAGCTGAATTCCCTGCACAAGAGTTCAGCACCTTTCAACCTTTCCAGACCTATTACAGGAAGAAAACTGAGTGGAAGGAGCGTGGAGGGCAGGAGGGAGGGTCGGGGGTTGTTCCAAGGCAGGTTATTTACAGGCAGGTTTGGAAGCTGAAGAGAAAAGGGGTTTTTTGCATTGGTTGGAAGGGAGATAAAAGTCCCTGGAATTGTTCATTTCCATGGCTGGTAGCAGAGCACAGGCTCCTCCTAAAAGCCTTATAAATGCACCTTTAATTCTGCAATTATCCCTGCTTAATTGAGAGATAAAGGCAACAAAGTGAGGTATCACCATGGGACTTTGGTTTAAAATTAAGAATAGAGACATCACGGGGAAAAAAGCAGCACAATTCACCCAGCCATGATCAACTGATCACATTTTTGAGGTGAGTTTGTGCTGTTTGGTCTGGGTCTGAGCAGCAGTTTGGGATGGGGAGGCACTCACTGAGTGTCAGACAGAGCCACGTGCCATGATCAGATCAGCTGCTCCCACCAGAGCCTGCCGTAGGAGGATCACCCATCCATGAAAATCCAGTGGGATTCATGTTTGACTTTATTTCCTTTCCCTGCATGTGTTTTATTAGTTCTCTAAACCTCCCAGCTCAGAGGAAGGGATGGAACTATTGGTGTATGAAGGACACGGCCTTGAGTGTGATCAATTCACAGGACCAAAGTTCCCACACAGGGAAATGGTGGAATTACCATCCCTGGAAATGCCTAAACCTTTCCCTTCCTGTATCCCAGCCCCTGAGCTCACACCAGGCTCACTCAGCTCTCTGCACACAGCAGCCACACAAAACAAATCCTTCTCCTGCTGCACACCAAGGACAGCTGGCACAAGTTCTCAGGCCCCAGAGCACAACCAGCGGTGGCTGCAGGAGAAAACAAGAAGGATGGGACTGCATCACCTGCAGCTGCCATTGGACAATCCCACCCCAAAGTGCCAATGGACCCAAACTGATCCAAGGGGGAGGCCTGGGCAGCGTTTGTCCATTTGGGGCCCATTTTGGGCCCCCCTTGGGTGCAGGCCTGGCCAGGCTCTTGTGCTGCCCAAGGTGTGTCCTTCAAGGGCTTTGAATAAATCTCTGCTTTATTCTCCAGCTCTGCCCAGCCTCTGCTCCAGCTCAGCCTGCCCAAGGCATCACAGACACGGGTCCATTGCACCTTGAAGAGGTTCCCACACAAAGGACAAGGGTCTCCCTCTGTGTCTTTTTTTTCCCAGGGCTTTTTTTTTCCATAGGACTTAAACCAGGAAACATTCTCCTGTTATCCTCGTGGTTGACTCATCCTGCAGGATTCACTCCCCACACAGACCCAGCCCTCCAGTAACTGTGTCCCAAATTCTCCAAGCTGCAGCTTCCTTAGAAAACAGAACATTCCCTGCTCCATGTTATTACAGGTCCTAATTTTGGCCACACAAGCTGTCCTCACACTTGCATTCAGTGTCACAAATATCCTGACCAATATCCAGGGTTCACTCTTTGAAACTTCAGGTCTTGTTAGTCTGTTTGGTCTCGAGCTCCCTATTCTCATCAAGGTGCTGTTTTTATTGCTCTGTGCAGATGAATTATTCCACATTTCAATCCAGCTCCATCCCCCTGGGAGTTTATCTCATGCTGCATCCTCCAGCCCTGACTGCTCTCACTGGAAGGACCAGCCTGGGTGATTGTGATCAACCCTGAGCCTGGACAGAGGCTAAAATCCTGGATGTAGGATTTCATGGGTTGAGATGGAGACCACCTCATCACCTCACAGCTCCATACCACCATCCATGGGCAGTTTGCATCTGGGAAGGTTAACCAAGATCAGCAGAACCTCTGCATGTTTTGGAAGGGACCATCTTTGAGTTTGTCACAAGTCGGAAATGAATTAAAACAACCCCCTGGCTGTTCAGCTGTGGTCAGGGATTTAATAGTGACAATTGGCCATATTGGCCTTCTTCAATTAAGGAGAATTAATCCAAGGATTTCATCCCATCTGAAGGGTAGAGAAGTATCCTTAGAGTTGCCTGCTTCCTGCAGTTGGATAGAAAAGGAGAGTGACGAGCCGTGTTTGGCATTAAATGTTTTGACAGCTAAAGACAGGTAAAATTATTCTGCAAGCGAAGTGTCTGGAACAGCAGGTTTCCTTTGGAAGGCATTTGACAATTTGTAGCTTCACCTCACATTTTTCTTGCTCTGTCCTAAATGTATCCTCAGTCAGTATTTTTCTGTCCCTGTTGTTTTCAATGCCCATAGGAGCAAAGCACACAGTGCTTCCCCTTCTTATTTCCAGAAAGCCTTGGAAAAAAGGAGTTCTCAAGGTTAGGTGGATAAAAAATGTGCAAACATAAGCCTGAAACTCCTTGAATGCTCTCTGCTAGAAATGGGCACAGCTTCCTTTGGATGCAATCCCTTGGATACCAAAAATTTGTGTTTTCCTGTAATCATTTCACCTACACCTTCTACTTAAAGGAGAAAAATCCAGTTTTGGTCGAGCTACCTTCACATCTCTACATTTCATTTCTTTCTGCCTCCTTTGAGACCGTGGGCATCTTTTCCTCATGTCTTCCCACAGCAGGGCTTGCTCCAGTCGTGTTTTCCAAAGCCCACTCAGACCTTTGGAGGTCTTTGGCTGGCCACTGGGCTTGCAAGCAGGTGGGGAACACCTGTGCTGAATCAAAAAATAGCAGTATGGAATTAAAAAAAAAATAAAAAAAAAAAGCATTTCTCTCTAACTCCCCACCTTGTCCCAACCCATCTGCCAGATAGAAAAGAGCATCTGTAATCTAATTAATCTGAGCCCCGCCTGTCACGGCTGGAAGGCAGTTTTGAAAGACTATAGCCCTGTGTCTCACTCCAGAAGTTAATCTCCTCAAAGCACGGGGACTTCCCGCTCCCCCCAGCCCCCCAAGCCCTTCATCTTCCTCCTGATCCATCCTGAGGCTGGTGGACTTGGCTGGGTGGAGGAATGTGGGAGAGGGAGGTGCCGCACAAAAGGCGATTTGTGAGAGGAGCTGCTGCTCACCCCACATTTCTCCCACTGCAGGAGGACCTCAGGAGCAGCCACAGCTCCCCAGCCTCGCTCTGTGCCCAGCCAATTACCCTATCTCTCCATCACCCAGCTCTTTGCTCCTTCTTTTTCCCTCTCCCCCTTTTTTTTTGTTTCTTTTTGGGCGAAGATTAAAAGATCTCAGATGCTTGGAGAGAAGAAAGAGCCTCCAGTCCATCTCCACCTTGTCAATTATAAGCGAGGGGCTGGGGAGGGTTGCACACTGTTATTGACTTAAGCACTTTGGAAAGGTCATCTCCAAGGTCTGAACCTTCCCTTCGCCACTCCGAGCTCACCTGGGCCCATTAGGGAGGAATTTCGGGCCCGTCCTTGTATTTCATTTTGGGCCCACTGGCACTTCTGAGGGCCAGCAACACGGTGGGGAGGGAGGAGGTGGGATGGGGGCACCGAGGGGAAAATGAAGACAGGTGAGGGGAAGAGAACCCATTGAGAGACTTCAAAGTGGAACAAAGACCCATCCAGATGTGAATAATTGCTAGGTCAGCACCTTAATCACAGGCAAGGGCTCCTCTGCAAGGCATCCCTGGTCGCTTCACAGGGGCACGGAGGGAGGGGGGGACAGGCAAAAAGGCAGAGATACAGGCACAAAGCTTTGATACAGCAAAGAGCAAGCCTGAGAAAAACATTTTCCAGGTGATTATGTGAATAATGAGCCAACCTCTGTTTTATTAGGGGCACAGGCAGCCTGTAATTGCAGAGGAGCTGCAGCTCGGGGGGCAGCGATGGACACAGCGCTGGGACACAGCCCAACAAAAGCCCCATGTCCCACCCCACAGAGCATTTCCTGCCTGTCCAACACAATCTCTGGGCTTTCAGATCTCAGAGAGGTGGGAGGGCTTTGTTTTTGTGCCTTTGAGTGAGTTATGACTCCAACAGCCTCTAACCAAAGGTTGAGAAGATGCTGGCTCGTCATCTTTGCTTTTTGGTTTTTTTTTTTCCTTTTCCCCAATCCCGTGTTCCCGTGCCACAACACCAGCTGTGTTTATCTTGGAAAGGTCTTTCTTCTAAATCAAGCCACAAGGTTTCACTCTCTGCAGACAAAACACCTTCCCACGTGGCTCTTTGCTGTGTAAATAAACATCCAGCATCTAAACAGCTCGGGGAGATGCCACACTGCTGACGTTTGCATGTTCTGTTATTATAAAAGGAGTTTCTTATTGCAATTGCAATATTATTTCGGGGCAGCAGCTGGTATCTCTCCTTCCCTGTGCTCATTTTTTTCAATTGGTGTTTTTTTGTTAAAAAAAAAATCTTATTTTTATCCAATATTCTTATAATAACATCTGACTCCTTTCCCAAATTAAACGACGTGGGATCTATGCTTTCCTACACAGATACTCTGGGGAGGGATTTAGTTTTGGTTGGGTTGTGGTCCTGCTATTTTCAGTGAACATCTGCACAGGGTCAGTGCTAGTGAGGGCAGAGGAGGGGAGAAGTTTGGGCTCTGCCTCTGGAGCAGGTGACATTCCCTCAGATCCACAAACCCCTGAATCTGTGAGGAATTAGGATTTGTAAAGGAAAGGTGAGACCTCCTCTTGAAGGGATTCTCTTTGAGTGTAATTTGTGAGGTACTCATTGGGAATGCAGACAGCAGGGAGATACAAAGTCTGGAGTCAAGAGTAACCAGAAAAGAGAGAAGATCCTGATTTTAAAGAATGTCTTTGTTAGGCAATGTGTAAGTGAACAGAGTCAATGGTTTAGTTTAGGACACACAATTTTAAGTAAGATGTAGGCAAGCTGGAAAAGGGTAGAGAAAGGAAAATTCTAATGTACCTAGGGAAAAAATTAACTGTAAGGAAGCTTAGAAGAGATTTTGGTCTGGAAAAGAGGAGGATGAAAACTGGAAGCAGAGGCCCTCACTCAGCAGAGGGTTTAAGGACAAATATCTGCCCAAAACACCTCAATTTTTGATGGAACTGTTGATAAAAAATGTTTCTCCCATAAGTCCTTGACAGTTTTCAGTCCTGTCCTTGCTGTGACCAAGAGCTTTGTATGATCTCCCCAGGAGAATGAAGAACATGATGTCTGCACAGATAAAAAAACCCAGGTCATGCCATACTTAAAAATAAATGTTGGAAGCATAGGATGCCTCAAGCTACAAGAGGAGAAGAGCTCATGGGGAGAAGGTTTGAAACAACATTGCAGTTCCTCCCTGAATTTATAAGGACAGTGAAAAAGGGGATTTGAGGCTGTCCAGAATGGTGAGGAAGTGACAGCATGGACACTGGTTATCCACAGAGCTCAGTACCACACTCCTCTCCTCACATGAGCTTTTCTGAGCTCTTTGCAGAGAGTTTCTTGCTCAGCTGCCAGAACCTGTGGAGGATTCAGTTCTTGCCCGTGCGTCCCACCGCCGGGTGAATTGCGAAGAGCTCCTCATCAGAATTCCCAGAGAATGCAAAAAGCTCCCTCCGTGGCTGAGCCTGCAGAGATGGGGCTGTGCCAGCCAGAGGTGCTGCTTGGCTTTGGCACTGCCACTGCCTCATAAACGCCTCTTTGGCCTCTGCCTCATCAACATCTCATAAACAACTCTTTGGCTTGCTGTGGCTCTCCAAATTAGTGTTCGTAGCCATGCAGAGAGCAAGCTGTTTGCATAAGTAGTGCTGAAGCAAATCTTGCCTTCTCAGCCAAAAAAAAAAAGGAAAACTGCTCAGCTGCATCTCCTGCTTTTCTGCACCTCCTGCTTTTCTGCACCTCCTGCTTTTCTGCATGTGCACAGGGGACATGGGTGCCACCAGGCCCCACGTGGCATAACTCGAGGGACAGTGCCCTGCTCCTGCAGACCAGGCTCTGACTCCTCGAGTTAAGGAATATATTCCATTCCCTAGGCTGGTGATCTGTGGATTCCAGGTGCCTGGGAATCATGGAATCATACAGAGCTGGACAAGTCTGGTATTCAAGCTGGCACAAACCACAGGGTGCAGGCAGAGGGGATGGGATTCATTGCAGCTCAGCTCAGGTGTGAGCTGCTCACACAGGAGCCCTCCCTGGGTCAACAGGAATAAGAATTAGGGAATCATTTATCTGATTTATCTTAGGTGGTTGTGCTTGGGCAGACAAGCCCTAAACAGCACTGGAGAAAGAGGAGCAGAAATGCAGAAATGCAGAAGCAGAGAATGCAACACTCAGGGGACAGAGGGACAAAGTTTGGGATCCCGGTCACTGCAGCAGAGCTGTCTGACCTGTGTGAATGTTTTCCTTGAGCAGGTCTCAGCTCCCTGAGCTCCTGTGATGATGAAAATGTCATTAAAAATAGCCAAGCTGATGCCATTTGTTGGTTGAAGTGCCATCCTTGGAGCTCTAAGCCTCGAGGAAGCTGCAATTCCCTCCAAACACGCAGTCATTACCTAACTTTCATTTTTCCCACTTGCATGGTGGGGTCAGGGTTGCCATTTGTGAGTCTGAGAACAATTCCCTGACAACTCGTGGGGCATCTGTGCCAGGCCCAGCTGTGCCCAGGGCAATGCTGTGTCCTTCCTCCCCTCCCCATCACCTTCATCACGAGCCCTTTAAGGTAGGACTGCCCCTCTTCAGCAGCACACAAAAGGTTTGAGGATTTCCCATGTTTGGTGGAATTTTTAGCCTGGCCTCTGGCACTGATCGACCCTGTGCAGTGGCTGGCTCAGTTTGGGAGCCCGAGGAGGGCACTTGGGATGCAGCTGCACGATTTTCAGGGAAAGGGGAGTTTGGGTGCCAGCCAGGTGGCTCCAGTTGTCTGCATGACTGCAGACCACCCCTCTGCCCATGCACAAATGCAGAGTTTAAGCTCCTGCACAAAGCCAAGCACAGTGGAGACTTCATCTCATTGAGAATTGAGATGCTGCTATATAAAAAAAAAAAAGAGTTTAAAAGAGCAACATAGATCAGCTTCCTGTGGCTCATGGACCTCTTAGCCAGGGGTGGCAACCTTTGCCCACCATCTGCCTGCCAGTTGTGTTCCAATACCAGCACAGCATTTCTCAGGAATATTTATCAATTTGGGGGTTCAGAAGCAGGAGAAACCTAAAGGAAGGGGGAGTTCATCTATAAAGATCAGTCAAGGTAAGGGGGTGACTCAAATCAAACTGTGTTTGTTTATTCTTGTTCTAGAAGAAAGTCAAGGAAAAGCTCAGGGAGGCCTGAAGTGAGCTGATGTTGTGTGTGAGTGTCTCAGTTTGGGGGGATTCATGACAAAGTAGAAATTCGAGACAAAGCTGCTCTTTTCCAGCTCAGTTTGATGCTCTTCCAGCTTTTTCTGCAGCAATCACTGTTCCATTGAGCCACCAAGTCAAATGGACAACTTGGACTTTTTAAAATTACAACAAAACATGAGTGTTGTGGAATCACAGAATGTCCTGAGCTGGACAGGACCCACAAGGGCCATTGAATCCAGCTCCTGACCCTGCACAGAACAACTCCAGAACTCCCACCCTGTGCCTGATGCTCCTGGAATTGTCAGGCTTGGTGCCATCATCATTCCCTGGGAAATCTGTTCCAGCCTGGGCAGCTTTGTCCTCGGCAAGGAAAAAACCCCAAAACTGTATGTAAAATTATGAGAACCTATCAAATAGATTGTAATTCCTGACCCAAATGATCCAGAGCATAGGGTTATTTTTTGTATTCTTCTAGGAGCTCTGAACATTTCTACAGCCACAGATAATCCAGCTCGGTGGAACTTGGAGAAATCTGCTCTCTCTGCTCTAAGCAAAATTAACTCTATTTTAAACATAAAATCCCCTCAAGGATGTCCCTAATTGGCTTGTTCTTACCACAGTCATTCAATTTCTGCAATACAGCATGAAAAGGGTTGGTTTTTTCTTTTTTTTTTCTTTTGCTGTCAGAGAGGAAATATGACTCATTATGATAAATTATAGATTTGTGCAATTAATTGTCCTCAGAAATTTCAGTTTCTGTGACATCACTTTGTCTACTCATCACATCCTTCCTCAGAGAAGAGAGTGCTGCATCCCAGTCTCTTTCAAAGTCAGAACCCTCAACCAAGGTCATAAATGGGATGAAGGGAATTACAGAAGGATATGAGGGTTTTTCTTCCCATTTGGGATGAAATGAAGATTCTGGGGTTATAACTGTCCTGCCATCCTGCAGCAGTTCTAGTTTTAAAGTCGAGCAGGTTTTTAAAACCTATCCTATAAAAACGGTCCTTTACAAATGCCAGTAATTGTTTTATTCAGTTTGGGTATTTTGAGATAGAGACAATTTTAATTTTAATTTTAATTTTAATTTTAATTTTAATTTTAATTTTAATTTTAATTTTAATTTTAATTTTAATTTTAATTTTAATTTTAATTTTAATTTTAATTTTCAATCCCCCCTCTCTCTGCTCAGTCTGTAAGAATCCTACTTGGAGGCACCCTCGAGGTGTGGGAGAGAAAAATCTCATCCTTGGTGGGCCACAAGACAGAAAGGGCTCCAGTTCCTGCAGAAAGCTGCCAAACCCCCCTCAGACCTCTTTGCCTTTCAGGGTTTACCTCCATCAGATTTTTAGTGCCCCTTCTTAAGTGTTTTTTTACCATTTATTACTTTCAAACAAATCCGACCATCTCAAGCAAATTTCCCTTTTCGTTGCTTGCGTCCCCCCTTCCTAAGCTTGAGTATTTATCACAATGAACAATTTTCCCTGGTCACCATAAAATTTAAGTGCTGGTCCCACGATGCCAGGATCAGTTTTGATCAGATTATATTCAAAAATTCCCCGTCTTGAACCATAAATTCCAGGAACCGAGGTCAGAAGAGACAGGGTTGGCCCTGAGCAGAGGCTTCCACCAGCCTGTGGGAGAAAAGCAGGGATCCCCATTCCCCCTGCACAGAGGAAAAGAAGATGCCAAGGGGGTGCTGAATGTCTCTGAACAGAACTTGGAGCTTGTGTGGGCAATTTCAGCCTTGATAATCAAGGCCACCACTCTTCTCCCACCTCCTCATGTCGTGTTTTACCTGCACCCCGTGGAAAGGTGCCACTGCTCCTGAGGGAAATGCTCTCAGGATCGGGAACTGGGTTTGGGATTCGCCTCCTCTTCTGAGATGCTCGCTCTGCTTTGGTCGTGCAGGGCTCTGCTCAGTGGAGGCGTCTTCAGATCCCTCCTGGCTTCTGCCAGGTTCATCCCTTTGGAGTCTCTCTTTGTGCCATGGCTTCCAGTTTTCCTGCCTGTTGCAGGTCCTCCAAGGGCCTGTAAAAATCTCATTTTGGACAGGTCAATGTGGCTCCAGACCCTGTGGCTGGTGGGAAAATCGTCCTGCCACAGAGGATGCAGTGAATCCTGGAATCACCCGAAGGTTTGGGGTTGGAAGGGACCTTTAAAGCTCATCCCACCCCACCCCGTGCCATGGGCAGGGACACTCCAACAGCTCAGGTTGCTCAGGGCCTTCTACAAACCAGCCTGGAATATTTCCAGGAATGGGACACCCACCACCTCTCTGGACCACCCTTCCAGCGTTTCACAGCACTCCCAATAAAAACCTTCCACCTTAACCCCAAAAAATCCCCCTCCCAAGGCACCGACCTGTCCGCACCGGCCACGGAGACAACCAGAACAAGCAGTTTATACAAAAAACCGAATTTCCAGGGGGCTGAGCTGACTTCTACCTCCCTGGTACCCCCTTCAGGAGTGGCAGCTGCCCGAGTTAGGGCTGCAACCACACGCGTCTGGTTCGTGCTTGTGCAGCAAGCTCGCCCTGGGGTGTCTGCGTGTCCCTTCTCGCCCCCTGCCCCAGGGGCACCAACACTTCCTTTGTTGTCTCCTGTGCCTTTATTTGGGCTCCGGGGCAGGACTCTCCTTTGGAACACCTCTCCCCGCAGGACTGGGATCGCGGCTGAGCCTCTCGGTGCAGGAGTAAATAATAATAACATGCATTAGCTGCTAAGTAGGGGAATTAGGGGTTAGCTTATGTGCGAGCACCGTGCGTGCTCTAATGATATCCTCGTGCTTAATGCAACTGGATCCTGCCATTATTAAAGCAGCAGGAGAACCCATGTTTGATCTACAGGGCCGATTCTAGTTTTTGGAGACATCAAACAGCTGCTTTGCTTTTCTTTTTTTTTTCTTTTCTTTTCTTTTCTTTTTTTTTCCCTTGGCAAATGCGCATGTTATAAGCAAATCTGAAATTACCAGGTTCACAAGTTGAGTTTCATGCAGAGAAATGTTTACTTTGATGCCAGAGGACCTGGCTCATTTCCATTTACAGTAAATGAGGAAGAAAATTGATTTGCAGCAGCAGGAGGGGTGTCAAACCTTTATTGCTGCTCAGGACATGTATGCACTGCTAACCAGGAAGATAATTAACCTAAATTAACCTTCTGCCTTGAGATGAGTCATAGTTTGGGGAGGGGGGAGGTGGGAAGCGGGGGTGGAGAGGGTGTAGGGAGGGGAACAGTGCTGTAGAGCTGTATGGACACGTCCTGTGCATTTCCAAGCAAAAAACGATGGGCCCATGCAGCAACTGATTAGATTTAAATGGAAATTCTCGATAGGCATGAAGGAATTAAAAAAAAAATAATAAAAAAAA
The DNA here is from genome assembly GCF_021018805.1 of Prinia subflava. Taxonomy (NCBI): domain Eukaryota; kingdom Metazoa; phylum Chordata; class Aves; order Passeriformes; family Cisticolidae; genus Prinia; species Prinia subflava. The sequence continues at coordinate 151,800,233 of NC_086247.1, read as the reverse complement.
AATAAAATAAAACCCCTGATGTTTAAATTAGTGCTGGACTGTGAATTGCATAAGCTGTGCCTGTAAAGTGGGGCAGAAAAGTGCATTTCCAGGTGCTGCTGAGCCAGGAAATAGCGAGTTCAAGTCTTTGGCCTGCCATTATTTACTGGCCTCATCTGAAGATCTGCAGCTCTTATCCAAGGGTGGGGAGGAGCTGCCAGGGGTGGGATGCAGGAGCTGCTCCAGACTGCCTGGATGAGGTGGTTCCCAGGTGGATGTCAAGGCAAGACCCATGTTGCTGTTATCCACCTGCCCAATTAATGAAATCCGAATTTCTTTATTAATTCAAAATAAATAACGGTGTAACCATTCCAGGCAGTCACCAGGCAGTTATGGATGATGGGGTTGGAAAAGTGGCTCTGTTTCAGTCTTGTTTGAAGTAAGAGCCTAAAATCTGGATCCTTCATTTAGTGATGTTTGAACGTTCTAGATCCAGAAGGATCCAGCAGCCAAGTGCTCCATTTCCCAGGAAACCAACCACCAAAACTGACCTCTCGTGATGGAATCATGAAGGGTGGAAAAGACCTCCAGGAGGCCCAAAAGCTGTTCCATGACCACTCCAACCTTCTCTAGGGCGAGCAGCAGCTGGGGCTGGAGTCTCCTTTGTCTGGATCCAGGCTCTGGACATCCTTTGGGTCAGGGAACAGCTGAGTTACTGCTCCTCATTTCCTTCACCACAGAATCACCAGCACCTCCAAAATCACCCAGTCCCAGCATCAACCCAGCACTACCAAAGCCACCACTGTCCCCAAGTGCCACACCCACACATCTTTTAAATCCCTCCATGGATGGTGACTCAACAACTTCCCTGGAAAACCAGAGAAATTCAGACATGGCCAAAGCTGGATCTCTTTTATTTAGAGGGGTTTTTTGAGGTGGGGTTTTTTTGGGTTTTTTTGGTTTTGTGGGGGTTTTTTGTTTGTTTTTGTTTTTGTTTGTTTTGTTTTGTTTTGGGGTTTTTTTGTTTGTTTGTTTGGGTTTTTTTGGTTGGGTTTTTTTTTTGGTTTGTGGGGGTTTTGGTTTTTGGGTTTTTTTTTTTGTTTTGTTGGTTTTTGGGTTTTTTGGGGAGTTTTGGGGGGGGTTGTTTTGTTTTTTTGGTTTTGTTTGGTTGCTTGCTTTGGGTTTTTTTGGTTTTTGGGGTTTTTTTGGGGGGTTTTTTTTGAGGGGACCCTAAGGATTTCAGATGCCCAAATGCCTTTGACACAGCTCTGTAGGAAATGAGAGTCCTGGGATGGAGACAGAAATCCCTGCAGAGTCACTCATGCAGAGGCAGCTTGTCCTGACTCCCTCAGGAGGGGTGTCCTGCTGAGGGTCCGTGGGAGCAGCTCTGGATCCGTGCCCACGGCTCTGCACACCCCAACAGACACCTTCAAATCAGCCTCAAAGTCACCCCACATCCACCACCTCTGCCCCCACCTCCTGGGAGAACCTCCTTTCCAGTGAGGCTGTGCTGAGCTCGTCCCAAATTAATCCTCATCCCCATTTCCCAATCCCTGCCCCTCAGAGGCAGAGTCCAGGATATCGGGCAGGAAACGCCTTTTTCAAGGGAACAAATCCCAGGCCAGAGGCATCCAGGCTGAGAAAGGGGCAGGCAGAGCTGACCCAAGAGCCTGGAGCTCACAGGAAGCCTCAGCTCCCACCTGAGGGATGGGTGACCTGTGTGGATCCTGTGTGGATCCATCCTCCCCCTGGAGCGGTGGAGATAATCCAGGTGTGAGGGTGCAGACACTGCATGGTGATGAGGAGGGGGTCAACAACTCAATATCATCACCAGTCAAGCCTCCACTTCTTTTCTCTCCCTCATCTGTGAAGGGGAGAAGTTATCAGTGACCCAGCACAGTCCTGACTCATCCCAGGTCGTTTTGTGGGGGAATTTATGATGATTTAAACAAAAGGCTCTTGGGGAGGTGGGGGAACACCTCAAAAAAGTCAGACCTTGATTCTGTTTTCACTAGAAGTTTCTTGCCTTCAAACAAAATCAAATATTAAGTAATTAAAACCACCCAAAGCTTAGGAGCAACACAAAATGGGCCCTTCTGGAGCCGAGCACAGCATTCCACTCATCTCCAGGCAAAACGGTTTTGACGTTTTTTGGTTCTCTGAACAATTTGGGAACCCAGTGAACCAAAAAAGCAGCGGTTGTGTGCACCACCCTCCACCTGGCCAGCACAAACTTCAAGAGCTGAGAAACCTGGTGTGGGAACAAATGCACCCTGCACCTCTGGTGGGATGCATCCGAACGTGTCGGCTCTCAGCAGGGATTTGGGGGTTTTAAACCACCTAGGCCACCCCTCATCTCCCCCCATTAAGTTTTTAAGCTCAGTTTTGGCTAAATCCAGCCACAGTTTAGCAGTCCTGTTGATGGAAATCCCCTCCACATCCTGATGGATCCACGCAGGACCTGCAAGAAAAGCGCTGTGTCCACTTTCCGAGCCCAACCCGGGGTCTCCCCTCCTCCAGAGACAAACAGGATTTCTTTTGAAGTCTGGATGTCTGTCCCTGGGCCAATAAAGCGCCTCATTTTCCCAGCAAGAAGGTAAAGGTGGTGAAAGGTGTGACAAGCACCTCCTTGTGAAGTGCAATTAGCAGCTGGGTGCAGGGGGAAGTGTTGGCACCACAAGGGGAGGCGCTGGCGGTCGCACCTCTCCTGGGATGGGCCAGATGGGCCAGGCAGGAGCCCAAACACCAGCCCTGGAGACAGTCTGGCACTGGAGCCCTCCAGGGAGGCAGAGGGGTGTCCTTGCTCCTTGTCTCATCCTGCTGGTGACACCTGGAGAGGGTTGGATGAGCGGAAGGGAACAGGAGCTGCGGGGGGAGCTCAGCAAAGCAGATGTTTGGTCTGGCTCAGAAGAGAGGACCATGGAAATCTTCTATATAAGAATTGGCCACACAACCAGCCCCAAACCCATCTACATCTACAGGAAATCACACTCCTTGCAGACAGTAAGACCTGTAGACCTTTCTTGGCTCCTCTGTTGTCTCCAAAGGATGTGGCTGTGGAGGGAAACACGCTGAGAGTTAGAAATAGGGATTCAGAATAGAGGGGGAAAGTGTGGCTGCTGTGAAAAAAAGGGCATGGAAATGTGACTCTGTTAAAAGACATTCCAGGCAACTTTCCAAGGTAGCAATACTTCTCTGAAAATAAAAAACAGGGAATGAGAGGGAAATGGAGGAGTAGTGAAACTCCATAATGCAGTCTCTGGTGTCCCCAAAAATGATCCACACAAGGTTCTCACTGAGGTGCTGGCAGTTTTGGTGTAGGCTTGGTGACAGACCCTAAACAACACAATCTGCTGGGGCTGGGGCTGGGGCTGTTTCCTCCATCTGATCCCACCGTTAAATGAAATCAGTCTCCAGCCAACAGGAGAACCCAAGGACATCCCTGGGATCAAACCATAATCACACCTTTAAACCCAAACCCAGCTCCCTGCACCAAACACCATCACATCTAGGCAGTAACCCTTACATCAGCCTTCCAGCTGGGGAGAAAACGTCTGGTTTTGGGACTCAGGTGGATCAAACACTCAAGAAATCTGGGGTTTGCACATCTGCTTTTATCAGCAGACAGTTCACTTGTACAAACACATCCAGTCCGAGGGCAAGGCGAGCCCTCTCCAGTATTAAGCCACTAAAAGACAGAGGAATAGGTTAAGGACTGGCTAGCAGCCAATGAGGTTTGCAAAACAGTGGAATCTAATAAAAATAATTGAAATATTTAAAGGCAGTTGCTTCACTTTATAAAGAAGCACCTGCAATGATTACCCAAAACATTTGCAGGTGGAAAAAGGGCTGAGCACGTCATTGGTGTTAATATCATTTATGCTCAGAGGGCAAATTAGGCATTGTAATTGTCAGGAACCACTGGAGTTATTTCAATAGTGGGATGAGTCTGATAATGAGGGATGATTCCTTTAGATCACCTTCAGCGTGTAACAGTGCAAAGCCAAGGCTTGGGTCTATTAAAAACCTGGCATCCAGGTGAAAGGTGTTCTCTGCAGTGTGTCCCAAGGAGCATTTACCTGCTTCAGCCTGTCCCTGTCTCCAGAAAACAGAGGTTAATTCGCCCAAAATCCCTGCAGCCAATCCATCTGACCCTGCTCAGTGCATTTCCACTGACCTCTGCAGGAAGCTGCCATTCCATCCCAGCTGAGCATTTGGCCTTCTGGATTGTGGTTTGGGTGCTGATCCATCACACCCCAATGTCTGGATCCTGGAGCACCAAGGGGTCACTTCAAGGAACAAACAAAGGGTGGAGATGCACAGGGAAGGGGATTTGCACATCCACATCTTTTTATCCAAATGGAGCCACACGAGCAGCCAGGCCCCAGGCATGGTATCAGCCTGTCACCAAACATTTTGGAAGCAGAATCATCTGTTCTCTTTTAAATTAGGTGTATTTAAACACCTCACCCTCACTCTCCTGAAACCCCAGCAGGATATAGCCACCACTCTAGATGTGATACAAAACCCACTTATTTTCATGGAAAAACACTTTATTTCCCATAAAATTTATACTAAGCACTATTAAAATTTATTTAGTTGACAAGCAGGAGGAGTGACCCTCTGCTTGTGGCACCAGGCAGCTTCCTGGCATCAAAAAATAAATGCACTGAAGAGCCTGGGGCACAGAAAAATGTGAGCCTGGTTTGTGCCATCCCAGAGCCAAATAACTTGGGAAGTAAAATATGGAAGAGGACAGTCAGATGTTGTTTGATGCCTCGCTACCATTTTTTAAAATCCTGGTCCACAGATGATGCCTTGGGTGTTTTCCATCCCAGGAGAAAGATGACTGGAAGGGAATATTCTTCCACCTGAGGAGCACTTCAGCCTTTATAGAGGATTCACAAATTTAGAAAAGAATTTTCATACAGGAGCTGGAGAAGACACTGTACAGATATCATCTGGCCAAGTGCAAACACAAAATAAAGCCCTCTGCCTTTTTTCTGGCTCTTTTGGACCCCTTTGAGGGACCATGGAGATCTGGATAGGACCAGCAGTACAACTTATCTTACCCTAAAGCAGGAAAGCTGAACTTATCCCTAATTCCCACTGGCTCCAATGTTGGAGCCCTGGGCACTGAGAATTCCAGGCTCTCTGTGCTGCCAGGCACTGACCCCAGGCAAACCCTGCATCGATCTGAGGGCTGGAAAAGGCTCCCAAAATGGAGTGACAGCGCTGGGATTGTGGGTGTGGAGTTTGGGTAGCAGTGTGTGACACCACAGGGTGGAAACTCAGAGTTTGAGGGTTTAGGATACAGGAATGGATATAAAGCAAGGTGGAGGGTTCAGGGCAGAGGCCAGTCCTGCTTTTTCACCTTCTCCTCCACGGCTCTGGGTGGGGTTTTGTGATTGGGTAGAAAAATCCACATTTCGGGCCAGGGGTGGTTGGGTATTGGGTTAAAAGTAAAAATAATTTAGGTGTCATCTCTTAATTGGGCAGTTTATCCTTAAAAGGCCTTGTAGAGACAGAGACAGAGCCATTTTCTACTTTGTTAGCTAGAACACATAACTTGTGAGACTGTAACATAGATAAGAATTAATGAACATCTGAGTCCGTACACAAACTGTGCATTTAATCCCGGCTCTAACAGCAAAGAAGATAAAGAAGCAAAACTACGAGGATCTGAAAATATTCAAGGGACAAATTGTCCTGCAGGAAGCACCACAAATGTGAATTCCAGAGTATTTTCATAATGTTGGCCCCAAAACTTAGAGACTTCTTCCCAGCTGTGGCAGTGGCTGAGCAAACACGTCTGCTGAAGAAGCACATCACAATATCACCATCGTCTGGGATTCCTCTCCAAGGAAGATGTGCCCAAGTCCCTGAAGTCCTTAAAGACTTTGTGCTGTTGCTGATCACACGAACAAATGAGTCAAGAAGGGCTTCAAAGGTGGTTTAGCCTCAAAAGTTTGCCAGAAAATTTCCCCGAGTAGTGGGATGAATGGAAAAGTGGGATTCACCTTTTCCTTTGAGGATTTGAGCTTTGGTGTCCACAGGATGGACAACTAAGCCAGGTATTAAACCAGATTTTGTGTGTAGCCACCAACCTTTCCCAGAGAGCTGCAAATTCTTTCCTGAAGCAAATATCTAAAATTAAACAGATGACTCAGTAGATCAGCTGGAGCTAGAAATAAAGAATCGGCTTTCAACTTGGAGTGGAATTAATCTACTAGTTAATGAGATAAATTCATTAAATCATAGAATCATAGAGTGGTTTGGGTTTGAAGGGACTTTAAAGATCATCTCATTCCAGCCCCCTGCCATGGGCAGGGACACCTTTCACTGTCCCAGGCTGCTCCAAGCCCTGTCCAGCCTGGCCTTGGACACTTCCAGGGATCCAGGGACAGCCACAGCTGCTCTGGGCACCCTGTGCCAGGGCATCCCCACCCTCCCAGCCAGGAATTCCTTCCCAAGATCTCATCTAACCCTGCTCTCTTTCAGCTTGAATCCATTCCCCTTAATTCTATCACCACACACCCCTCTAAAACCAACGCTGTCCTTTTTATCTCAGACAGATTTTGGATTTGTATTTAAAACCTGCCCCTGAATTCACCAGGTGGAGTTGGCCTTGTATAATACCAGGGATTATTATTATTACATGACCCTTTGTGCTCTTACCCACCTGTTTTAGGAGTCTAAGGGTTTAATTTTTTATTCTTGAACCTTACAGCTCAGAGTCTGTAATTGTCCCAAAAAATACCACGAGGAGAGGAGAGGAGAGGAGAGGAGAGGAGAGGAGAGGAGAGGAGAGGAGAGGAGAGGAGAGGAGAGGAGAGGAGAGGAGAGGAGAGGAGAGGAGAGGAGAGGAGAGGAGAGGAGAGGAGAGGAGAGGAGAGGAGAGGAGAGGAGAGGAGAGGAGAGGAGAGGAGAGGAGAGGAGAGGAGAGGAGAGGAGAGGAGAGGAGAGGAGAGGAGAGGAGAGGAGAGGAGAGGAGAGGAGAGGAGAGGAGAGGAGAGGAGAGGAGAGGAGAGGAGAGGAGAGGAGAGGAGAGGAGAGGAGAGGAGAGGAGAGGAGAGGAGAGGAGAGGAGAGGAGAGGAGAGGAGAGGAGAGGAGTCCAGCTGCCTCAGGAAATTTTGCATCTGAACATTTTCTCTCATGGCACGACACAGCACGAGAGAAGCCTGCTAGCTCCCAGGAGACTCTTGCCTAATTGCACAGAGTCAGCAAGTTGAGGCCTTTGGAGCAGTTTTGGATAACATCCCATGCCTCTCACCTTGCACAGCCATGCCCAGTGCCCTCCAAAGCCTGCTGAAGCCTTCTGCAGCACCAAGGGCTGTTGGACCAGGTTCACAAACCCGAGCACCATTAAGAGAAAATCCTCCCAATATCAGCACTCTCCGCTCACTTACACCTACTTTGCATTTTAAATGCCAGTAAATGACTGCCCAAGGGAACAGAGAATCAGACCCATCAGTGTGGGTATATTTCAGCAACCCAGACCCCAGGAATTTTGGAAGCGTACCAGCATTAAGCATTATTAATGCATATTGAAAAATAGCTGGAAATCTCCCCGGCATTGTTAAAGAATCATTTAATTATTATTAACTGAGTCACGGAGGGCAGGCAGGCAAGCTCATGAAACCGATACACTGAGTAACTGCGGACTCTGGAGGGTGAGGTGGTTCTAATGCCAGGGCTTGTAATTAAACTGTGGCCCAGGGCCGGGTGCTGATGCATTCAGCAAGTGCCCTCTGCTGGACTCCCATCCCAGCTGGAATCTTCCTCGTCCATCCCTCACCCTCCTCCTCTGCAGGGCTGGCTGCACCACGGCATCCTCCCAGCATGACTTCCAGCCCGCCGCCCTTTTTCCATTAACAAAAGCAATTATTCAGGGGAAAAAAAAACCCAAAAACCAAACCAGCAGTGTGGAGTCATACCCCGTGTCAGCACAGCTTGGCTGAGCTTGAAGTGTGGGAGCAGCTCTGGGGAGCTCCCTGCCCTTTCCCACCCCGTTCCCAGCAGGGGAATGTCCATCCTCACGGGCTTCTTCTCCATGGCTAAAGCAGGTGGGGCTCCCTCGGTGAGCAGATACGGTGTGAGGGTGCAATTAAACACCCAGGGCCTCATCCAGCTCATTAAAAAGCCCTGCACTCATCCCCCTGAGGTGTTTCCAGCCCCCTCAGGGGCACTGCCAAGGCCAGATTTTGCTGCTGACCACTCACGACCCATGCTGACCATTCACAATCCACAACTCCAAGCCACAAGAGCTTGATTAAAGAGCTCCCCTAACTGGGACACATAACAGTCCTAGAGCTCCAACTGGTCACCAGGAGGACTCCAGTGGCCACTCCCCAGCCAGCCTGTCCCCTTGCTCCATTCACATTTTCCATCCCCAGTTTTGGCTGCCAGGTACTCGAGGCAAGAACGGTCTCTCCTCAGGCCCAGCACTGCGAGGCCTCCAGGCATGCTCATAATGCAAACAGAGAGATTAGATCGAGTCTGGCCTCTCTCTCAACGCTGTAGGCAGCAGAAGAGTGGAGTGTTTGCCTCTTATCTGCAGTCTTGGGGGATTGGCCCAACATATTGACATAAACTCCTGCCAATGTCAGTTTACACTAAGGAATACGTGTTATAAAATGTGTTGGCTCGGGAGCAAGAGCCGAGTCCTGCTGAGGCATCCCCTGTGCAGGGCCCAGAGCCTTCCACAGAGAGGAAGGGACCATCCCAGCCACTCACAGCTTTGAATCCCCAAATAAACAGGGGTGCCTTGGCAGGGGGCTGTAACTCAGCAAGGCTCCAAGGCCAGGAGCCTGGGACATGCCCTTAGTGGGCTCAGGGCCCTCCAGACACCTGCAGAGCTGTTCAGAGACATGCAGAAAGCAATTCCTGGCAATCCTGTGGGGAATTCAACACTTAGAGGAGGGAAAGGCAAATTTCAAGGTGATCTCAAATGAAAAAAAATGCATTTTCACATCAAGAATTGCCGTAAGAAAATGAAAGCGCAAGAAAAACTTCACTGAGTCAGAGCAGCAGTGAGGGTAGCTCAGGAAGCTGTCTGGGGTCCTAGAAACAGGAGATGCTCTGCAGGGAGGTCACTTTCTGCAGTCCCTGCCCTCATGTTGTCCCAGCTGCCACCTCCATCACACAGGGATGCTGGAGAGTGCTGCTCCTCCATCGTGGCTGAGCCTGGCATCCATGGATTTTTGAACCAAATGATATTATGTGCCCTCAACAACCTTCTGTAGCAACAGAATCCAGGAGTTCACCAATGGGGTTTTTTTCCACACTTAAGAATTAAAATTCATGGAATCAATAAAGTTGGTAAAGACCTCTGAGGTGGTCCAGTCCAGCTGACCAAATACCTCTGTGTCCAGTAAACCAAGAGCTCATTCCCAGACTCACAGCCACGTGCTGGGTGCTTCCAGGGGTGTCAGGGCTCCCACTGCGGCCCCTGGTGCCCCAGACTGCCACAGAATCATGGAATATTCTGATGGGAATGGACCCACAGGGATTATCGTGTCCAGCTCCTGGCTCCATGCAGGACACTCCAACAATCCCACCCTGAGCATCCCTGAGAGAGTTGTCCAAGTGCTGCTGGAGCTCTGGCAGCCCTGGGGCTGTGCCCATTCCCTGGGGAGCCTGGGCAGTGCCAGCACCCTCAGGGGGATGAATCTTCTCCTGACTGTGGCTTCAAAGGGAGCAGGACTCCCCCAAGCCCATTGAGCAACTCAGCTGAGCCTCTCAGGAGGAGATCCCAGAGACCCCGGGGATCACACACATTTTTTTAATCTCTGTCATCATTAGGAAGTCTCAGGCATGAGCTTAGAAGCTGAGGACATCTAAATGTAGATGCCCAAATCTGGTGCTCAAACCTACCTGGAGACATATTTAAATTAGAAGAGAGATTTTTGACATTTAGCCAAATTTGAACATTCTGGGGTTTCAGAATGTTCTGTTTTCTGTTTTCTGTTTTAAAGTGAGGAGATTAACCAAAGAATAGGCTTAGAGCATAATTCAGCTTGGAAGGGACTCCATATCTCCTCCAACCACCTGCTCCAAGCAAGGCCAGCTGTGAGGTCAGACCAGGCTGCTTTAAGGAGCAAAACACAAAATCTGGAGCTAGAAAATTCCAAAACAAAGTCCAGAGCTAAGGAGCAACACGCTTTTGAATCATGGCTTGATTGCCAAGGTCCCTGGCAGGAATTTCATCCAGAAGAGAGGGAAAGCTGTGGATGAGCACACGAGAGCAACACCAGTTAACTCTCCACAACCACAGTGACAATGGTCCAGAGGGGAGGCAAGGAAAGGAAGGGATCAGCAAATCTTCATAACCACACGAGAAGGAAGAGCAGGCTGGGGGTTAATGTGAATAAATGACAAGCAGGTTTCAGTGAAGAGCAAGAAATGTCCTCAAGAAATGTCCTCAAGAAATGTCCTCCAGCCCCTTTGTGCTCAGGGAGGGCCACTGGAAACACACAGGTGGAAGCTGAGTGATGTGAATTGGGCCACACACCAGAGAAAGACCTTCAACATTTCAGCAAATTAAGGATGGTGAGGATTCATCCATGACAGGCTGTGTCCCAGGGAGAGGAATTCCCTACAACCCTCGTCTTACAACAAAGGAGGAACAGATCCAAGTGGTCAAACAGCAGCAGCTTCAACAGGAGAGACTCTACATGAGTCAATATGTGAACTATTCAAGAGTGTTTCTGCTTGCTGATTTAAAATCTACAGCCATCTACAGCCCTTATCAACAAGGAGAGGGACCACAGTGGCTTTTCTTTAAGGCAGATTAAGAAGGAAAGTAAAAGCAGGTATTTAAGATAAGAAATAAAACAAGCGAGTTGTTGTATTAAAATAAAGCCAGCATAATGTATGGCGTAAAAAAGACATTTTTGTCCTAGCTAGAGCTCAGGAGTGGGGAAAATCAATAAGGGAAATAAAGGACTTGAAGAAATATTTATAGTCAGCAGAGTCAAGGTTGAGGAGAAGGCACTTTTCTTGTGCAAGCAACAAAGAAACCCTGACGAGAGCATTAATTTGTTACTCCAGGGGAATGGTGGAACCACGGATAATAACCAAGAAAAGCCCTGGGTGTTCAATAAAGACCTCAGTTCTGCATTTTGAGAAAAAGCTGCACAAGCTACTTCTACCACACACTGCTGATGATCACACTTAGGGCTCTAACCATAAGCGAGGAGATGGTAATCAGCATCTCCCACAGCTAGCCATTAATAAATCTGCAGATTCAGATCGTTTACATCCAGGAGGTTTTAAAGAGCTGGCCAAGAAGGCACTGGAGCCTGTTCAAAAGCCTGTGAACCCCAGGGAAGTTCTAGAGGACCAGGAGAAAATGAGTGTTTTGTCAGTGTTTTAAAAGAGGACAACACCGGGTTCTAGAGTGCCAGCCTGCCATTAATCCCAGCAAAAAAAAAAAAAAAATAATAATGGAAGAGCTCATATGAGATTTGTTTATTATGGAATCAAAGGAAGGTAATATAATTGCTGCCAATCAACCTGGGTTTATGAAAAATAGATCTTGTCAAATTAATTTGATGCATTTTGTGATAACAGCACAAGCATGGTTAATAAGGGGAAGAGTGCTGATGTAATTTCACTTGGATTTTCCTCAAGGCAACTGCCTGGGTACTGCGTGATATTTTGATTAAGAAGCTGGAGTCCCAAACATGGCACACATTAAAGGGATTAAAAAGCAGCTAACGTAGGTCTCGGAGCGTTCCTCTAAACAAGGGATGGCTGCCAGATGGGTGTGTTCCCTGCCAGGTCCCACTGGGAACCGCTCCTCAACGCGCGTTTTAGCATTTTCTCCACGTCCTGGGAAAGAAAAAAAAAATAAATTAAAACTTAAAAACTTGCTGATGACAACACAAGGCCTACTGGATCAGCAGGTAAAGGAGGAGGCTGAGGTCAGTGTGGTGGAGGAAAAGGACTCCCTCGTTCGGGTGGGTGAAGGCAGTGAGGGCCAAAGGCAGATGTGCTGAGGAGAGGAGCGTGGCCGTGTCCCCCTCCTGGGAAGGAGCAGTGCAGGGGAGATTTGGAGAGCACAGCAGGCAGCCCCAGGAGCAGAGGCTGAGGGAACTTGGTTTGTGCAGCTGGAGAGGGGAGGCTGAGGCCAGACCTCTCTGGGAGATGCAGCTCCTCCAAAGGGGAGATGGAGGGGCAGCTCTGACCTCTGCTCCTTGAGACTTGGGGACAAGGGAAAGGAGCTGTGTCAGAGATTTCACGGATTTAGTGAACAATTCCTTGGGTGAATGATAACCTGTGAGGAGAACAGCAGTGGGACACCATCCCAACACCAGCACCACCCTGGACAAAGGTCCAGCATTCCCGTTTGAGGATGGGCAGCGCTGGTTCTGGGTGAAGGAACCAGCTCTGAGAGGGTGGATTAAAAGCCTGGCTGCTTTTCCCACAGCAGGAAATGGGACTGGGAGGTAAAATAAATTAACAAATGCAAGAATTTGTGTGCATGGGAAGGAGAGAATTGGAAAACCAAAGGGACTTGGGGAACCCTTTGGAGGCACAAGCCAGAGTTTTCCAAGTAACAGAATCATACAATGGTCTGGGTTGGAGGGGACCTTACAGATGATCTTGTTCCAGGGTTTGGGTTGGATATCAGGGAAAGGTTCTTCCCCCAGAGGGTGGTGGAGCACTGACCAGGCTTCCCAGGGAATGGGCACATTCCCAAGGCTGCCAGAGCTCCAGGAGAGTTTGGACAACGTTCTCAGGGACAGGCTGGGATTGTTGGGGTTAAACTCATGATCCTTGTGGGCCCCTTCCAACTCAGAATATTCCATGATTCCATGATTGAGCCCAGTCTGCCTGCAGCTGGGGTCTATTGATGAAATCCCCAGTGCTCTTGGATTCTGGGAAGGAGGAAATGTTGACTTTTTGGGATGTGCTGGTGACCCCACACTCCCTGAGAGCCCCTGGATTCCCCTGGGCTGCTCCAGCAGGCTGGGCAGGGTCCAAAGCAGCTTATCAGGGATGGTGAAGGAGGTGTTGAGTGGTCCTGCTGAGTCCTCCTCTGCCCAAGCCAGGCTGCAAAACTGGGCATGGCTGAAACACCAGGAGGCAGAGCCATGAAAATGTGCTGTTAAATCCAAGAGGAGTTGGAGGAGAGTCCCAGGAATGGAGGCAAGGTTGGGAATCATTAGAGGAGATCACTCCACCAACTCCATGGACAGAAGGATGGTAGTTTGTGAGCCCAGTGCACTGAAGGGATGCTCAGAAATAAAGAGCTCTTCAGTCTGTCACACAACGGTGTGAGGAGGTTTAAATGCAAATAAACATAGTTAGCTATAATCAAGCACCAAACACTGTTTTAACACCTGGGCTTGACTGTGTGATGGGGAAATTTAGCAGGGAGGATGACAATTCACATCTCACTGAGTTTAGGAGAGAGAAATATTTTATCTAAGCATATTTTCTAGAAGGATTTTTTTTCTTCTGTGGTTTGGAGTTACACAAGAAGTCTGGGAGAGGAATCCCAGAGCTTCTCTGGCTATTTAAACCCTTTCCCTAAACTGAGGCAGGGGATGAGGAGGAACGCTGTCCCCTGAGAACCATGGAAGAATCGTCACAGGAGTCACTCCCAGCCCAATTAGGCTTCCACACAGACACCATCAGGTGGGAATTCATCATGAATTGCCTGGAGAAAGAATTACATAATTTGCCTGGAGAAAGAAAGAATTACACCTGTGAAGACCACGATTCGCAGACATCCTTTCATCCTTTCTGTCAAGGGAAGGCTTTCCTTTCATTCTTTCCATTTTTTGGACTCCTCCTTTCCATTTCTATGTTCACATAAACTGATTCCATTGAACTTCTCCTATGAGGAAAGGCTGAGAGAGTTGGGATTGCTGAGCCTGGAGAAGAGAAGGCTCCAGGGGAAAAATGGTTTTAAACAGAAAACGGAGATATTTAGATGAGATATTATGAGAAAATCCTTCCCTGGGAGGCTGGGGAGGCCCTGGCACAGGGTGCCCAGAGAAGCTGTGGCTGCCCCTGGATCCCTGGAAGTGTCCAAGGCCAGGCTGGACAGGGCTTGGAGCAGCCTGGGACAGTGGAAGATGTCCCTGCCTATGGCAGGGGTGGGACTAGATGGACTTTAAAGTTCCTTCCAACCCAAACCATTCTGGGATTCTGTGTTGCTTCTGTTGAGAATGAGGCCCCCACCCATTTGCCTTCCCATTTCATCTCCTGCCATTGCTCAGCCTAATTTTTAGACTCCTATATCAGTTAAATCAGCTCTGATCCAAACCCATCAATGATAACAGGATTAAGGAGTATTTCATTTTATCACTGTCTTATTTAGGAGCCATCTTATATTTACACTTGTCACAATTAGACACGAAAAAAAGATGCTTGACTCCAGCAGGTAGAAAACATCAGAAGGCTTAAAAAACAGAGTGTGAGGGAACAGCATCAACCCCAGGGCCATTCCTCACCCCACAGCCCCCCACAGCAGCCACAACTGGTCCAGGGGCTGATGTGGGTCCCCCAAGGCAGCTGTCCCAGGACAAGAGGCTGCTCCTTCCCCAGGCCCCAGTGCTCTTTAAGGGATGTCCAGTGAAATCTGCCCAGGAAAGCTTTTTTATACAGATATTTATCATGCAGGTATCACTCAGGCTAATCAACACCACAATCCTGCCACGTGTCAGAGCAGGGCACGGATTGTTCTGGGAAGAGGTTGGGGAGTGGCAGACCAGAGCCCAGCCCAGCTCTGGTGATGCCTTGGGAAGGCTGGGCTGGAGCAGAGACTGGGCAGAGCTGGAGAATAAAGCAGAGATTTATTCAAAGCCCTTCAAGGACACACCTTGGGCAGCACAAGAGCCTGGCCAGGGCTGCACCCAAGGTGGGCCCAAAATGGGCCCCAAATGGACAAACGCTGCCCAGGCCTCCCCCTTGGATCAGTTTGGGTCCATTGGCACTTTGGGGTTGGATTGTCCAATGCCAGCTGCAGGTGATGCAGTCCCATCCTTCTTGTTTTCTCCTGCAGCCACCGCTGGTTGTGCTCTGGGGCCTGAGAACTTGTGCCAGCTGTCCTTGGTGTGCAGCAGGAGAAGGATTTGTTTTGTGTGGCTGCTGTGTGCAGAGAGCTGAGTGAGCCTGGGTGTGAGGCTAATTACACCCCAAAGTTCCTGGAAATCCCAAATCAAATAAAGCTGAAAACAGCAGGGTCTTGTCATTTGTGCTCCCCACTGCTGTGCCAGAGCCCTGCTCCCACCACCAGCCCTGCCAGGGATGGGATTCTGCTCATTGGTTTTGCATTTTTGGGGATGCAGGAGCTGCCACTGCCCCTCTGGAGTCAGGAATCAGAGTCACTGCAGATCTTTTTAGCCTGTGCTTCCCTCCATGCTGACTTCACATCATTTAACCGGGTTTAAAAGTGGTATAAACGCTTTGCATACAGACTGAATTTGTCCCTGAGATAGATAGATAGATAGATAGATAGATAGATAGATAGATAGATAGATAGATAGATAGATAGACAGACATATATATATATTTCTTTTCATATATATATTTCTTTTTTATATATTTCTTTATAAATATATATAAAGAAATATATCTGTATTTCTTTATATATTTTTACAAAGATATATTTAAAGAAATATGTATATTTATATATACTTAATATATATAAAATATGTAAACACATTTATTTATATAATATATTTATTTATTGTTTTATTCGTATTATTATTCTATTATAATTTCTATATAATACATTTATATATTAATATATTAACAATTATTATTTAATTATTTATATTATATTTGTTATATAAATTATATTATAAAGAAGTATATATTTCTTTATATATATTCCTATAAAAATATATATTACATATATATTTTTATATCTATATTTTTATTTATATATATTTCTTTGCTCTGTCTATTTAAAGACATCTATATACACAGACCTTGGTCACATACATACCACATACATAAATATATATATGCATATATACACATACATATATAAGTATAAATATATACATAAATATATATACACATATATACATAAATATAAATATAAATATATACATAAATATATATACACATACACATACACATACACATACACATAAATATAAATATAAATATAAATATAAATATAAATATAAATATAAATATAAATATAAATATAAATATAAATATAAATATAAATATAAATATAAATATTTTATAAAATTTTATATATAAAAATATAAAAATATAAAAATATATAAATATAAAAATATATAAATATATAAATAAATATATAAATATATAAATATATAAATATAAATTTTGCTGTTGTGTGTGTGCCCCCTATGGCTCCCCCATAGCCTTTTCCCTTTTGGCACCCATGGGATCAGTGTCACCCAGCACAGATAACACAGGTAGCACCACCCCATCCCTCTGCCTGTGGGCTGCACTTTGCTGGGCTCACACAAAGGGGTAAACAGGGAAATGGAATCACCAAGGATTTATCACTGTGGCACCAATGTTAACAAAATGATGCAGGAATTGAAGATAATGGTTTATTTTTTCAAAAGCATCCACGCGTAATCACCTGGATTTCTAAAGGCTCACACATCTCACAGATTTAGGCAGGTGCCTCTAGTGGACTATCTGTTCCTGCTCAGGAGCCTTTGGAAACATCCACCCAAAATCCATAGCAGAGGAAATATTTCAGAACCAATTGCTCTTTGTCCCAAATTTTTCAATCATTTTCCCAGGCAGGAGCTGTACATTATCCTCAGCCTTGTGTTTAAAGGGATGCATTTACACCAAGAAGAGTTTTTATATGAGAGGTCAAACATCTCACAAGACATTAAATATGGGTATTAAACATGGGGGTGTTTTCAAAAGGGACAACAGGGCTTTGAGTTTTTTATAGCTGACAACTGAACCTTGTGATAAAATTTTGGGACTTGGTGAGCCAAGGGCAAGGTCCTCATTCCAGGAGCCCGTGCTCAGTGCCAGACAAGGCAGGTGATGGCTGGTGAGCAGCAGGGTGGGAAGGTGGCTTGGTTCCATGAATTTTCCTCGTTTTCTGAGTGTTTTTATTAAAGTAGGAATTTTCACTTCTCACTCTCTGTTCACGTAAACAAGATATTGTTTTTTGTAAATACTGTCATTGTTTTTTCATTCTTCTTGATGAGAGGAGAGTGTTGGTTGACAGTCTGTTTGACCAATGTTGTTGAGAGGTGGGAATTCCACCCTCCAATCCTTTTGGAAAGGTCACCTTTCTAAAAGTAGATAAGGGGATAAAATAAACAAATCAGGGCTTCTGCCCCTGCTCTGATTTTCTCCAAATTTCCAAGTGTCCCTGTGGTCATTTCGGCGTGGCAAACAGCGACAGTGGCTTTCCTTGGGGAAGCACCACGCTTGGCAAGGGGTTGCAATCATCACTGAACTGGCGTGGACCTTCAAGGTCTCACCACACCCAAACCTTCACCACCTTGCCAAGGAGAAATTCCACACCCCCCCAGCGAGCAAATGTGTCCCTTCAGACCCAAACCAGTGAGGGAGGAGCTCCTCAGCACCTGCAGCCTGGCTCTGCTCAAGGCTCAGCCTCTTCTCCTCCAGCATGGCCTCTCCCTCGTGGCACCATCCCACGGGGACACTCCAGGCCAGCATCCCTGCTCCCCTCACAGCTGACAGCCCTTTGAAGGGCCTGAGCCCCGGGTTTATCTCCAGGATTCTTCTAATGAGCTCTTAAACCTTCTATCAATGGCACATTCCATCAGTGGATCAAGGCACCTAAATAAAATTGACATAAGGCAAGGCCTTTTAATTATCCAATTATTTTGTTTCAAGCAGCAGCTGGTAAAAAGTAAAAAGACTTAGTGTTCTTCTTTCGTCTCTGTTGACATAAAATCAAGGATCAAAGCGCCTTAATTTTTGGCCTCTGATTTTTCTTTCCTTGATTTAAACACGCCTGTTATGAGTTCAGTGGCCTTCCTGCCCCTCTGCTTATTTAGCAGTGATTAGTGAGTGCTGAAGCTGCAAACCCTGGGAGTTTGCTGTCATGGGATGAAGCCCCTGATGCTGTGCAGAATAAGCCCTCAGCCCATCACCAAAACAGTTTTCAGTCCCAAGAGTGGGACAGGAATGATTTATCCATGGTAGAGATGAAGTGAGAAATGTTTGGGAGACAAAAGCTCCTGGTGCAGGTCACACCTCTGTCCAGGGACCTGCTGGAGGTGCTGGTTTGAAACTCCATCAGTGTTGGATCCCCAGAAGCCAGGGTTTAAATCTGAAAAACTCCAAATGTGGCATCACCTGAGGGCTTGAGGAAGCCTAAGGAACAGAAAACTCAGACCTCAGAGAGTCCATCTCTGAGGATGCAGCTTCATCTGGGGTTAACAGGAACAGCATTTGGGAAAAAGAAACCCAGAGCTGGGGTTTGAGCAGTCCCATAAACCAGAGTTTGAGGCCTGGTAGCCCACAGACACAGGCTAGCTCAGATTAAAGCCATGTGGGAAGCTCACATAGAACTGGGGTTTCCAGAACTTCATCATATCAGCAATCCCAGGTTATTCCTTTCAAAATTAAAGAATAATTAAAGAAGAAAGCCAAGGCAGAGCTCAGCACTGGGTCTCACTCAGAGGAACACGAATTTCACACAGCAGACACAGGAATGACAAACCCTAATTAACATCTGGGAGCAACCAGTGAGGACCCGGAGAGGCAGCGACTCCTGTTGTAAATTAAATATCACTTTGGTCAGAGGGTCAATAAAAATAGGCTTTCACCTGCTCCTCATTATTTCCCCCACTACAATAGCTGTTTGTTCCCACTCTGGGGAGGACAGGGCTGTGACACAGAGTGTGCAGAGGGTGGAATTCACCTCTCCGAGGCAGCTCTGACCTGCTCACACTCAGGGCTCCGCGAGGGCAGAAGTCCTTTGCATGAAAAGTCCTTTTTACCCCCGTGTGAAGCTCAGAGCACCTGAAAAATGGCATGTTTGAATCTGCTGAGCCAGCCCTGCCCATGTGTTCATGAGCAGGCAGTGTGTGTTCACGCATCGACGCAAATGCACCAGCAGCGTGGCTTGAATGCGTTCAGATTTCATCACAACTTCAGTTTAAAAATGAAACAAAACAAAAAAAAAACCCAAAAAAACCCAACCAAAAAACCCACACCACAAATCCCCAAACAAACAAACAAACAAACAAACAAAAAAAAAACAAAAAAAAAACAAAAAAAAAAAAAAGGAAAAAAGAAAGAAAAAAGCCCCACATTTTTTAAGCCTCCAAAACAAACGCTCTTTTCAACCCACTGGCAATTACGGAGAGGTCCTGATCCTTTCTGCATGTTACTGTCAAACAAGTTTTCAGTAGGATTCAATAAAGTGATCTGACATTTCTTTGGAGATCTTTACACACAGTAGCTCAAGACACGAAAGAACTTTACTTCTGGCAGCTATGTGAATATTTTATTTTGCCCAGAGCTAGACAGGTGTGATCAAGAAGAACAGGGGGGAAAAATATATTAGCAAAAGGCCTTTCAGTGGCAATACAGGTGTTTGCTGGGGTGCAGTCGGTTTGGGTTGTGTGTGTTTTTTTAAAGAAGAAAATCTTAGTAGGGTTAAGATTAAAGGCACAGCACATTTATTTCTCATAGAGTGAAAGTCAGGGGAGCATTTTTTAAAAGAGAGGGTAGGGTTTGCCCCTGGAAAGGGCATTTTGAACTAGATCTGAAATAAGGATTAATCTCCTCATTCCCATAAGCTCAAAGAGACTTTGGCACATTAGATATTCCCTGGATCCGAGCCCTTCTCACCAAGCACTGGGGAGTCACTAAAGAGTTAAGTGAGTTTATAATTCACAGAACAAGTCAATACATTCATTCAAACAGTTACAGAAAGGTCACAGGCTGGGATGCCTGAAACCTGCTTAAGCAACAATTTTTTGCTCCCAAGGTAAGGCGAAGCACAGGGCACATTTCCTGGAGGAGGCTGGAGATCCTGCCAAGCACCAGGACAGGGGGAAGAAGCTGCCCTGGGCTCTTTGAGATCTGGGAATCTCAAACTCAGAGGCTCAGGGAGTTTGTTGGAGATGAGAGGCGGGTTGAGAAAAATCTGAAATTGGGTTGAATTGTGTAGAAGGGTCTTTAATTCAGTGTCGAAGACAAAATGTGACAGAGGAGCTGGGGCCAGCCTGGAGGGAGGGCCCCAAATCCCACTGCAGGCTCTGCCCTTGGCCATGCTGGAGGTTCTGGGACCGTGTCTGGAGCTGGGATCCAGGAGAGGCCAAAGGGAAAGGTGAGGGACAGGCGGCCTGGAGGGAGGGAGCAGCTGGGCAGCGGATCAGGGTCATTCGTGGAGGAGGAAAACTGATGTGCCCGAGCAACTCCAGCAGGGATTTGGAGATCCTGCAAGATGTCAACTCAACCCTAAACACCTCAGGGCCCTCAGTGCCTGAGCTCTCAGCATGTCATGTGAAAATCCCTCTTTCTGGTCCAAAACCTCCATGGGCTGTTTCATCTTTGCATCTCTGTACACAGATTTCAGTCTCTTGCAGAGGGATGGACAAGAAATCACCTGCAGGGGTTTCAAAAGCACAAAGAAGAGCAGCCCTGGTGAGGAAGAAGAAGGAAGAAAAATGCAGATAAAATAAAAAAAATAGAAGGAAGGAGGAAGGAGGAAGGGGAAGGGGAAGGGGAAGGGGAAGGGGAAGGGGAAGGGGAAGGGGAAGGAGGAGAAGGAGAAGGAGAAGGAGAAGGAGAAGGAGAAGGAGAAGGAGAAGGAGAAGGAGAAGGAGAAGGAGAAGGAGAAGGAGAAGGAGAAGGAGAAGAAGAAGAAGAAGAAGGAGAAGAAGAAGGAGAAGAAGAAGAAGAAGAAGAAGAAGAAGAAAAAGAAGAAAAAGAAAAAGAAGAAAAAGAAAAAGAAAAAGAAAAAGAAAAAGAAAAAGAAAAAGAAAAAGAAAAAGAAAAAGAAAAAGAAAAAGAAAAAGAAAAAGAAAAAGAAAAAGAAAAAGAAAAAGAAAAAGAAAAAGAAAAAGAAAAAGAAGAAAAAGAAAAAGAAAAAGAAAAAGAAAAAGAAAAAGAAAAAGAAAAAGAAAAAGAAAAAGAAAAAGAAAAAGAAAAAGAAAAAGAAAAAGAAAAAGAAAAAGAAAAAGAAAAAGAAAAAGAAAAAGAAAGAAAAAGAAAAAAAGAAAAAGAAAAAGAAAAAGAAAAAGAAAAAGAAAAAGAAAAAGAAAAAGAAAAAGAAAAAGAAAAAGAAAAAGAAAAAGAAAAAGAAAAAAAGAATGACTGGAGGGAAGTGGTACATTTTTCATTAGGTTAAGTCTCACTTTGCATTGATCACATGCACAGTGAGGCACTAAGGATCCCATCTGCCATTACCAGAGAAGAAATATGTTTAAGAACCTTCAGAAAAACTGAAAAATGATCAGGAAAAACAATCAGGAAAAATCAGATGTCTCTGGGAGTTGAGTCAGGGCAAAACTCCATCTTAGGAGCTCCAAGTCCTTCTGGAGGAAGTTCTTCCCTGAACCCAGAGGCAGAGGAGGGGGGAGTTCAATCACCTCCCTGAGATGCTTCATCTGTTTATTCTGTGACATCTTTAGGGGGCTGGCCCATCACATGTCCTCACTTTTTCAGCAGGAAATGGAAGATTTGGAGCTGATGGGCACAGATGGGGCAGCACAGGACAAAGAGAAAGAGAGACAAGGTTGTTATTCGAGCACAGCGAGCACTGGAGGTATCTGCTGTGGGCTCTGTCATTTTGGGGGGCTGTAAAGGGTGTCAGGGACCACAGCCCTGTTGTGAGTTGCCATCAGAGGCTGCAGATATTGCCTGGACGTGCTCCCAGACAGCCCTGCTTCCCTGCAAGGTGCATTTCACACTGACCACAGCAGTGTCCTCCCTCAGCCACGGGCAGGGTGTGACCACAAACGCATCAATCCCGTTTGGAGGTCAGCCCGGGGTGAGCTGCAGCCCAAGGGGAAAAGCAGCTTGAATCATGGCAAGAGGTCAGCAGCAAACCCCACCCGCCCTGGGGAGGGACAGCAGGCAGGGAAAAACCCGGGAGGAGCCACACAGCTCCGGGAACTCAAGGCTGCTGGTGTGGCATTCAGCACCAGGTCACTTCTCTGGTGAAACCAGAGCAAATGGGCCACCAGACATCAGACAGGGGTAGTCACGGTACCCCAGGGCACAGATAAATGTCACCTGTGTGCCAGAAGTGGTAACAGGGTGGCACAGGGCACGTTTTCCATTTGGGAAAGTGAGGCAGGAGCACTGCCAGCCGTGCAGGGGGCACTGAGACACCTCCAGCCTCACAACAGGTCCGGGTTCTTCACCTGCAAACCCGCCCTCCACATCTCCACGGAGCATTTATGATCCTTTTATCCAAATGATTTAGACCCTTTATGATCCCAAGAATGATTTTTTTTTTTTTTTTTTTTTTTTTTTTTTTTAGCTGGTGCTGTCTTGTGCTTGTGGTTGGGAATTTGCCCAGTGCTTCCCTGAATTACTGAAAACACCTGGTCCTGTTTTGGGGAGGAAAAGCCACTTTTCTTGCTGTTTGTGCAGCACAGCCCCACACGAAAGGAGGGCTCGGAAAGCTTCAGGATCTTGGGAGCCTCTCAAAAGCCTTTTAATTACCTTTGAAAAAGGACAGGTCTCTCTCTTTGGGGAACATCACGAGACCTGAGAGCAGAAAAAAAGCTGAGAGAGCTGGTCCCACTGACTCCCAGCTCCAAGCCAAACAGGTTTGGCCAGCCCTAATTAAGGTAATTAATATCCTCAAGCCTGTTATTAAGCAAGCAAGCAGTAAAAGGGAGTCTCCCCTTTACCTCGGGGTCCTGCCGAGCTCCTCAGCCCAACAAGCAGCCCATTGTCAGCCCCAGGGCTGGGTCCTGCTGCTCAGGGCACCTTAGGAGGGCACCAGGTGAGCCCCCATGCCCTGCTGAGCACTGAAAGGAGATTTCAGGCCACGTTCCAGCACAAGCTTTGGGCACAGCAGTGCCTGGTGGGGCATTTGGGCAGTGGGAGATGGGCTCAGAGGGGTGGGAGGGGTGGCCCAGATTATTCCCTGCTCCCCACGAGACAGGGTGGGTCAGGAGGGAGCATCCCCAGGGCAGGGGCAGGTCTGCACAGCACCCCCGGAGAGCTGGAGTCTGAATTTGGACCTGAGCAGGCTGGAAGAGTCGTGGATGTGAAGCAGCACTGGAAAGGGAGCTCGTTTCAAAGAGCCTGCTGAGCCTTCAAAATACAATAATTCATATAAATTGAGAGGGATAATTTAGAAATCATATTTAACTGTAAGAAGCAGCTTTTTCACTGTGAGGGTGGTCGAACAGAAGATAGGGTTGTCCTTAGAGGCTGTTGGAGCCTCCATTCTTGGAGAAAGACAAAATCCAATGGGACACGGACCTGGACAAGCTGTTCTAGGTCACCCTGCTTGAGCAGAGTGATCTCCAGAGATCCCTGCCAGCCTCAGTTCTGCCATGATTCTGTGAAATTAAATATACATTAAATAATGGTGTGCAGCAAATTCATAGGGTCACGGAATCCTTGAAGGGTTTGGGCTGCAAGGGACATCAAAACTCATCCAGCCCCACCCCTGCCATGGGCAGGGACACCTTCCACTGTCCCAGGCTGCTCCAAGGCCATCCAGCCTGGCCTTGGACACTGCCAAGGATCCACAGGGGCAGCAGAATTCCATCCCAGCCCCTCCTCACCCTCCCAGCCAGGAATTCCTTCCCAAAATCCCACCTAACCGTACCCTCTGGCAGTGGAAGCCATTCCCTGTGTCCTGTCCCTCCAGCCCTTGTCCCCAGTCCCTCTGCAGCTCTCCTGGAGCCCCTTCAGGCCCTGGCAGGGGCTCTGAGCTCTCCCTGGAGCCTTCTCCTCTCCAGGGGAACATTCCCAGCTTTTCCTCATAGGAGGGATGCTCCAGCCCTTGGAGCACCTTCATGGCCCAGAATATACATAAATATAGAATATATACGTGTGTATGGATACATAATGTACCCCATGGCAGGGCACAACCTGTTCCAGGCCTTTCTTTCCTGGTGGGACTCATCCATCCAGCTTCACCAGGAAAACACCACCAGGCACCCAAGGCAACAACCCCTGGTGCCCAGCAGATGTAGGAGAGATGCTCTGCCACCAACCTCCCCTTTTGCCTGTGTAAAAAAAAAAAAACCTGACCATTTTTTTAACCTCATACTTGTCTGTTCAAGCCCTTTTTCCCCCCCTCAGTGCCCCCAGGTAGGAAAATTCCTCCCAGAGAAAAGCACTGTTGCAATCTATTTTGTTTCTCAGTTCAAGTACAAGAGTTTGGTATTTTTCCACTGGAAATTCTTCTCTGATGCCTTCTTTCAAACATGCCTAGAAGGAAAATTTGCTTTTCCTCTGCTGGCCTGTGAGGGCCCGAGGTGGTGTGAGGCTGCCCTGCAGGAATGTGGGGTTGGATGCTGTGGGAGCTGGAAGGAGATGGGCAGCCCCTGGAGCAGCACACCCAGGGAAGGGCTGCTACATCCCAGCCAGCCTTGAAGAGGGAAAGAAAGAGCATGAGGGCTCAAAAAAGCAGCAGCAATGGTCCTGGATGGTTTTCCATGGGTGGAAGGAATAGGGGTGTCCCAGTGTGTGCTGGGATAGGTGCAAACAAGCAGCTGGATCTGTTCAGACAAAAAAAATCACTTTCAGTCCAAAAATGACACAACTGGAGGACATTTCCTCTAGCAGCTGATATTCTGAGCTTCAGAAATCGCAACCCCATCATTCCAATTCCCTGGAAGTGTCCAAGGCCAGGCTGGACAGGGCTTGGAGCAATCTGGGGTCGTGGAAGGTGTCCCTGTCCGTGGCAGGGTTGGAATGAGATGATCTTTAAGATCTCTGTTTTGTGATTCTGTGATATTCTTCAGGGCCTGGGTTCCTTTTTCATGAAGATTTATTGGTCAAGCCTTGCTAACCTCAGGGGTTTCCTCGAGCCATGGATGAGAACCACTGGAACAGAAAGTCACTGAAATGGAGAGCTTCAAACTCTGACCAGCAACATCCCAGGACCTGGAGCGGCCATGGAAATGGCTCTGTGCTTGGGGAGTTATCCATGAGGATGGGATGTGGCAGGATTTGGCCTTTGCCCTTTAACTGGTTTCTGGTCATGTGCAGACAGGAGTTTTCCTCCCTGGAGGAGGATGAAATCCCCAGTTAACTCCACTGCAAGCTGGGGTAGAAGTTCTTGCCCCAAAAATGTGAGTTCACACCACCAAAGCCAGCAGCTGTAGCTGAGAGGAACGAACCACTGAGATCTCTGCTCTCAGCAGCAGCAAACAGGGAGATGTGGGTCTGGAAAATTTCATCCAAAATACTGAAAGCAAACTTTGAAGGCCAACTTCTGGTGGGAAACATCAGACCCAATTCCTTCAGGGCTGGACAGAGCCCATGAGGCAGGACAAGCTCCAGCCCTCTGCTCTCAGCCACCCTCTGTGCCAGGACCTCCCTCATCCTGCCCTGCAGCCTTCACTGCACCAGCTTCATACCCAGAGCTGGAGAAGAAAGGCACTTTAATTACTTCAAACAAAACCTTCCAAAACTTTACAGGAATGGGTAAAACACCCATGTACCTGGAGAAAATTAATAAAGGAATATTTTTTTAAAAAATCAAGCTTTGTCTGAGGTTTGTGGTGGCCCTGGGGAGTAGAGGATTCCAACAGGTTTCAAAAGCAAACTGGACATTGATGCAGATGGAGATTCAGAAGGGTGACCCCTCTGGTGCCCAGCAGGGAGAGGATCCCCAGTGCCTGGCATTTCAGGGGGGGGTGATTTTGGAGACAAGTTCTTTCTTCATTTGGAGATATCTGCTATATCTTGTTTTGCTGCTCAGGTATGAGTCTGCGGGCTCAGAGCCTGATCCAGTGAGCAATAACTGTGCACTGACTTCAAGAAGCTTTGGATCAGGCACAGAATGAACTCAAACCCGACATCTTGGAGCTTCCTAAAGAGAAATTCCCTCTCTTCACATTTCTGAGGCCAAGCAAACACTTTAGCACAGTGGTTGCTTTCAGGGCTGGGCTCAGGTACACGGCCTCAAGTACATTTGCCACGGCCAAGGAGGAAGCTCTCCACATGAGTGGGGCCTTTTCTGGTTGGTGGAGGAGAAATCTCTTCAACAGAAAGTGTCTGACTGGACAAACATCCTCCCTCAACATCACCCAGCCCTGATAAGGTCCCAGCACCAGACAGGCAGAATCTCTGCAGAAAAGTTCTCTAATAATTCTTTCCCCTCTTGGGCAGGTGCCAGTGGCTCAGCCTGGGTAATAATTTGCTTTGTGAGTAAGAACAGCCAGAGCCCTCGTGCTTGACCCGTGTCCTGCCTGGAAAATCCAGGTGAGTGATCAAGGACCCACGCTGGCTGTAGGACAGAGCCCTGCTCCCACAGGAATGTCCACGCCGGCGTGTCCATCCTCTCCTGGAGGGCTGGGATGGAGGCTGACACACAACTGGTGTGCAAAGCCAGGCAGCCAGTGCTGTCCCCGTGAAGACAATCAGTGGGAAAAGCTGGGTTATATCATAAATTCCTGGCCTGGGGAGAACGGGAGGCAGCCGTGCCAGCAGCCGGAGCTCGCCGGCTCCCGGTGCTGCCGAGCCAACAATCTGTCGAGGGAGACGGAGGGGAAATGTCTCAGCACCAGATCTATACTTCTTAAAGGGATTAATTAAATGAAGCCAGCTCACATCACTTCACACAGCCAGCAGCTCGTCACGAAGCAGAGCAAAGGGAGGGAGGGAGAGGAGGGAAGGAGGCAGGCCAGCTCCGCTGCCTCCGACCGAGCCGCGGCAAATCGTGCAGGAGGCTGCCAGCCGCCCCTCCGTGCCCTCCCGAGGGATGCACAACGCTGGGGAAGCACATCCAGATGCCTGCAGGGAGAGACAAGTGGCTAATTAGAGTCCTGAGCATGAGGGGCACTCAGCAGCTCTCTGAGGGCCTCTCCCCGAGCCCAAAGATGAGCTGCCAAAGGGAAAACGTGCCAGGCGCACGCTGGCAGCTTCAGTCACACCGTTTTTTCCCCCTATTATTTTTTCTCTTTCTGGCAGTGTGATAATTTTTTACTAATTATCAGCTTGTGTTGCTTTAACCACCTCAGCAGCATGGGGCTGGAAACTCAGATGTGCATCTGCTGTCGAGCAGAGGAGCTCCAGGAGGGACGAAAAGGTTGGGATGAGTGAGGATTCCAAACATGTGTAATTGTTTTAGCCACCTAGACCTTGTGCACAGCCCCTCTTCTTCTGGTCAGTTCTGAATCTGTAGCTTTTCCAAGATCTGCTGTGCTTCTCCATGAGCTAAAAGCTGCTGGTTCCTCAAGAGGAAAGTCATGACCTCTCCAAAGTTTCAGGAGCCCAGAAGTTGGAACGGCAGAAGGAGAAACGTCAGGAACCCCAAGAACCACACAGCGGTTGGTGATGCTGAAAACATATTCCCAAGGGGAAAAAAAATCTGGAAAAAACATTGAAAATAATTAGCAGGGAGAAAACCCTACCGAGGTTTTCTCTAAACCAGGGGTGTTTATTTTGCAGTTCAGAACAGCTGAGGAGTTTTGAAACTGCTCCTGGCATTTTTAGTGAGTGGGAAACTGGGGCTCAGAATGATCAAATCCTGTTTCTGAGCACAGCCATGGATTTCTTTTCTCCCTCTTTGGGGCCCTCTGGCTGCTCTCATTTGGACTTACCTTGGGAGAGGTCACTAAATTCAGCTTTGGTGATGCACCTAAAGCCAGCATCTATTTTTCAGTTGCAGAATTGAATTCAAATAAAGTCATATATTAGAAATTATTAGAACAACCTGAATTTCTTACCCTTGCCTCGACCATATATCAGAGAGGGCAACCAAATTTTCCCCAGGTGATCCTTCACTAATTCTTCTCTCATATTTTAAAATTTCTTTGGAAGAAGTTCATATCCCAATTTTACATTTTGTCCTCAATTGTGCCCCTGAAGTCTCCAGCAGAGGTCACAAATTAATAATTTCTGCCATGGGCTAAACCAAACATTTACTTGCAGAAATTGAGAGGTGAAAAAGGCTTTTTCAATATTTTTGTATTATTTTGCTAGTTTGTTCCAGTTGGGCTTACCAGGATAAAATTATCACCCAATTCAGGCCACCAAAAATGCTATTCAGAGCAGTTGAGTGTGAGTTGGTGCTTTGGACAATTTTTTGAGCGTTTTTTATTTCATAAATCAATAAAACTCTCTTAGGCACCTCCCATTTCCCACCAAACTTGCCAGGAATCATTATTTTGTCCCAAAATTTCTGATTAAAAACAAAGGAGAAACATCCATTGCAAGAGCAGTTCATGTCCGCTCTAATGAGTGATTAAGTAATTGCACCATCAAATCACTCCCTTCCTTGAGGAATTTATGGTAAGGGCAAGGCAGAGGGAAGGAGAAGGTTGAACTTGGAT
The DNA here is from genome assembly GCF_021018805.1 of Prinia subflava. Lineage (NCBI taxonomy): Eukaryota > Metazoa > Chordata > Aves > Passeriformes > Cisticolidae > Prinia > Prinia subflava. The sequence continues at coordinate 151,771,820 of NC_086247.1, read as the reverse complement.
CTGACTTCTGAGGGGCTGATCCACCAATGATCCTCACACAGAGCTGCTCTTTGTCCTTTTCTTGGTGGCCTGGACCTCACCTTGCTGAGGAACAGGAAAAATCCTATTATTATAATAAATTCTCACCCTGTTCAAGCTGGAAGGAACCTACTGGACCCCACACAACCCACAGGGGCCTGAAATGGAATAAAAACCCATTCTCACCCTAGTGCAAGATCTCCCCAAGGCACTGGAGAAGGGGACACAGGAACAGGAGCCTGGGTGGCCCTGCCAGTGTCAAGGCAGCTTTTTCAGAAGCCCTTAAACAGTACTTAGGGCTAGATCTGCTGGCACATTTTTTATTTATTTTAATGCAGAGCTTTTCTTTCTTGGCACTCGAGAGGCATTGAATCCACAGCTTAATCCGACAGATCTGCACCAGAGAATCATCCAAGTGTATTGGCCAAAAGGGGTGGGGAAGCAAAATGAAAGAGGGAAAAAAATCAGCAGCTGGTTTAAAGTCTAAATAACTGTGTTGGGTGACAGCTGCAGGAGCCAGGTTTAAATCCTGCACGGGAGATGAATGGAAATAACCCCAGAGCACAGAGCTGATGTGATATCTCCCACCCCACGTGGAGCCCACGTGGCCAGCCTGGGTTTGTGTGAGAGGAAAAGGAGAACAGAAGCTCTGGTGAGGAATTGGAGCGTGGTCCCACCACTTCCAACTGCAGCTGAGGTGGGATTCATCCCACCCAACGATAGGGATGAAAGTCAGCAGACAAATTAAGACCTCCAAATTTAGGTGTTCATAGAAATTGTCTTCTTAGGCACCTGATGTTTGAGCTCCCAGAGGAAAGAATGAAGATTCTGGGGTTTGTCCATACACCTAAACCTCGAAAAATTAAATCTGAAAGACGCTTTTCCACATGTCTTCTTAGGCATCTGGTGTTTGAGTGCCAGAGGAAAAAACAAAGATTCTGGGGTTTGTCCAGACACCTAAACCTTAAAAAATTCAATCTGAAAGATGCTTTTCCACACGTCTTCTTAGGCACCTGGTGTTTGAGCTCCCAGAGGAAAGAATGAAGATTCTGGGGTTTGTCCAGACACCTAAACCTCAAAAAATTCAATCTGAAAGATGCTTTTCCACAAGGACCTGAGCAAAGACCTGTCGAAAACCTCCGCTCCACCTTTGAATTTTCCTCCTGATCCTCACCTGGGGAGGCAGCAGCCTGAGAAGAGGCAGACTGAAGCATCACCAGCATTTGGGATTATCCTTCTGCTTGGCTTGGCTCCACGTGACACGAACACACGCATGATGGAAACACCAGGAATTGCCCCGTTTCGCTTCAGGGAGGGCTGTAATAAGATAACCACGAGAGAAGCCACAGCCCTGCGAAGCATTGGAGGCATTTCAGAGCCAGCTCTGTCGCTCAGGAGGAAAACGATCCGGGGGGAGGATGGCAGCATGCCACAAAAATGTTCCTGATCTTCACGGGGCGTTCGGAGCGCCATGCCCGGGACGTGTCCCGGCACAGAACCCGAGGACTGACACACTCCACAGCACTGCTGGGGAGATGGAGAGGCCTGGAGTGGACAGGAGTCCGTTCAGACCCGGGGGATTGCAGTGGAGAAACCAAATGTTGTGTGAGGAGAGGGCCCAGCCCAGAATTAGCCAATCCCGCATCGCTCGGTGTTGGGAGGGATGAAACAGGAAAGCCTTATAAACATTGCTTGGCAAAAGATTTTGAGGATATGAAACCTATAAGAGAAATAGAAATGAAGGTGAACTTTGAGATGTAAGATGCCAAGCCATTAATTACTGAACAATTGGAAAAGAATGGTTTGGCCAGCTGAAGGAGAATCTCTTTTGATTGAACAAATAAAGGCAAATAAAGGGATGCCAAGGGTCCAAAGCTTGGGGAGACTAGGGGGGTCTAGAAACCAGCTTTTAGGGTTTAAAATGTAACACAACATGGTAATGCAGTAATTCCTATAGGCTGTATGTAAATTCTATAGGATTTGTATCTTATGCTGGTTGGATGATTGTAAATTAGCACATTCAAGACAAAAAGAGATATAATGTAATGTGACAGGAACGGAGGTCTCTTTTGCCTCGCTCTTTGCTGGCTCCCTCTCTTGCTCTTTTGCTCTCTCTCTCCTGGGCACACCTCTAACTGTGGTGGGCAGCTTTAAGCAGAGCTCTTGTACTCACGACCCTGTGCAATAAATCACATATTTGAAGAGCTGCCCAGACTCCAGAGATCTCCCGACCATCCACAACTCTCCCACCCCTCAAGGACTCAGAGGACGGTGTTGGAGCACTGCTGCCCAAGGTGGGAACGTCTCCAGCAGGGAGGCTGGGTGGGCTGGGCTGCCCTGAGGAGGTGCCTCTGCTGATCACGAGAATTGCTCAGATGGGGACATCTCAGATTTGGTGGGCCTTGGGAGGGAGAGAGCTGAGGGTACAAAACAAGAGGAACTCACAGGATGGTCTTTTCTCTAGGGCCAATGGATTCAGGGCTGGGAATTGCACTAAAGGGAGTTTATGTTAGGATCTCACAGGCCAGAGCCATGCCAAGCACACCCAGCACTCCCACAGGGACCAAAGTGAGGCCCAACCCAAGGCAAAATGGACTCGAACATCAGCTTGCAGGAAACTTTTGGGATTTGGGCACCTGGACAGGAACATGTCAGAATTAAACTCTTCCTCACAAAACCAGCTATTTTCCCAAATAATCAACCCTCAGTGTCCTTGAGCCCAAATTTCCTCAGAAATCCCTAAGGGCCATGAGCCATCTTTTTTTCATCGGGGAAAGGTGGGGATGGTCCCAGCTGGCTTTACAGAGGAGAACACAAACTGTCCCATTGGCCTTGCAGCCCTGATGGCCACCAGGCACCACAGACCTGCCCAGGGGCTGTGCTGGGCCCATCCCAGGAGTGCCAGGACAGAGAGGGATTGTGGTGCTGACAAATCCCATCAGTGATGTCTTCAGTTTTAATTTTTGGGTATTCCAGCCCCTGCGCTGCCCAGGGCACAGCTCTGAGCTCACACCAGGCTCACTCAGCTCTCTGCACACAGCAGCCACACAAAACAAATCCTTCTCCTGCTGCACACCAAGGACAGCTGGCACAAGTTCTCAGGCCCCAGAGCACAACCAGCGGTGGCTGCAGGAGAAAACAAGAAGGATGGGACTGCATCACCTGCAGCTGGCATTGGACAATCCCACCCCAAAGTGCCAATGGACCCAAACTGATCCAAGGGGGAGGCCTGGGCAGCGTTTGTCCATTTGGGGCCCATTTTGGGCCCCCCTTGGGTGCAGGCCTGGCCAGGCTCTTGTGCTGCCCAAGGTGTGTCCTTCAAGGGCTTTGAATAAATCTCTGCTTTATTCTCCAGCTCTGCCCAGTCTCTGCTCCAGCTCAGCCTTCCCAAGGCATGGTCAGCACCGTGGTTATGGAGATGGATTTTCCAAATCCTATCCAAAGACCAATTCAAGGAGTGGGAAAGGCCAGACAGGAGTGAAGCTGATGATGCTGCAAGCAGAGTCTGGAGCCAGGGAAATCTGCAGGATCCAGAGGGAGAGGAGAACGGGACCTCCCTACTCAGCCCACGCCCAGGGGGATGTGAGGGTTAACCTGGCCTGGGAAATACACACAGGTGGTCCATAGGGTCTGGGCACAAGGGATGAGGCTTCTATTCCAAACTGCCACATCCAGGCTGCCTCTGGCATTCTCAATTTCCCTCTCCTCGCGCTGTTTGGAGCAGTTGGAGGAGTTTTTTCACACGTCTGTCCTCACCCGCACAGCTTCAGCTAAAACACTGCTCACGAGGACATGATAAGGTGATGTCAGGGCAGTTTGCCAGCCTGCCCAGCAGCAAGGAGCTGGTTTGACAGCCAGGAATGGCAGGGAAAGAGCAGAAATGTGGCTGGCTGGCTGCCCTGGCAGCAGGGAACACACTGGAGGTGTCCATGGATTTTATCTGAAACCTCCAGTTACATACGGGAGGTGAATGAGGAGCAGGGCAGGGCCACAGACCCTCACCACACCCAGCATCACCCTGCAAAACCCAATTCCCTGCTCCGGGGACTGTTTTAGTGGATAAAACTCCCAAAACTTGCTTGTCCCTCCTGGTGACCAGGGTGATGAGTGAGAGCGGACCTTTTGGAGGTTTTGCTCATCACTTGAGTGGGGCTCAGTCCCCAGGCACTTACTGGCATCTCCTGGGAGAGGGGAATTTGCAGGGATGTTGTAGCTGAGTACAGATCCCCACCATCATTTTTTATTATATTTATATTTATATTTATATTTATATTTATATTTATATTTATATTTATATTTATATTTATATTTATATTTATATTTATATTTATATTTATATTTATATTTATCTATAGCAATAATGATAATGGTAATAATAATAATAATAATAATAATAATAATAATAATAATAATAATAATAATAATAATAATAATAATAATAATAATAATAATATGCTACCAGTAACTGCTCTAAGTCATTACTGAAGGTGGCAGTGGAGGGGGTGGACAGGAACCTTCTCAAGACAAAACCAGTGAGTTTTGTCCCCTGATCTGCCTCACAGGGACATCTCAAGGCCTTACAACAGTGGGAAAAATCAAAGATGCTCCTCCTGGGACAGCAGCAAGGCGGTGCTGAGTGTCCTCCTGGACCCAAGTAATTCCCTCACCCACCAGGGGTGCTGCTGCCCAGCAGCCCTGGAGGTGAATTTGACAGTGAATTATTTGTTTTTCTGTGCTCTGCTCTGCAGTCCTTGGCTGCAGCTGGGACCTGGGAACTCTTTGTTGCAACCCTGATGTCCAAAACCAGGTCAGCTGTAGGCACCTGAGCTTCTCCTGATGGAAAAGCCCCTCCTGAAGAAATTCCCAGCTGGGGAAGGCCAGCTGCTCTCACAGGAGACAGCTGAGAAGTGATGCAGGCATGAAGGGGGTGCCTGGTGTTGGATGGAGCCTTTGCTCACCGCCCATCACTTTAATATCCACCCTTCACTTTATTATTCTCAACAATTAATATTGTTAATTAATCGCCACCAGCCACCACGCCTCACCCCCGTGCTGTCACCCACGTGCTCTGAAAGTAAATTTGCTTTGCAGGGAGGCTGAGAAAGGTGCACTTGAAGAGGAAGGGAATAGACCCAACTCGTTTACGCAAACAAGCAGGAGAACAGGCTTGTCACATTCCAGGCGTGTTTCCCCCGGGCCGCCGGCCCCCTCCTGCTCCCGTCAGGGAAAAAGACTTTTTCAAAAGAAATCCAGCATGGAAACCTCCCCATCCACAAAAAAAAATCTTGAGGGGGATCTGTTTGTGAGGTGACCCGGTTATGTTTGAGCTCACAGGGTAATTTTTCCATCCCTGTTTTGAAACACGAAGGGAAAGGGTTGAATTTTCCCCTTGGGAGGGTTGTCATCACCTCAGTCCCTTCACTGTCCAGGCTGGGGAACTTTTTAGTGTCCAAAAAGCAGAGGCTGCGCCCTCCCTTGGGGAATGTTCGAGTGGGAAGATTCCAGTGAATCCCACCGGCACCTTCCTGATGCTCCCTTGGGATGTCTGGGAGCCCCGAGGGGAGGCTGAGCCTTGGTTTGCGGGGCTGGGGAAGAGAAAATCCAGGAGGGAAATCAGATAAGGCGCATTCCTGGGCTCAGCTACTGGAATGGCTCCGCTAATGCCCATACTTGACCGAGGAGCTGCACAAACCCTCTTGATTTATGGAGCTCTCCTCAGGCAGAGCCAGCCTAAGGAGAGAGGGTGTTGTCCCACCCCCCTGCCCGTGGAACAGGGACAATGTCCCTGCTGTGTGTGAGGTGTTGCTCCAGAGAAAATGGGAAATGCCAGGGGAGGGAGAAGCGCTGCTGCAGCCGGGCAGGCGAGGAGTCTGTCACCCCTCGGCTCTCTGTCACCCACCTGGGCACAGGGATCCTGCTGGCCCAGGGCTTGCACACATGGAAAGAGCTCACCAGCAACGAGGAGGAGTCAGCTCAGCCTCCCCCCACACCACAGGGATGTCCCTGTCCATCCCACCAGCCGTCATCGGCTTTCCCAGCTCTCCGGTCTCCTCCACCCACCTCCCAACACCAAACTGGCTTTCCCTCTTTTTGCTGGAAACTTGGCACAGAAAAATCTCAGAATGTTGCAGCTATGATCAGCACAGACCTCAGAATGGTTTGGGTTGGAAGGGACTTTAAAGATCATTAATTCCAAACCGTGCCGTGGGCAGGGACACCTTCCATTATCCCAAGACTCATCCAACCTGGCCTCGGACACTTCCAGGGATGGGGCAGCCACAGCTTCTCTGGGCACCTGTGCCAGTCCTTCATCACCCTCATATCCAGGAATTTCTTCCTAATAACTAATTAAAAAGCTGCTCTGTCAGTTTAACCATCATCCCTGTCGATGACAGTCTGATTGGTCTCATTTTGCAGAGGAAACTGAGGCACAAAAGAGACAGGGTGACGTCCATTCTCTGGACGAGTGACCAGGCCTGAAAACGGGCTGGAATTGCCTGTGGTGATGCTTCAGCTTCCCTGGGAGAATTTTTTTGCCTTCATACCTCAAGCTGGAGGGGGAATTCAGAAGGGTCTGATGTGAAAAGCCCCGTTGGGATCCAGCCCTGATAGCTGAGATTTGGGGCTGTTTATTTTCTGTTCCCAAGAGAAATCAGGGTAATCAAGGACTCAGAAACATCAGAAATACCAGCTGACAACCCCTGTATGCTCTCTGCCTCAGTTTCTCCACCTCCCATGGGATGAACTCCAAGGGGAGTGCTGTGATTTCACCCAAAGCGTGGCTCCAGCAGCCTGGGTGTTCCTCAGCAGTTCAGCCCAAATCCTCACTGGGCTCAGCTCTCAGCACAGCCCGAGGTGCTGTGATTATCAGCCCAATCCCAGTGCTGGGGGTTGTGCTGCTCTTGCCCCGAAATTCCAACCCCTGACCACCCCCTCTGTCCATCCCAGCCCTGGAGTTTCCTGGCTTGCAGCTCGTTTACGCACATTTCCTCCCCAGCCGTGACTCAGGCCTCAGGTATTTGAGAATTTGGTCATTCCTGGGCTAAGTCACCTTCCCAGCACTGGGAGGGACTTTGGAAATCCTCGGTGGAGCACCCAAATTCCAACCAGCCCTGCTATGGCATGGTTTCCCCTGCCCCAGGCATCCTGGAGTGATGGAGAAGCCTGCAAGGGATGACCCAAATATGTGCCTTGACACCAGAGGGAATTTTTTGGGGCTGGGGCCAGAACAGAGAAACCAGACCCAAATCTTTCAGGTCCAGCTTGAAAAAGCAGCAGCACCAGCATCTCCTTTTGGGCCAGTCTGATGCCTCTTGGCTGGGGGTGGAAGGCATGAGGCCTTGGGGCTCAGTGTGGGTTTGTCCTGGGGATGGTGTGGGACACAGACACGAGATCTGGGCTTGCTGCTCCTGGATGTGCTCCCACAGTTACCCCTGTGAAGAGAATTCACAGCCACATCGATGCCCAGACACACCCAGCAAAGGGCAGGAGTCTGGCTGAGCTGCCTCAGCTGGGAATTGGACACTGTCTGGGTTCCCAGGCACCTCTGGATCCCAATCAATCCATCTGAGCTGCAGAATTCCGTGGAATGTCACAAACAGGAGCTGGATACAGGCAAAGGTTTGAAATCCAGGAGGGGGCACCCGAAACTGAGCCCGATGTGAAGGCTGTCCTCTAACTCACAGCAGCACATCGTGTCACAGAGATGCCACCCAGGTTAGGGACAGCCCATGGGTGGCACGGCAGCCCTGAGAGGCCCTGGCACAGGGTGCCCAGAGAGGCTGTGGCTGCCCCTGGATCCCTGGAAGTGTCCAAGGCCGGGTTGGATGAGGCTTGGAGCACCCTGGGATAATGGAAGGTGTCCCTGACATGGCAGGGGTGGAATAGAAGAGTTTTAAGGTCCCTCCTAACCCAAACCATTCTATTATGAGGTAAACTGAGGCACCAGCTTGTGCTAAGCTCCGTCCTAGAGGCTCCTGCTCATCTGCCACAGGTGTTTCCTACAGACACAACCAGGGCTGAGGGACCACGGCACAAATGTGCCCTTCAATCACTAGAAAAAAACCACTTTGGTGCCTAAATCCATCCCCTTAGCCTCAAACACAGACATCCCACGTGGATGAGGGCTGGGGAATCTGCCAGGGAAGGAGGAACATGCCAAGGTGACTTTCCTCTGCAAGGTGTTCTCTGCTTTGCTCAGCGTGTTCAGAGCACCTCTAGCAGCTCTGTGCCACCACAGTGGGCTCGGACAGAGCTCCAGGGATGTCCCTCATCCCCGTGGATCCCCCTGCAGCCGGAGCAGGGCGGACACCCCGGGCTGGCTCCGTGTGCCGCCCATCTCCTCGTAATCCCCAACCTCTGACCTCCTGCCTTTGTGCTGCCCGGGGGAGAACGCAACAAGGAAATGACCCGGAGTGTGATCCCTGATCCCCTGATCCCCCTGATCCCCTGATCCCCCTGATCTCCTGATCCCCTGATCCCCTGATCCCCTGATCCCCCTGATCCCCCTGATCCCCTGATCCCCCCGATCCCCCCGATCCCCCTGATCCCCTGATCCCCCGATCCCCTGATCCCCCGATCCCCTGATCCCCTGATCCCCCCGATCCCCCCGATCCCCCTGATCCCCCTGATCCCCTGATCCCCCTGATCCCATGATCCCCTGATCCCCCTCTGATCCCCCTGATCCCCTGACCCCCTGATCCCCTGACCCCCTGATCCCCTGACCCTCTGATCCCCGATCCCCTGATCCCCCTGATCCCTCTGATCCCCCTGATCCCCTGATCCCCTGATCCCCTGATCCCCCTGATCCCCTGATCCCCTGATCCCCTGATCCCCTGATCCCCCGATCCCCTGATCCCCCCGATCCCCTGATCCCCCTCTGATCCCCCTCTGATCCCCCTGATCCCCCCAATCCCCCTGATCCCCTGATCCCCCTGATCCCCTGATCCCCTGATCCCCTGATCCCACTCTGATCCCGATCCCCTGATCCCCCTGATCCCCCTGATCCCCTGATCCCCCTGATCCCCCGATCCCCCCGATCCCCCGATCCTTGCGGAACCCCCGATCCCCTGATCCCCCTGATCCCCCTGATCCCCTGATCCCCCTGATCCCCTGATCCCCCCGATCCCCCGATCCTTGCGGAACCCCCGATCCCCTGATCCCCCTGATCCCCCTGATCCCCCTGATCCCCTGATCCCCTGATCCCCCTGATCCCCTGATCCCCTGATCCCCTGATCTCCCCGATCCCCTGATCCCCTGATCCCCCTGATCCCCTGATCCCCCTGATCCCCCGATCCCCCTGATCCCCCCGATCCCTGCGGAACCCCCGGGATGCTGCCGGACCCTGCTCCGGGCGGGTCACCCAGGGACGGTCCCAGCGCAGGACACTGGCAGAACGCTGGAAAAGAGCTCCTCTGTCCCAAATTCCCGCCGGGAATGGAGAGGATGGAGAGGATGAGACAGGAGCAGGATGCTCTCCGGTCCTTCATGTCTAGGGTCACTGCTCCATCTAGCGCTGGAAATGTCCCTGCGGCAGCCACCGCCGGGAAGGGACACCCGGCAGCCTGGGAAAAGGGACACTGGAAGCTTTGTGGAGGAGCACAAAGTCCTGGTGGCTTTATTCTGTGTGGGTGCCTGGTGGGTTTTTGGGGGTTTCGATTGGTTGTGTTTTTTTGGGGATTTTGTTTTGTTTTGTTTTGTTTTTGGGGGATTTTGTTGTTGTTGTTGTTTTTGTGTTTTTGGGGGTTTTTTGGGGGGGCGCGTTTCATGGGTTCTTTTGGGTTTTGGTTTTTGGTGTTTGGTTTGTGTTGTTTTGTTTTTTGTGGGTGTTTGGGGTTTTTTGTTTGTTTAGGTTTTTGGGGTTTTTTGTGGGGGGGGGTTGGTTTGGGGCTTTCATTTGGTTTTTTGGTGTTTTTTCTGTGTTTTTTGTTTTCTGTGGTTTTTTTTTTTTTTTTGAGGGGGGAGGTTGGGGGTTTTGTTGGGTTTTTTTGGGGGGGTGTTTGTGGTTTTTTTGGTTTTTGATTTGTTTTGGTTTTGGTTTTTTGTTGTTGTTGTTTTGTTGTTGTTGTTTGTTTGGTTTGGTTTTTTGGTTTTTAGTTGGTTTGGTTTTTTTGTTTATTTAATTTGGGGGTTTTTTGCCAGGAAGACCTGTCTCTTTTCCCGTACACATCCCAAAAAGCTTTGCCAGGTGATCTCCAAAGACGCCATGAAAGGAGAGATCAAACCCCAGCACTCAACTCTGGGTGGTCACTTTATTCTCAGACCTCAAATGGGACATCTCGACCCCCAAATGAAGCTTTAGGTTTATGGGAGACCAGGAAAACCCTCCAGCACTGCCAAGGGCAAGAATTCATGGTGACACAAAAAAAATGCCATCTGCAGGGTTCAGAGTGAACACTTGCTCATTTTGGGAAGGCAGCTGTGCCTCTCTTTGAGGAATTTGAGCAGGAAGGATGATTTGCAACCTCTCTGTAAACCTTGCAGCTATCTCAGACCAGCCTGGGATCAAGAGGTGCTCAAATTTTGGGGATGAAACAGAGGAAATTGGCTCCTTTTCCAAAAATAGCCGAAAATGAGCATTTGGGATCCATCTGGGATCCCATCCCTGGGATACCACCCCTGCAAAACCCCACAGGCTGTGGAAAAAGAGGAAAGGAGACCCTTATCCAGCATTTTCAGAGAGCTGGAGGGTTTTGATGCTGCTCCAGGGGAGGCAGGATCAGGTCACACCATGGGGCACCCAAAATCCAGTGCTGATGTCAGGAACCAAAAGTGCCTTCCCCAGTCAGCAGAGGGAGATGGGCTCTGCTGGGGCAGCCCTGGGCACAGGTCTGGGTTGAAATCCCTGGAGAAACATGATGCTATTGCAGCATTTCTAAAAAAATATAAAAAATAAAATAAAACAAATCCCCCCTCCCCCCAAATAATTATCTGAAACAGTCATGCTCCCAAAATAAAATAGATTTTTTTCCTAGCTTGCAAATAACACTGGTTGCTTCCCAATTGTTTTGATGAAATGTCTGTGACAGCAAAGTGAAATATTAAAAATGCTGGAGTGGAAGAGAAATTTTGGTTATTTAGGAAGCACCACACATGGATCTGGGTTGATGCCAGAATAGAACCTTCAGGACCTTAACAGAGCCTTCCAGTACTGAGAGCAGGTAAGAAAAAAGAGGGACATGGAATTTTTAAACAGGCAAGTAGAGATGGTACAAGGGGGAATGGCTTTAAACTAAAAGAGGAGAGATTTAGACTAGATACTGGGAAGGAATTCCTGGCTGGCAGGGTGGGGAGGGGCTGGGATGGAATTCCCAGAGCAGCTGTGGCTGCCCCTGGATCCCTGGCAGTGCCCAAGGCTGGGCTGGACAGGGCTTGGAGCAGCCTGGGACAGTGGGAGCTGTCCCTGACATGGCAGGGGTGGCACTGGGTGACCTTTGATGTCCCTTCCAGCCCAAACCATTCTGGGATTCTCCTTCAGAACCTGTCCCAGCTGTCAGGACAGACCCAGGAGTGCCAGCTCTTGGCTTTGGTGAGCCCCTCCAGCCACCACAGGGACAAGAGGAGCCTCCAGACCCGTGGGCAGACAGGACAGGAGCAGAGACCCCTCACGTCTCAGGGCTGTAGGATAACTCAGAGAACCTCAGGAGGTCTCAGTGCCACCTCTTGCCCAAAACACGAGGGACTGAGCCAGGCCAGGAGGTGCAGGACATCACCCAGCCGTGCCTTGAGGACTCACCCTGCCCTTTGCTTTATTCCTGATGCAGTGAAGGGAATGTGGGTGCAGGAATTGCTCTCACACTGCAGGTGGTGACCCCCCGTGTCCCAGGGGTAGGAGTGGGACAGGGATTTTGGGGTGGAGGTGTTTGCATCATCATTTCTCACTCCAGAAACGGGGAGGAAGGGAGGAAAGCTGCATGCCCAGGAGCTGGCAGGGAGCACAAGCCCCTCTGTGCATCCCGTGTCCCTGCCCAGCCTCGCACAGCTCCTGCCACGGCTGCCCCGGTGCCACCGAGGGGTTTAATCAGATCACACCCCAAAGCCAGGGGCGGGTCAGGAGGAGCTGAATTGGCTCTGAATTAGCGCTTTTGGCTCCCCCCTGCACACAACTCCCCAGCAAAAGGAGATTTTTGAATGGGAGGTTTGCCCAGGACCTGAGCTCGCCCAGCCCTCGGGTATTTCACACTCTGAATGCTCCGAGACAAGAAGTTACACAGAGAACGCCTTTTGTCTGGCCACACAATCTGCTTTTTTGTTCCAAGGGGGCCGAGATAATTGGAGCTGCGGAGCGCTACCTTAACGCTCTTCCACCAGTCATGGACTTAATTCTGGCGAGAATAACTCCCCGCAGTTATTGCCATAAAGCAACGCAGCGATTCAGAGAGAGCCCTTTTCACTCGCCGATGCCGGGGGGGACCACCCAGGCGCCGGCGGGACAAAGCCACCCCGGCGCCCGCTGCGAGGGCCGGTCCCGGCTCCGGTCCAGCCCCGGTTTGGGGCAGGGATGCCGGTCGGAGCCCCGGAGCATCCCGCACCTGCAGAGAGGGATGCCGGGCTGGCTGTGGGGCTCGGCTGGGGTTGGTTTTTTAGGGGTGCTCAGAGGGAGCCGCCCCCTCTTTTGCCACCTCTTCCCCGCTGCTGTGCTGGTGCATCGGCTGCAGAGGCGTTTGCCAGCTCAGGAATGCAAATCTATGCATATAAATCCATAGAAATGTATGTTGGGGGAAAAAAAATCAACCCTTTTTTACAGTCGTTATCTGGTTTCTACTCGCATGGAATGGGGCTGGACAGTCTCCCCTTCTCCCATCCTCCCGTCCTCTGGAGGGGGTCATGCTCAGACATCAGCTCCCTGACCCCACAGATAGGAGCTGTCCAGAAATCTAAATTAATTCTGGCAGAAATGAACCCAGAGAAGGGCTGAGCCACATTGCATGAGCCACATCCCCTGAGCCACATCCCCTGAAATACATCCCTGAGCCACATCCCCTGGACTACATCCCTGCCAGATCAGGCTGCCTGCGTTGTTCCCAGTCCCCAAGAAATCCCCAACAGGAACACACCAGCATTCCCACCTCTGAATGGAGAGAAAAATCTTCATTTTCTCTGTAGTGGGGATCAGAGGGACCTGTGCCATTGCTGTGTGTGGCCCTGGGCACATGAGTTGTCCCTGTCCCCCTCTCCTATTTGCACCAGCCATGGTCTGGTGGGTCCAAGCACGGGCTGGGTGGCTGCTCCCACAGGGATTGCATTCAGAATTTGGGAAGAGCATTTTCCTTAACTGGGCAGAGATGAGCCCATAGAACAGGAGTCCTGTGGAGAGGACACACCAGTGACATCAGATCCCTCCATGATTTCAGAAAGTTAGCTTAAAAAAGGGATCAGGAAAAGGGGGGAAAGTGTGCTCATTAGGAAGCAGAGATTGTGGAGACTGGCTGAGATTGCCGGAGGAATCTCCACTGCAGAGAAATAAGGATAAAGTGGACAGGTTCTGTCTGTGCTTCTGTCCACTCCAGCTCCAACCCACTGCAGGAGAGGATTTGATCTCAGTATCGAACACACGGAGGCTCCTGGGATCACTGGAATGAAAATTCGGTGTCTGGGGGAATATCTGCTTGGCAGCCCCCGCATCCCCAGCACCGGGAACCTCAGGAGAGGAGGAGCTGCCCAAGCCCTCTGTTGGACACGGGGTAAATCACACGAGCAGGGTTCGATGTTTGGCGTGGTTTTGGGGTCACGGGTGGGGTTTCTCTCCCGAAATCCCTGCTGGAATCCCGGCGTTGGATGCGGGAGCTGCCGGGACCTGGCTCCGCTGCTTCTCCAACCCGCTGCTGCCATCTGCTGCAAGAGACCTCCCCGGGAGCCAAAAAATTGGGCTGGAAAACCTTTCCCGAGCCAATCTTGCTGCTGGCACAGCTGGGCAGGAGCCTGTGCCTCAGTTTACCTGCAGGGAGCTTCCATCCTCATAAAAACCATGGATCCACACAGCTGAATTCAGCGCCAGCCCCGCCGTGAATGGGCCATCACAGCCAAAGCATCGCACGTTTATTCTTTTTGATGCACTCAAACACCGCCCTTTCCCCCTCCGGGAGGAAATACAGAGACTTTCCAATGGCACAAACCCTCCCCTGTGAGGCTGTAACTCATGGAAAGCAAAAAGAGCAGAAAAAGGTCACATTTGATGGTGTTTCTCCCTGGAGAAGAGTGGTCAAAACATTCCAAACTGCCTTTTTTTTTTCTTCTTTTTTTTTCTTTTTTTTTCTTTTTTTTTCTTTTTTCTTTTTTTTTTCCCCTGCCCATTTGCTTTACTTTTCCCCTCTTTCCCCCCCTGATATTTCCATGGTTTCCTACTTGATCTCAAGGCAGCTGGGACCAGAATGTGCCTTCTGGCATTTCAAAGAGCTGCCAGTCATTATTATTCGGCCCCAAATTTAAATTTTATCCAGAGTTTTGCTTTTGCTTTTGTTTCAGTTAAGAGGAAAGGAAAGAAGGAAAGAAGGAAAGAAGGAAAGAAGGAAAGAAGGAAAGAAGGAAAGAAGGAAAGAAGGAAAGAAGGAAAGAAGGAAAGAAGGAAAGAAGGAAAAAAGGAAAAAAGGAAAAAAGGAAAAAAGGAAAGGAAAAAAAACCACAAAAAAACCCCAAGCAACCAAAAAAATGCAAAAAAAGAAATGAAACCACAAAAAGCTTCTCAGAGAACAGCAAGTCCTGCTCTTGTCCTGCTGGAATGCAAAGAGCGGGACTTAAAAAAAGTTTTTAGGACTTAAAAAAAAATTGTGATTTCCTTAAATTGAGAGGAGCAGCCAAAAACATCCCAGCACAGCCTTCAGTTCTCTGCAAACGGGGTTTGAACTGCTGGGAGCTCAGAGCTGGATTTGGGATCTTTTTGGGCTACCAGCAGAAAAATCAGGATGACGGTTCCTGCTTTAGGAGATGTTCTGGAAGGCTCTGTAATCCAGGACCTCCTGGAGCAGCTGCTGGAGGGATTTCAAGCCAAGGAAACTCTCTGCTGTAGTTTGTTCCTTGGAAAATGAGGATTTGGGCCCAGACTCCTCCCGGGAGGTGTCGAACTGGAGTCGGTGTGAGCTGGAGCTGGAGCCAGAGGGGTGGAGGAGCCTCCAGGGTGACTCAGACACGGAGTTCAGGGCTCAACAGCTGCTCCTGGGATGGCCAGAGAGGGCTCTCAATCACCAGAAGGACAAAGGCTGTTCCAGTCCTGGCTTCTTTATCTCTGCTGAGGTCAGGATGAAAGACACAGGAAACGTAGAGTGGAGTACAGACCTGCTTGTTTACCATACCTTACCTATTTACAGGATTTACAGGTGTCAGCTTCAATTGCAAGCTAGATAAATGAGGTAAAATGGCCAATTTCTAACTCTTTCTAAGGCTATTTAAGAGAAAATTACCCAATAACGAGGTGACACCTATATTATTTATGTTTTTGACCCAATAATGACCATCCAAGGCCTGCAATACAAACCTTCTTCACCCAATTACAGAAAACCACACAAACCACAAAGAAGAAGGAAGAAGAAGGTGAAGAAGAAGGGCAAAGACAACATCCAAAATCCTCCATCTTAACTCACGTGTATCATCATACACTAAAACCCCAAATCCTAAGTTTCTAGGACCCCAACAAAAGGCCTTTCAGGGAACTAGAGGTGGGGATTGAGCATTTTAGGGCTACAGAAATTCAGGTGGCACATCCCAAACCCACACCTTCCCCTCTGCTGAGGCCACCAAACCAGGGGGAAAACATCCCCAGAAGAAAACCTGTCCCCAGCTGAGCTTCACCTCCACGCAGCAGCCAAGGCCCCATCCCACAGCCACGTCCCCACCACCCTCACACCATGCCCAAGGGCCAAGCCCAGGATCCACAGGATCCACCTGGAAATTGTGTTTGCTTTACCTGCTTCTAATGACAGGTTTCACTCCTCCAGAAATCCGTGGCTTCAGGTCCTGGCTGCCAGTGGATTACAGAATTCACAGAGTCACAGAATCACCAGGAAGAGACCTCCAAGGTCATCGAGTCCAATCCAGCCCCAACACCTCAACTAATCCACGGCACTAGTGCCACATCCAGTCTTTGTTTAAACACACCCAGGGATGGTGACTCCACCACCTCCCCAGGCAGGGCCATTCCAGTCCTTTATTTCTCTTTCTGTAAAAGGCTTTTCCCTAATATCTAACCTATATTTCCTCTGGTGCAGCTTTGGACTGAGTCCTCTCCTTCTGTCAGTGCTGCCTGGAGAAAGAGCCCAACCCCACCTGAGCACAGGCACCTTTCAGGGAGCTGTGAGAGTGATGAGGTCACCCCTGAGTCTCCTTTTCTCCAGGTTAAAACCCCCAGTTCCCTAGGGAGAGCTGCTCTCCCATTCAGGGTCTCAAATCTCCATTTATTCCCCATTTTCCCATGCCTGCCTCTCACACACTGATGGGAAGAGGGGTTGGTCCCCTCCAGCCTCTCCATCCCACTTCACCAGCACCTGACCCCGTGGTGAGCTCACATCCACCCCCACAGAATAAAACAGGGAACCAGCCTCTGTTTTGGCTGCAGAGAGAAGTTTATTGTCACATCCACTTCAATTAGTGAGCAGCACGTGCTCCTCAGAGCCTGGATCAGGGCAAGGTGGAGCTGTTTTGGCAGCTCTGGAATCAGTGATAGCATTTCTGGTGTGTGCCCAGCTCCCACCAGGGTGAGGTCATCATTAAAAACCTGATTCATTATATTGCCTTTGTAGCTGCATCATGGGCACAGGCTGAAATGTTAATTGCAATCTATTGCTCGAGGATAAATCCCAGCTGTTTCCTTAGAGATGAGTGTGGCACAAGCCCTGAAAATATAAAGAAAATGAGTGTTTTTCCAAGGGATGGCAGAAACCCAGGGGATGGATTTTAGTTTTTATCCTGCTTCCCTGAGGTGGGAGAAAAAAGACACCCCAGGATCTCGACCACAAGGTTTTCCCTTGTCCTTGCTGAGGATCAAGTCCTTGCCCTCTGCCCTGTGGTTTTGGGCAAGGAGAAGTCCTGGCAGGTGATTCCTGAGCTACAGAGACCTCCCAAGGTCCTCATTTGTGATGTTTGTAGGAGTCACATGGAGCTATTGATAAATGTCACGGCCAGCCCACGGCAGATCCCTCCCAGGGCTGCTCAGAGCCAGTCCTTGAGGGCTTTTTCCTCCTGGGAATTCTGATGGATCTCTCTGAACTTTCAACACTGGCAGATTCCACCCTCACCTGCAGTAAATGGGAGGGTGCCCAGGCACTAGTGCACCATGCAAGCCACGAGCCTGGGTTATTTCACACCTGAATTTGCCTTTGACTTCAGCAGATTTACCTTTGGTCCGACAAAAACCTCCTGGTCCAGCCCAGGAGCAAAATCTGCTGAGCTCCAAGCAGGTGCTGGAGGCTGCTGAGTGAGCCCACCACGCCCCTGCCACCCAGGCAGGTCCTTTGCCCAGGGAAAGAAGGGAAAAATGTCCTCAGCTCCGTGTTTGTGGGAAGGAGCAGGAACTTCAGAACAGAGAGAGGGATCTCTGCTCCTGGGGGCAGCTCTGAGACCCCTCAGATCTCACCTGAGCTCTGCATAAGGGCAAGGAGTCAGCCCAGGCCCCTCTCATCCCTCTGGACATTCTGTTTCTTCTCCTGGCACAGAGATCTGTAAAAGGAGGATGGAGATGCCCCAGCCCTGGGAACGCTCAGGATCATGTTGGGCAGGGCTCTGAGCAGCCTGGTCTGGTTGAAGGAGCCCCTGCCCACTGCAGAACTGGACTAAATGTTCTTTAAATGTCCCTTCCAACCCAAACCATTCCATTTTTCTACAATTCACAGGGGATGAACTTGTCAGGGGGCTGCTCACAGAGATACAAAACGAGATTAAATGACCCTGTCCTGCTGTAAGTTAGACACCCACCACTTTTTGACCTCCTGTCTGCACCACACCTTTCTCCTACCCCCAAACCCTTCTCGATGCCCCTTCCACCAATTCCCTCAGCCTCCCCAGCTCCTTCAGCCCTGCAAACCAACCCTTGATGCTGCCATCCCTCCCTCCTGCAGCGTGTGCATCCTCGGGCTCCCCGCGAAGCGACGCCGCCTCGACAAAGCCCTTCAAGGTGACATTTTCCCAGCCTGCAAACAGAAGCTGGACCCCAGTCACTGCCCTCTGAGTGTTTTGTTTCGTTCCTCTCTCCATCAGGCAGGTGTCCAGCGGGGGCTGTGACCTGACATTGATGTTATAATCAGGCTGGTCCCCATCTCTCCCCTCCCTGGCGGAACAATCGCCGTCATTCTCGCCGCCGGTCAGAGTTCACCCGGGGCCTGGCATGGCTGTGACAGTGATTGGCAGGTCCCAGGGTGGCCAACGTCTCCTCCTTGTCAGGTTTGGGCTTATCAATTAGTGGCTGCACAGCTTAATGAGGTTTTGATGATGGAGGGCAGGCGAGATTTCGTTCCCACCCAGGCAATCACTTTGCTCCCCCTTCTGTGATATTTTCTTCCAGAGCTCCCCAGCCAAGCGACTTCATAGGGAAAGGAGGAGCCTTTCTCATTTTTTTTTTACCAGGAATCCTGGCTGGAAAAGCATCCTGAGTGACAGGACACAACATTAAGAGTTTCTGAGGCGGCAGCTTTGCTTTGGGGTTTCAGAGCGCTCTGCTGATGGAGGGGAAATATTTCAGCTGAGCTTTAAAAATCCAGGTTTTCTGTCAGCGGTCATTAAAAGCAGGAGGATTCATGCCACGAGAAATCCCACACAGCAGCTTGATGGCCTGGTGGTGGTCAGAGAGCTTTCCCTGAGGGAGCTCTGTGAAACTGCACACAGCTCTCCAAGTGGGATGTTTGAATGCTCCCACCTTTTGTTCAAATGCTCCCACATCTTTACACTCAGAGAGATTCTCCCCTCTGGAAAACAGCTCCAGCAGTGTGTGATGGGCTGGGGGTAGGACCAGACCAGGGAATTTACTCTGGAATTGCTGCACTGCCCATCCCAGAGACCAGGCAAACTCAGCACACCCTACAGGATCATAAATCGAGCAACCCACTGCCTCCAGCCCACAGCCACCAGATGGGAGAGGCTGTGGGACGTTCTGGTGGGTCCCCAGCTGAGGGCATTTCTAAACCCCACAGCAGCTCCAGGGTTCCAGCAAACATCCTTGTGCACCAGCTTTGGGGATCCCAGGATATCCCTAAGGACCTGATCCCATCAAATCCTTCCAGGTAATCCCATGGCCCTGCCATGATGACCTTGAGGAGTGGCTGGTGTCCTTTGGGGATGCCCAAAGACAGGGGACAGTGGTGGCTGTCCATCCCCCCACCCCACGTGGACCTGAGCCCCACGGATCAGGATACCTGAGGGAGCTGCACTGCCACGTTACCTCCAACATTAAAACACTAAAAACCCAAAACTGGAGAAGGTGGAGGGAGACACCAACCATTTATGGCACCAAACATCAGCCGTGATCTGCACAACTCCCCAGCCCTGGGCTCAAACACGGACACTGCTCCTCACTCTGGTACCTTCAGTTTTCCCTTCCCTGTATCCCAGCCCCTGAGCTCACACCAGGCTCACTCAGCTCTCTGCACACAGCAGCCACACAAAACAAATCCTTCTCCTGCTGCACACCAAGGACAGCTGGCACAAGTTCTCAGGCCCCAGAGCACAACCAGCGGTGGCTGCAGGAGAAAACAAGAAGGATGGGACTGCATCACCTGCAGCTGGCATTGGACAATCCAACCCCAAAGTGCCAATGGACCCAAACTGATCCAAGGGGGAGGCCTGGGCAGCGTTTGTCCATTTGGGGCCCATTTTGGGCCCCCCTTGGGTGCAGCCCTGGCCAGGCTCTTGTGCTGCCCAAGGTGTGTCCTTCAAGGGCTTTGAATAAATCTCTTCTTTATTCTCCAGCTCTGCCCAGTCTCTGCTCCAGCTCAGCCTTCCCAAGGCACCAACTCCTGAAACACAAGCTTGGAACGTTCAAGACCTGCTGCAATTCACCTCAGCATCTCCCCACAGTGGTGAATTCAGCTCATCATCCCCTTTGAGCTGAGGTCTGGCTGTCCAAAAAGCAAATGGGTGCTCAGGGCTGTGTTTCTACAGCTGCAGATGCCCCAAACGCTGCCAGCTGTGGTTCTGGCTGATGGTGACCCCTCTGCATCTGAAGTGCTCCTTGACCACTGATGTTCAAATTACAGCAGAGGCTGAACAGGTCACAGGGTGTTTTTCAGGCAGAACATCCAGCCAGAGTACATTTTCCAACCTAAATACTGAGTAAATGAAGAGCTTGGGGTTAAAATGATGTGGGAGACAGGGCCAATCCGTGCCTGTCCTCCCAGGGTGATCCCACCAGCTGAGTGTGGTCATTTCCCTGGTGATGGAGCCTGCTGGAGGTGATGTCTGGAGCAGGATGGGGGAATCCCTCCTCTCCATCTCCACTGACACCTGAGGGTGGGGAGGCCCTGGAAGAGACTTCCCACAGAAGCTGTGGCTGCCCCTGGATCCCTGGAAGTGTCCAAGGCCAGGTTGGACAGGGCTTGGAGCAGCCTGGGATGGTGTAAGGTGTCCCTGCAGGGGTGGGGCAGGGGGTGGAACGGGGAATACTTGAAATCCCTTCAAACCCAACCCATTCTGTGATTCTATAACAGCACAAAAATCAACTTTTCCTGCCCCAGCCACCCTCCTTGGGTACCAAAAGGCATCACCAAGGCTGCCCAAACAGGGCATTCCCCCAAACCGAGGTGTCAGCAATCAGGTCAAACATCTCCTCACTGCCAGGTACCCTGCATGCCACTGAGTCATGAAGTGCAGCTGCTTCCAAATGAAGGAGGGAAAAAAAAAAGAGGTGGAGAGAGCTGAGGCAATTTTTCCACCATCCCTGGGGAGTCGGTGTTGGGATGGCAGAGCTGATCTGCTCCCTTTCTCTCCAGCTCTCAGTGCCACAGCTAAAGGGCTCTCAAAGGTGCTCCAGCTGAGTGGATCCTTCTGCCACCTAAATCAGCTCTGAGAGGAGAAACCACAGCAAAATTTGCAGCTCTGGCTGCAAATATTCTGATTTTTCTGCTTCTCCAGGCAGCTGTGTAGAGTTTTTCTTGCTTTTCTCCTCTTTCCACCTTCCTTTTTCTTCCAGGATGGAGAAATATGAGCAGCAACATTAGATCTGTCATCTTTTCAACAGCCCAAGCCCATCTAGAGGTGACCCCGGGGACCACAAATCCCAGGAATCATCGTTATTTTTGGTAGGCAACATAGCAAATCGCTGGAGGGGTGGAGGGTGGTGTAATTTCTCAGCTCCTGTGAGTAATTGCAATTCTCACCTCAAGGTGAGAGACTCAGAGGTGAGAAATCCTCACCCTGACAGCAACCAGGAGCTCCAGGGCAGCAGAGAACGGAGCAGGGATGAGCCCTGGTGTCCTTCAGCCCCTTCCACCATTTTAGGATGGGTGTCCACCCCAAAACACCCCAAAATTACATTTCCATCACCACCAGCAGGGATTTAACTGTTGGACATCGCTGCCACCTGCTCAGGGCTCTCCACCACCCCATTATACCAAACATTCTCATCAAGACTCTTCTCAATAAAGACAATTTGCTGTCACACGGGAGGGAAAAGATTATTTTGGGGGACCCTGAAGCAAGACCAAATCCAGCCTGTGGTATTTTTCCCTGGGGGCAGATGCAGAGGGAAAAGCACGGCTTGAGAAGCGCTTTATGGTTCTGGGTGATATTTTTATAACCTCAGAAATCGCCTTGCACAAACACTTTTTTTTTTTTTTTTTTTTTTTTTTTTTTTTCCTGAAAGGGCAGCGAGAACAGGGTGTAGTTCAGCTGCAGATTTGTCATCAGAGGCTCCCAGTGGGGAGGAAAACTCTCCAGCTCCAAAGGGGCCATCCAGGAAAAGCAAAAGGGGTTTTCTGGAACCCTGGGAGCGCCCAGAAAATGAGCAGAGCTGCCCTGAGGGATCCCTTTCTGTTTTGTCCTTCTCCCACTTGGGTTTTTATAAGGATGGAGAAAGCAAGGGAATGCTGCTCCCTCAGCTGAAAAAGAAACTGAAGCCTCTTTTTCTTCCTTCCACGAATGCCGTGAGTCATGGGGCAAAGGGTTCCAGCTGCAGCACAGCAGCCTCGGGAGTGAATCAGATGGACCTCGAGCTCGGCGTCCACCCGGGTCTCCACAGGGTGATAATGATGAAATCAGCCCTCACCGTGATGTGTCACAGAGCATAATAATGAAATAACCTCCTCTGACTGGCTCTGCACCGCTGCCACCTGGATTTTCACCCCCATGGGGGGCTGGGGTTGAGCATCTGCTCCCCTGAGGGAGTTAAAATGAGGAGCTGTTCTGGGTTAAAAATAAAGGAAAAAAAATAGAGAGAGAGAGAGAGAGAGGGAGAGAAAGGTTATTTTTAACTCAGAGCAGCCCTGATCTGGTTCACCGCCTGGGCAGGGAGACAGGGCTGTGACACAAGGGCTGCTCAGCTCAGCTGCGGCCAGGAGGGGATTTGGGGAGAATTTCATTAATTTTGGTTTTGCTGTTGGACTGGAAGCAGCTTCCTCCTATCACGCACACACAGAGCCTCCCAGCTCAGCTCCTGCCCCAGGGCTCACCCGAAATATCCAGCAAGGACACAGGGAAATACTGCCCAGAAGCCCTGGGCAAGTGCAAAGTCTCCTTATTCTCCTTAAATCTCACTTGGTGTTTTTGGTTCAGCTCGGTGTCTCTTGAAGCTCCTGGAGGCTGCTGTGTCCCAAACAGGTCACAAAGGCAGGGCTGAAGGGACAGGGACATCTGTGATCCCAGTGGTAGCTGTCCATGCCTGGGCATCGAGGAGGGCAACAATCTGTCCCCTGGAACAGTTTTCCTCTCCTAAAACCCCCCATTTCAGCCAGGTCATCTTCCACAGCACAGAAAAACAGGATTAATTTGATTTCTCAGCGTGTTTGTGCCATCACTTTCTTAGCCCATCAGTGCTGCTGCTGCTGAGTGACCGGCTGGAGAGATTTAATGCAATTTAGGCGCTTTCTTAAGCAAAATAATAATGCTAATTTATACCTGCTCTGCAAGGGGGTGGTGCCTGCCTGGAAGAAGCACAGGGCTGATCTTGCCTTCTGCCCAGGCTCCCTCCTGGCACTGCTCAGCCCCGTTGCTGCCATCTCTCTTGCGTGTGACCCAATTTTTTTAGGAAAAGAAGCTTTTGGGCTCACGCCCATCTGCCTGTCTGCCTTCTCTGAGTAATGCTGGGTGATTTCAGCTCCTTTTGACAGGGGATGGAGGTCTTCGAGGTATTCATTGCCTATGAGCATCAGGGGGAAATCTGGAAATAAGCAGTTTTGGTGGCTTCCTGCTGTGTTTCAAAACTTCTCGTCCTGTCTTTAACAAAGGAAGTGTTTAGTATTTAGCCTGGGACAGCACATGACCTCGATTTATCTCAAAGTTAACCCAAAACAGAAAGGAGATAAGCCCAAGTTTATTGCCCACAGTTGTTTCTACACTGGCCTCTTGAGCTTTGGAACCATGTGAATGATTCTCTTTCCACGTGGAGATACTGCTGTGCTGACCTGTTCCCTCTGTCCTGCGTAAGGTAAAACGAGTTAACGCTAGTTTAAATAATGAAAAAAATAATTGCTTATGTAAAAAAAAAAAAAAAGGATTTTTTCCTTGTATGGGGAAACTGAGGCACGGAGAGGCTGGAGCAGCAGCCAGGGTGTGAGAGCTCAGAGCGGATCGCTGGCTGCTTTGGGAATGGTGCAGGAAAAGGGGGAATGGTGCAGGAAGAGGGGAAGGATTGGTAGAGAGACGAAGGAACGGTGCAGGGAAAGAGGAATGATGCAGGAAAAGAGGAATGGTGTAGAGTAAGGGGAATGATGCAGGGAAAGAGGGAACGATGAAGGAAACGGGGGAAACAGCGCAGGGAAGAGGGGAGGATTGGTGCAAAGAAGAGGAGGGAATGGTGCAGGGAATGATGCGGGCAAAGGGGGAGCGATGCAGGGAAGGGGAGGGCACGGTGCAGTGAAAAGGGGAGCTGTGCAGGAAGGGCAGGCACGGTGCCCCAGAGCTCCATTCCCATTCTATCCCATTCTATTCCCATTCTATTCCCATTCCATCCCATCCCATTCCATTCCCGCAATCCCGAGGGATCGCGGCCCCGCGCGCGCGGCGCTGACGAGTGGGCGGGGCCAACCCCACAGGCCACGCCCCCGAGCCCTCCCACGCCCCACACCCTCTCCCTCCAGGCCACGCCCCCGTCCTCATCCAGCTGTCACTCACACTGTGGCCACGCCCACTGCGTCTCTACGCCACGCCCCCGCGCGTCCCGGCCCTGCGGCAGCCGGGCATGGCCACGCCCCCCAGGCGCAGGCCACGCCCCCCGCTCCCTCCTCGCTTCCCCGTGGTGCCTCGCGCGGGGCGGGCACTGACGTGGCCGCATCGCGCCGCCATCTTGTGCTCCAGGGCGGATCGCGGCCGGGGCGAGCGGGCTCCGAGCGGGACCCTCCGAACGCAGCCAGACCCACGGCCCGCGCCTCCCGACGACGCCGGTGGGTTTGCCGACACCTTCTTCTCCCTTCCTTTCGAGCCTTTTTTCCCCACCCGGCCCGCCGCGCCGCGCGCCCGCCCGCATCCCGCGGCCTTGGCGCTAAGGGGAGGCGGCGGCGGGCGCTGAGGAAGCGGGGCCGGGCTGTTCTTTCCCTCCTCTTTCTTTCTCATTCCTTTTAATTCCTTCTCGCTCCATCTTATCCTTACTCATTCCTTTTCCCCCGCAGAACCAGAGGCCTCCGGGAGCGGCGCTGCCCCATCCTTCGTCTGTGGGGCGGACTGGCGGGGGGGGGCGGTCGGGCCTTTCTCTTCCCTGCTGTGGATGGGATGGGGTGGGATAGGCAGCGGTGGGAAAGGGGAATCGCTCCAGCTCGCCAGCAGCTGCACAAGGCCCCTCTCCGCTCCCTCTAGCGATGGGATTAGACGGGATGGGTTTGTCCTCCCTTCCCCAAACTCGCTCATTCCGGCCTCTGCCCCGCCCGTGGACGGCTCCGAGGAAGGAGAGGCATTTCCTCCTTCTCCTCTCCCCCCGAAAACCCTCGTCTGGTGGGGGAAGCGAGGCCAGGATGAGCCTCGTGGGGCAGAGGTTGTTTCTCCGTAAGCCCTTGGCTGCTGAGTTGGTATTTTTCGCTGGGCTGAGGAGTTGAGCTTTATCCAGGAGCAAACAACTCTTGTTTGCCGTCCATCGCCTTGGGTTTGGTGGCGTGGGAGATCAGCTTTCCTTGGAGGAGCGGCTCCCGGTGGGAGGATATTATATTCTGTCTGAAAATACTCCATCCTGTCTCTGTGAGAGGTGAACGTGATACCCCGGGGCTGATAAACCTCGGGGTGATGAAGTGATAGCCCTGCTCTGCCTCAGCAGACCAAAACTCTGCCGGGGCAGAAAACTGCCCCAAATGTTGTCGTGTTTGACATTGACCTTGTGGCTTTGCCGCTCTGCTCCTGCCAAAGCAAATTCCACAGGTTGATTAGAGTCGTGACCAGAGGTCTGGTGTTGAAATTGTAGCTTTGTCAATAAATAAAATTCCAGGTATTTGTTTAATACTTGGAGCTTTGTCTTGCGAGGCTCGCAGCACCCCTTTGCAGGGTATTCCATTAACCTTATTTTCCAGGCGGAGAAACCGAGGCAAAGTGGATTTTTCCAAGGTCATTCAGCAATATCTTTATTGCTATTTTTGCTGCTGATTTGGAGCACTTCTGGAGGAATAAAAAAAAAAAAAAAAAAAGGAAGTGTGGCTGAAGTGGAGGATTGCTATTTTGCTTTTATTCATGGAGTTTATAATGGAATAAAACAGGAGTACAATCTTATGGATAAAGGGATTCTCTGAAAGGGAGGTTTTTGGGGTTGGTTTGATGCCACTGATCTCCCTGCTACAAATATTGTAGCAGTGCTGGAGAGCCCTGTTGGGCTGCTTTCCCTCCGGGAATAATTGCATTGGGTGAAAGGGCGAGGAAACTCACCTCGATTGAACCTCCACCACTCAAAACTCCACGGCTTTGCCAAGTTTGTTGGTGCTTCCCGTGGTGGAGCATCAGGAATTAAAATTAAATTAAAGCAGAGCTGGAGCCCTCCCCTCAGAGCAGCTTCGCGTTTGTGATGTAAATCCTGTGAAAAGTCAAACCCCTCCGGTGTAAATGGTCTGAGGAGCTCGGATGGGTTTCTCCGACCATTTCCTAGGTTGTGAAATAGCTGGAATGTGGAAGGGCCTGGCAGGAGCTGTGCACCGAGCTCCCTGTGAGCGTTAGTCATGCTGACCAAGTGGGGGGAGGACCAGGCACAGCTTTTCAAGGCAAACCAAGCGTGTGTGGGAGTAGGGGCTGGATTCTGCTCCTGGGAATTCACCAAAGTGCGCTGTGCTCCCCCTGCTTCGAGCATTTATACAGATAATTATCAGCTAAGCCGTTGATAACATGAGTTGGTGGAAGAGGGAAAAGCTCAAAACCCAGGGTTCCAGCTGAAATGGCAGTGGTGGAGTTTAAAGAACCACCTTTACACATCCCAGAGGCTTTTATTGCTAAAACAACCTTTCTTTCAAAGGTGGCTTTCAAGCAGGAATTCTTACGGATTTCAACAGCCTTCCCAAGCATCCAGCTTGTTTTACAGTGGGTAAATTTGGTGAACATGAGCTAACTTTATCTGAAAAGGAACAGTTCTGCTTCTTTTTTTAGGAATCTCTTGGAAGTTCTGCTCCTGGAATGCTCCAGAGCTTGTGTTAGAGCTGGTCCCATCCTCAGCCATTTTCCCTTTCTTTAACTGATGAGTGAAGAAGTTCAGAATCAGCTTCCTACTACAGCAGCTGTTTTTTCTGTGTAATTCAGCATTTTTTTCTTTCTGCTTGCGAGTATCCGATTTTATTCCTTATTTTTAACACACGCAAACGTCTGAGGGGCTGTGGTGGAGCTTCTGCTGATGTTTCAGTTCTGGTAAAACTCGTGTCTAACACAGCTCTTGTTCACCACTGCTCTGGTACCTCACAACTCCGAGGCTCTGCCTTGACATTTCCCCCAAACCAAAAGCCAATTTCACTGCTGGATGGAGCTGTCGTGTGAGTTGTTGTCATTTCTACCAGGAGTGTAAATGTTGACTTAGTGCCCAGTTCCTGGGAATGAATAACAGGATATTTGGCTTAAAATTGAAGATTTTGAACTCGGGAACAATTCAGCCTCAAAACCAAAAAAACACCTCAGCTGTGCACCGCTTATCTGGAAAGAAATTCTTTGTACCCACCAGTTCCCACACCAGTGTACCCAGTGCTGAACTGGTGAGCAGAAAAGCAGAGGCCATTCTTGGGGTTCACAGCTGCATTATTGCCAGCACAGGATTTCCTGAGCAGGGAGGGCCTGGATGCAGCTCCCTCGGTGCTTTTCACCCATCTATGCTTTAAACAAGATATTTTTCAGACCAGATACTTATTTCTCCTTATTTCTCCTCAGGGTTGGTTTGTGTGCTCTCCAGTTATGGTAGTGTATAAATCTTTGAAATAGTTGGAGGTTTTGTTGTGAAACAGCAGCAGTTTTGCTTTCCCTGCTTGAAGGTGAAAATGAGGGAGTAATTCTGATTTGGGATTTGAGTATCAAGTCAAGCAACCCACTGTCTTTGATACTGACTCTTTTTATTCTGACCATTATTTTAGGAGTGAGCTGTTCTCATAGGCATGACCCCAAAGGAAATTTTTCCCTCTTTTGTCCTTGTTTTGATCTTGTAAGTGAAACTATTTTCTGTTTTCTGCCGCTTCAAGCCCAGTGCTCTCAAGAGACCATTCCAGCCTGTGGGAAATGTCCTGTCTGGGTAAGGTGTGCAGACAGTGGGGTGTTCAAACCTCCTGGGGTTTAACAAAGTGATTTAACAGGGAGATTTCCTTTCACCTGGCATCTCCCCTGTGCTTGGCTTGTCCTCCAGCTGCCTTGGACATGCACAGGGCTTTTGGACCCTTTTGAGTTGAGCCCTGCAAGCCTTTGGTGGCCAAATCCAGCAGTTCCTATTGCCATCAACATTCCTAGATGCCAGCACAGTTATATACCTTAAACTTTGATTTCAGTGCTACTACCCTCAAAAAAACATGTTCTGATCCTTCCCTCCCAAGCTTGGCAGAAGCACTGAGTGGTTGCAGTGGTCAGTGTAGATCTCCACACAGTTAACACTCCTGGTTCTAATGGCTAAAATGATAAAGGAATTAAGAGTTAATATTAATGAAGAGCTCTGGAAGATGTTGTTGCCATGGCCTTTTCACAGAGCTGTTGTGCAGGACAATGAATCACCTGGTGAACAAAGGGCCTGGCCTGCTTCTGGGCTGCTCCTACATTTCACATGTAATCCATGCCAATCCTGATATTGATATGCTCCAAAGGAACTCAAATCAAAATGACCTGAGCTGAATTTCAGTGTTAAAGCTCCAAAGTTGAAGGATTTGGGTTGATAAATTGTCATCTCTCAGGTTAGCAGATGTGGAAGGCCAGTAAACAGTTTCTAAAAATAGTTGAATGAACTGCCCTGGAATAGTGTATTGGGCCACCCTGGCTATATATAAAGAGGTGTTTCCAAAATTTGCTGTAACAGAACACTTTAATCTGTAAAGAAATTATTTCAAGTTCAAGAGAACACATCAGTACTGTTCCCTGCTGAGTGGGGGTGTGAAACACTGGGGCTGTGGATTAATGCTGAATTTTAGCAGTGTTCTATTCTTGTTGGATCTCTTTCTCTTCTCACACTCTCCTTTAAATCACACTCTGTATTGTTAAGAACAAACTGTCGGGTTAGATTTGCACTTTCAATTATTTGCCAGTTGTTCTTGCATGTTACACCAGTAACAGCTGTTGGAGCTGCATGGGTTTTTTAAAAAATGCTTTCTCACCTCTTATTTGCACATTGGTTTGGTGATCTCTTGTGTGAATATTTGCTTATCTTGATAATTTAATTTAAAACATTTTAGAATGCTATAAATGAGAAAGAATGGTCCAGGCCAACTAGTGATAACTGGCTGAATTTCAAATCAATATTTCTAGTAAATAGCAAATTGATCCACTTTTGTTCCCCTGAGACTGATAGAACCAGTATGTGAATACCAGGTTATGAATTATGGATTTGGGGGTTTTCTAATTGCTTTAGACATGGAGTTAAAGCTTAGGCCAATGTCAGGCAGATTTTCCTTTAAATGGAGATGGAATTTCGGTAGTGAATCCATTGCCTTTGTAAACAGGCCACTTTTACTTGCCAAACAAATGGAACCAGGTGCAGGAAGCAGCTTTTTGGTAAACCTGCAGCTCTTGGGGGTTTTACCTGTGCTTTAATGTTTTGTCTGATTGTGGCTTTTAAAACAGGATAGGAACATCCCAGGGACACAACAAATGCCCTCTGTACCTCCATCCCAGGCTGCTGTGCAGGGGAGGGACAGAGGCTTGAACTTTCCTTGACTGATCTTATCACAGAGCCATAAAATCCTCGAATGGTTTGGGTTGGAAGGGGCCTTAAAGCTCCTCTGGTTCCAACTCCCTGCCATATTCATGGCTGCTGGGATTTTCAGATTGCCAAAATGACAGGCCCAGCAAGCTTGATTGTAACACTTGTAAAGTTTGGAGCTTATTTTTTTACTCTGGGAGCCTTATATGGTAAATGCTGATCCACAGAAGTGAAATAAATGTATTTCTGTATTGCAGTATAGTTTGACTAAACGTGCATTACGGCATCCTCAGCCTTGGCCTCTCATTTTGTCCCTGGTATGTTTAAAGAAATGGTGAAAACCTAAATTAA
This sequence comes from Prinia subflava, assembly GCF_021018805.1. Lineage (NCBI taxonomy): Eukaryota > Metazoa > Chordata > Aves > Passeriformes > Cisticolidae > Prinia > Prinia subflava. The sequence continues at coordinate 151,742,044 of NC_086247.1, read as the reverse complement.
ACACAGTTCCTGTCTCAGGGAAGTTTAATCTCTTCAAAAAGAACTTTTCCAGAGGTGTAAAACTGAGGTTCTGTGGGAATTTCGAAGTGTGTTGTGCTCTCTGCTCACCCTTCTGGGGCTGCTAACCAGGCTCACCCAAGGAGTTTGGAGGCCAAGCAGCAGATTGGGCTGCTCATGACAAGCAGCCAGAATGAAATGACGTTCAAATGCATTAATGTGCGTTTGAATATAAAATGCTGCAGGATGATTAAGTGTTCAGTGCTCTTTGGCCTTGAGATATTCCTCAGAGCTCTTATTCCAACCACCTACAATTAATAAAAGCAGATTCTGCTCTTCCTCGTGGGCCGTATCACTGTAACAACCACCGGGCTCTGCCATTGCACACACTCATTCATTTTTAACTCCTCACTCCGAGCCTCTCTGCAAAAGGCTGCCTGTTCTCCTAATGGCTTATCTGAATGTATCCCTTACTAGAAACCAGGCAGCTGAAAATGCTTTTGTTTCATGAAACGAAACTGCAGCTTCCCCCTGGAACAGCGCTGCTGTTTCCCAATGGCTCATTGCGCCTCGGCCGGACCTGCCTGACGGGTTCTCAGCGCTGCCCAGGTGGAGTGCAGCGAGTTAAAAAAGTGCTCCAGGGCTCCCATGGGCAGGACAGACAGACAGACACCTTCGTGCTGGGCTGATCTGGCTCTGGTCAGGGGTGCCGAGCCGCCCATTCCAGGAGCTGGAGTTGCGCTGAGGGAAAATACACACTGAGCTCTGTGAAAATAGTCTGTGCTGTTTATTCAAATCGTTCCCTTTCATACTCAAATCTTCCCACTTAGCCTGATGGATCCCTCTTTTGAAGGTGTGCTCAAGCACTACAAGCAGCTCACAAGCCGTAGTCTTTTATGTTTTCAGGAATTTTATCCAACCTGTGCTCCTAAAACGATTGGAGTAGCAATTACTGACAACATTTAGGTGGAGGGGAGGGAGGAAGTTAAACTTCAGATATTGGTGAGTCAGGATATACATTTCAAGGGGTGAAATAACAGGGGTTATTGAAAAATAACCCCTGTTAAATACCTGAAAAATAACAGGGGTTTTTGCTTAACTTAATATACGAGGAAATGGAAGCCTTTTCAAACTGTGCCCGCTCTGGTGGTGCAGGAATGGGCCGGGCTGGGGATTGCAGCTCAGTCCCGTGACCCCTCAGCTGAGCTGTATTAACACAGCCGGGGCTGGGGAGCAGCTCGGGCCCATGGGGCAGTGCAGGGAGAGGAGTGTGGAGCACAAACCATGAGATCCTTCCCTGTGGGGAGAGGTGGATGTGAGGAACTCCCGGTCAGGGATTGTCCCACCCACGGGGAGCACAGGGACCCTGCCCCAGCCCCATCCAACAAAACCCCGATGAGAACCAAAACAGTTTGTGGGAGCTCTGCAGATGGATTTCTCCTTTTTTTTTTTTCCTTTTAGACAGCAAGGATTCAGCTACTTTTTAGTCAACTTGTAAACACACTTTTCTTGCAGGAGTGGGCTGTAAAGTATACTGTGCTGCCATTATAAAAATAAATGTGACTTTTAGTAATGCCACCTACCCTGAAGTACCAAATAAAGTTACAGAATCGGTTCGGATAGGAGGGATGTGGAAGAGAACAAGAGGGAAATGGAAAGCAAGTGCTTAAATGGATCTTAACCTCTTCACAGAAAGTAAAAATAGGGAGGATGGGTGCTATAAAAGCAGCTTCAATGGTGAAGGGCAGGCTTGACCTGGAAATAGCTGCCAGGAAAACAAGGATCTAACGGGATTCAGTGCTGTCAGTGCCAAGTACAAGCAACTTGTTCAGCAGCCTGCGACTCCCCTGTGTGTGGAAAGATGCCGTGGATGTAAATGATAGGATTTTGCTCTTTTACCTAATGACTGTGATCAGTCCAAGCATTTGATAACCTATTACGCTTTGAAATGTGTGCAAACCAAAGAAAGGCAGTCTTTGTGCAGGCTTCTGAGGTTCTCCTGCTTCAAAAGTTCTTGCAGTGCCTTTGATGAAAGGTCACGGTTCAGCCGTGGCTGCTGCTTTCCAGATGAAGCAGGAGATAGAGGTGGCATGAGCAGGCAGACAAAGGAGAGCTTTACAGCCTCCCTGCCCTCCGGCCCGGTGAGAGCCCTGCTGTGGGCAGGGATGGGAGATTTCTTGCTGTGGAGAAATGGGGACTGCAGCAAAACTGTGTTCTCTGCTTCCTAATTAACCTTCCTGTTTATACAGCCTTCATATATTCCAGTGGCAGGGAATATCCATGGTCATGCTGCAGAAACACAAAAGGAAATGGTGGGATAATAGAACTTTTAAACCTGGCCTTTGGTTTTAATCCCAGGCTGCCCAGTCTGGTTTGTAGGGGAGTTCAGTTTTAAAGCTTTAGCCACATGAAATGAATGAATCTTTGACTCGAGTTGCTTCAGCAAGTTGGTGTTTGGGGATTGACATCCTCCAGGAGCACTGGAGCGGACTCTGAACTTCCCTGTGAGCTGCAGGGCTCAGACACGTGACGTGGTTAATGTTACCGAGTTTAACTTTTGGGTTAGAAATTGTACCCAGCAAAGCTTCCTGAAAGGACAGGACTGCTCAGCCCTTTCCCGGTGCAGAGTGAGGAAGGAAGGCTTCAGACATGACTGGGACATCACTGAACAGAGTGGGAAAGGGTTTATGTGTTGTGGTGTGCTTTTCAATCCAAATCTTGCTTTAATGTTCTTAATTAGATATTCTGTGAAGTCTCTTTCTAGGGAGAGTTTTGCTTCAAGTGCAATCATTGTGAAATACAGAATATTTCCAGAGATGACTCAAACTTCATGTTGTGCTTTAAATTTGATTTGGCTTACAGGAAACTCATGCTTTGAATGTATTGGCTGTTTGTGCATCTCGTCTGAAACTTGAATTTTCAGTTGGCCTCTATCTCTTTTAAACTGACATCTGAGATCTTTTAGAGCCAGCAGCAGGCAGGGTGTGAATTGTCCCTGTCACCCTGTAAGGTGCCTGTGAAGCCTCCAGGCTGCTTCTCCTGCCTTGTATGAGCAGAGCAAGAGTTCTCCCAGGGGTTCAAACCCTGCTGTAAACTGCAGGAGAGAGTTTGGAAAGGGGGGAGGTTGGGATGGGTCAGGTCCCAAGGGCACAGGGAAGTGTCTGAGGCTGCAGTGCAGGAGCAGCTTCTGCAGGTCCTAAACAGGAAGCTCCTGCTGACATTGAGTTAATCACTTTAATCACCCAGGCAGGAGTGTTGGCTGTGAAGGAAGTGCTCATCTCTGAACCGGCTCGTTTAATGTGGCTGTTAATTCTCCGTAGTTAAGTTTGATTAAATGTGGATTTGTTTCCTACAGAAGGTCTCCCTCCTCTGCTAATGAAAGCAACTGCTCTGTGTTTATGTGCTGTTCACTGCCCATTTCCTCGGGGATGGAGAGGAAGGAAACTGTTCTGAGTAGGAGAAAATCCAAGCTGTGTTCAGAGTTTCCTTCCCAAAAGAAGGACCAGCTATTGCTGTGCTAAGCAAAAACTTGTTATCTGCAGGGCAGTTGGGAAGAGTTAGTTTAATGGTGAAACTTCTGCAGATATATGATCCTGTAACAATGGGGAGCAAATACCTGAAGTGGTCAGCTGTGTGAATTTTACAAGCTAAAGTTCAAGAACAGCAATTAATGCTAAAATCTTTGAAAGAATATTTGCAGCATTTCAAGCACTTAAAGCTAAGTCATTTAATGAGCACTGAGTTTTGGTACATCTGTTCATTTTCGTGTTGCTTCAGTGGGGGGAAATGTTCAGTGGTGGCTGGGGTGTCTATAAATAATTCACATTATCTCCTACTTTGGTTTTTTTGTGGTTTTTGTGTCGTGCTCAGAACACAACTGTCAGTAACTCCTGAGTGATACTCTCATCTTTTTTCCTTCAGACTTCACTGGCCAGTGAGAACATATCTCAACCATGGGAAATATTTTTGCTAACCTCTTCAAAGGCCTTTTTGGCAAAAAAGAAATGCGTATTCTAATGGTTGGCCTGGATGCTGCAGGAAAGACAACTATTTTGTACAAACTTAAACTTGGTGAAATAGTAACTACTATTCCTACTATAGGTAAGAGTTTTCTGTTTCTCTAACTGATGGCTTGGAGGTTTGGGTCTCAGCTGATTGAAGTGACTTGTCTGTCAGAACAAACGCTTGCTAAAGCCGTGGTGTGAAGGTGGCACAGCCAAATGTTCTGCCATGGGAGGAGATTGGGACTCTTTTCTCACTCCATCCCTCTCATCAGTCTCTTGTGGGATGAGCCTTTGTGGGCCACAGAAATTCAGTTTGTCTCCCAGGCTGCTGTGGCATCACCTCAATCACACTGAGTAGCAGAGGGTTCACGTTCTTTATTTTTTTTTTTAATTGGAAGGTTTTGAGGTTTGCAGTTCTTAAAACCCAGGGGAGGTTGGGTGTGGGGGTTTTTTTTGTTGGATTTTTTTTTGGTTGGTTTTTTGGGGTTTTTTTTTTAGTTTGTTTTTGTAGCTTTTCAGGTAGCAATTAGATTTGTTCTTTGGGGTGATGATGGGAGCAGGACAACCCCTGTTTGTCTGCTTCAAGAGCTTCAGCACAGGATTCTGCTGCTTTAAAGTAATCCCAACTTTAAGTGAATTTTTTTAATGACAGTCTGAGTGTGCCTTGCTAAATACAGGAGGCCAGGTACGTTTAAGTGAGATTTGAGCCACAATCTCTTTTGGTTTTTTTAGGTTTCAATGTGGAAACAGTAGAATACAAGAACATCAGCTTCACAGTGTGGGACGTGGGCGGTCAGGACAAGATCAGACCACTGTGGCGCCACTACTTCCAGAACACACAAGGTGAGTGTGTTCTCCACACCTCACTCCCAGCTCTCCAGAGGGTTTGTTGACTGTCTTCACTCAGTTAATTCTGCGAGTTTCTTGGAGGGGAGTGGAAATGTTTATTCTTGTAAAAGGGTGTGTTTGTGTGCTGCTCTGGCTCTTCTCTGAAGCCACTGCAGGTTCAAAGAGGGATGGGAGGAATTCCAGAAACCAGTCTTCCTTGTCCTTCTGACTCACAGCAAGTTCAGGAGTTTGTTTTTCTTCTGTCAGCATCACAGCTCTGCCCTCACTTCAAAGCAGAGTCTTCCCTGCAAGCTCTGCAGCCCCATGAACTGAGAGTTTGTCACTTCTGTCACTGCTGGGCCTTTTTCATGTGCCTTTTTCTTTGAGTCCCAGCACAGCATTTCAGGAGCTGCTGCTCCCTGGAAAATGCCAAGTGGTTATGAAGAAAGAGTACCCAAGCTGGGAAAACAAATGCAAACCAACACTGGTTTTCACCATCTTTAAGCAAGAACAGACTTTCTCTCAGATGTGAGACTTCAAGTTTATGTTTATTCTTGTTTGCTTATTTCTAGGTCTGATTTTTGTGGTTGACAGCAATGACAGAGAACGCGTGAACGAGGCCAGAGAAGAGCTTATGAGAATGTTGGCAGAAGATGAGCTCAGAGATGCTGTTTTATTAGTGTTTGCTAACAAACAGGTATGCCCAAGAAAGGTGTCTGTCAGAACCCTTGAGAACTCCCAACGTCCTTGCGAGTGCCAGATCTTGACCTTGATTTTCATATTTTCAGTGTAGTGATAAATAAACTCAGAGTAAATGGCCGTTCAAGGGAAATGTTGAGGGGAGAAAACCATGGATTAAATTCTCATCTAAAAGGAGCATCCTTCTAAACAGTCTTGGCTAAGAGATTTTCAGTTTAGTCACAACCAGTTTGATTTTTAAGGTTGACATGGCTCAGTTACAGCCCAAACTTCCTCCAGAGAGGAATGCTGGAATGCCAGAACCTCCCTGAATTCCTCACCCAGGGTGTTTGAGGGCTGTGCTGGTGTTGCTGGGAGCACTGGAGTTTTCATGTGCTGGTGTTGAGCTGGGCTCTCCCAGCCTCAGAGTGAGCTGAGTTCTTCCTTTCATTGCTTGTGAAGCAGCTTAACCCCAAATGTCAAGGGCCTGAGGTGTGACCAGGGAATGGAAAGAGGGCACAGCCTCAGCTGGGAAGGGTGAGGGTGCCCAGGGCATGTCCAGGAGCAGGAAAGGCGGGCTCTGAAGAAGCTCTGCTCAGCAGAGTAGTACTGGGTGATCAGAGCTGATCTTAAATCATAACTGCAGTCACAGAAAGGATATTCCTGAGTGGAAACAGACTGGGAATTGGGAGCAGTATCAGCACTGGGGGAGTGACTGCATCCAGGCATCAGCTGTCTCACTTCCCTATGAAATACTCTATAAAGTTGCTTTAGATTGGGTTGTTAAACCTTTGAGGCTTTTGTCAGTGTTGGGGAGATAGTTTAAATATCAAAGTAATCCACTGGGGTTTTCTGAAAGAGAAGTTCTGAGACCTCTTAACTTTCTGTGATGCCTTTAGAGCTGGTGATGGAAAGGGTGGGGAATGACTGTTGTTGCTTCCCCCAGGACCTGCCGAACGCCATGAATGCAGCAGAAATCACAGACAAACTTGGACTGCATTCTCTTCGTCACAGGAACTGGTACATCCAGGCAACCTGTGCCACTAGCGGAGACGGTCTCTATGAAGGACTGGACTGGTTGTCCAATCAGCTCCGAAACCAGAAATGAAACCATAAACCTTCCTCTTCCCTCTTTTTCCACCCCTCCCTCTTATTTCCTCCTCTTCGCCCTTCGCTTTACTCTAATGTGGCAAACTGTGCTACTTTGTGGTATTGAGTGCCGGAAGCTGTTTTCATTTCTTTTTTGTCACAGTATATATTGCATCATGCTGTAAATGTGGCAAATACAAGCCTGAAAACAGTTAGGTTTCTTATTTAATGTAAATAGTTTTTGTTTCCAATGAGGCAGTTTCTGGTACTCCTATGCAATATTACTCAGCTTTTTTATTGTAAAGAATCAAGTCACTGTTTAGTACCTGGAAGGGAATTAAGTGGGTTAATAACGTAAGGGTTGCCAGTGGTCCTTGTGCAGTAGAGCTGGATTCGATCTTGGTTGGGTTGTGAGATCTGTGAGATCCATTTTGGTGGTTGGTTTTTAACCTGAATTCTGTATTTTTTTAAATAGACAAGGAAAAGTAAAAACACTTAAAAAAACCACAAACGTTTGACATCGCTTCTGCTGCTCCAGCTCAAACGTGGTGACTCTTGATTCTTTTGAAAGGGTGAAGCAATGACTGACACCCAATTAGCTTCATCTGCTTAACGAACAGATCACAAGTGGTAGATCTCTGGCTCTTTCTGTAGCTCGTAGTCTGTGCTCATCTTCGTTCACAACCGTTCCAAGATTTGCTGGGCCTGGTTTAGATGAGCTTTGCAGACTCATGCTAAACATCTGACTTTTGGTTCAGGTGAGATTTCTTGTTTCCATTGAACTCAAATCATTTCCAGCAGTCGACATTTTTAGCCTGTCATATTTGTCAAGAAGTGTTTTGTACTTTTCTTGTGCGTAAACCACTCCAGAAGGCAAAACCTTTCCACAGGAAGCACAGCCTGTCCTAGTCCTAAGCTCTATAGGCAGAAAGTACTGTACTTAACGTAAGAATTGCCATGAAAAACACCAAACATCTATGTATAGTGTCTAGGGAAAAAAAAACAAACAAACAAAAAAGCATGAGAGTTTGGAGAGTCATTCCACTCTGCAAGTATTCAATCCCATTTTGGAACAATCCCATATCTGTATATGTGTGAAAACCCTTGGCATCCCTCATACTGCAAGGTTCAGATTTGCCATCAGAAAAATAAAAAAAAGACCTCTTTACTTTTCTTTTGTATTTTGATAAACACTGAAGAAGCTGGAGCTGTTAAACTTTAACTCGAGGAACTATCAGAACTGGTTTATTTAGTGTTGTGGAAACCTTTATTGCTTTCAATACACGACTAGTAATCAACTGTTTTGTATACTTGTTTTCAGTTTTCATTTCGACAAACAAGCACTGTAATTAAAGCTATTAGAATAAAATCTCTTAACTATTTCATGTTTTTTATGCCTTGCTGTTCATTTGATCATCTTGGCAGAATCATAATTAAATACTTGTTGAATAAAAAGTTTCATGAAACTTGCACTGTGTTGGTTTGTATCGTCTTTGTGCAGGGGATATCTCCCGTATTTTCCAAGGAATGTATCAATGATGTGGCAGGGTTTTGCCACATCATGATTTGCATGAAAATTTGATGATATCTCCTGTATTTTCCAAGGAATGCATCATTCCTGATTGAAACCCTGCAGGTGCAATGAGAGTGATGCTTGTAGGTTCTGCTGGAGCCACTTTGTTGCCTCTGGGGCAACAGCACAGCTTGAGCTTCGTGGGCAGCCCCATCCCTTCCCCAACAGGTTGCTCCTCCTGCTGATCCCAGTTAATTACAGGATCTGTCAATTAGCAGTTTTGTGGGGCAAAAATGGGAATTGTGCCTTCCTGAGTGCTTTGTTTTGCATTTTTCCTTTCTGCAGTCCCCTCTGGATCTGGGACAGAGCTCCTCCTCTGGATGATCTCCTGCCTTCCCTGTCAGCTGCAGCCTCTCCCCGTGCTCCTGCTCCTGGCTATTTCCCTGGCTGGAGCTGCAGCAATTCCTCATTCCCCAGGCTGGAACGCTGCAGGATGGAAGGTCTGTCCTGCAGGTTAGAGAGCAAATTCCCTGTGGGGAACTGGGACTCTGGGTGGGTAACAGGGGCTGCAGTGAAGGGTAAACAACACTGGGCAAACTGGGATCACAAACCTGCAAGTCAAATCCACCTTGGAATTTCAACCTCTGTATCAGGATCTTTGCATCCTTAATAGGGCAGGACAGCTCTTTATTCCTGTTCTGGGAGGGAATGGGAGGGCCAGCTGCGTTAGGATGCTGCTCCTGTGCATACAGAATCTGCTGTGGAAAACAGGGAATGTGGTGATGTTATCAGAGCTGGGGGAGCTGTGCTCTGCCCTCTGCTCTGGGCAGCACAGCCTGTGCTCTGTTCCAGGCTCTCAAGCCCAGTACAAAGGATCCTGCCCAGTGCCCCAGGAACTTTGCAGCAGCTGGACATGGATGGGGCTGGGCTCCTTTACCCTCCTCAGTTTTGGCTTCCCGTGTTTCTCAAACTGATTTCCTCAGATCTTGGTTTTGAGAGTGAAACAGAAAGGAGGGAGAGCAGGAGAAAGCCCGGGAGAGCTGAACTGAGCTGGGCCAGCAGTGCCCAGGCCCCTGCCACGGTGCTGGGCAGATGAATACCTCTGCCTTGGCTGAGGAGCTGTGGGTGCAGATCATCCTGCCCCAGCATCCATCCCAAGGCTTGGGAGGTGAAGATGGGAGGTGGGAGCTCAGGGAGGGAGCAGGACACCAGGATTTGTGGTCATTTTTCTCTTCTTGCTGTGCTGTTTCCACTCTCCCACAGCTCCATTTTCAGCCTGCTGCCCAGCTCCCATTAGGGACACTCCTGCTCTGGGATGTTCCCAGCAGGCTCCAGCCACAATTTGGACCCCAAAATCCCGTGAAGGTGACCCCGAGCTCAGCCTGGTGAGCACCAGCAGGGCGTGCAGGGGGATCCCTGGATGGCTCTGGAGCTGCCCTCGTGCCGGAGGCTGTCACCCCAAAAATCGCGTTGGGGTGGGGATCACCGAGGGCTGTGCCAGCCCTGCAGCATCTCCCACTGCTCGGGCCGAGCACCTCGGGACAGAAGGGCTTTGTCAGCTCCTGAGCACGGCCCCACTGGGCTTTTGTCCACCCAGGCACACAAACCCTGCCTGTCTTCAGTGATTGCATCATTAATTACACAAATGAGGCCCTTGTGCTTGGCACGGCCGCGCCGCAGCCGGCGATGCTCCGGAGCTGCTCGGGACACCCCCTTTCCATTTGGATCAATATTTCCATTTATTGGTGTAACATTCCCCTTTGAGTATGCCAACAACATAAATAATCACGTGCTGAGGGTTTAAATCCTGGGGGGAATGGAGTTTGCTGCTCCCTGGGGTGGTGCATGTGGCCAGGGCAAAAACCTATGGAAAACACCTGGTCCAATCCCTTTCTCCCCATAATCTGAGTAATTATTTAGGTGTCCAAGGCCAGGCTGGACAGGGCTTGGAGCAGCCTGGCCCAGGGAAAGGTGTCCCTGACAATTGGAACTAGATGAGCTTTAAACTCCCATCCATGTAACTGATGAACGTAGGGTGATTTTAAAGAAAGAAACTCTTCAGCCACTGCACTCGAGGGCAGGGAAAGAAGACAAAACCCCGTAATAATAACAATCATCTCTTCCAAAGTCTCTATACATGAACACGAGGTATCCACAGCATTTTCAGCACCACAGCTGGAACCACCCCAGCACCAGCCCCCACCCACAGCATCCTCCGTGCTCAGTCCTGCCTGGATGGATTTTGGGGAGTGAGGAGAAGGGTGCCAGGCCCTGCTGCCCCCCACACCCGCCGGCGCTGCCCCTGGGCGGGCAGGGAAGGGACTGCCGGCACCGCGGCCTTAATGCCCTTTGCCAGACTCCGCCCCGGCACCCGCGGGGCTGCGGCGTTCTGAATTCAATCACCTTAAAAAATAGAAATCTCTGCAAGATCTCCCTGAAACAACCCCACGCTCCCTCTCTCAGTCCTCCGAGTCGGTGTCGTGGCGCTGCCGGACGCCGCGGGCCGGCGGGGAGCGGGACCGGCTCCTCTTCCTGCCCTTCCTCCGCGGGGACGGGTGGCGGCCGCGGCCGTCCCTGCTGCGGCTGCGGCGGCGGGCGGGGCTCCGGGAGCGGCCGCTGCTGGCAGAGGAGTCGGAGCCGCGCCGCCGGCGGCTGCCGTGCCGCGGAGCCTCCGGGGGCTGCTGCGCCTTCCTGCCCTGGGGCCTGCGGGGACAGCGGGACAGTGACAAGGTGATTCTGGGGATGAAAAAGGGGTTTGGAAAGCCAGGAGAAGCCAACGGGGCATCCCGGTGCCAGCCATGACCACGGGGCTCTCCTGGATCCTTCCTCCCGTTTGGCCCATCCCAACCCGGCTACCTCTTATCCCGATCTGGAGAAGAGTCAGAGGACGATGGGGCTGCATCCTTCTTGGAATGCTTGTCCTTGTCCTTCTTCTTCTCCTTCTTATGTTTCTTCCTTTTCTTGTTCTTTTTCTCCTTCTTTTTCTCCTTTTTGGATTTTTTGCTGCTCTCAGGTCTGCAGGGAAGAGATCAAGCAATAAGAATCCCTGCACCGTGCACCCCCTCTGGCTCCCAACACTCATCCCCATCCCTTTTCTCAGGCACATCCCACCACAGCCCTCCTTTGCCAAAGAGAAGCCCACAGAAGCTTTTGGGGGTGATTCAGAGAGATGCAAAACAAGCCCAGTGCCAAACAGAGCCATGGAAACATTTTGTAAAATACTTCCCACAAAAGCCAGGGCATTTCTGGTGGTTTCCCACCAAAGTGGGAAAAATCCTCACCGTTTCTCCTCCACCTTCTCCTCCTTTTCCTGCTTTTTCTTGGAGACAGATGTCTCAGGGCTGCTGGAGACTTTATGGTGCTAGAGTTGGAGAGAGGGAAAAATGCAGAGTGAACCCATAGCTTGCAATTAAAAGACAAAGGGTATTTTTCCCTTTAAAAGTTAAACTTTGAAAAATTAGAATACCCTTAAGAGCTGCTTCTGAATTAAAGCCCCACATATGAACTCCATGCCACCAGGACGCAGGAAACTCCTGCAGGTCTCTGTGCTACAATACCCAGGCGGGTTTTTAAATAAAATATTCCAAGTGTGGGGCGCTGCTTTGTGCCTTTTTCCATCCATTTTTGACCCTTCCCAGGACAATGTGACTGGCACCGTACCGTGAAGACCGAGAGCCCCATCTTGGCTGCCTCTTTGTCCTCCTTGGACAGCATCACCCGGCCAGCGCTGCCACTGCGGAGAGACCACGCAGAAAAGCATAAAAACACTAAAATGGAACAAATCATTCTGGAATTGGTACGGGACCCTTCCCTCTCCTTACCTGGAGCTGCCCAAGCCCACCACCCGATCCACGTCCTTCTCGTCCCGCTCGGCGCCCTCCCTCTTGCACACCTCAGCCAGGTCCTGTGGGGAGGGGGGACAGTGTCCTGTGTGTGACCCCAAAATCTGAGCCACGGGGACACCGAGGGGACATGTGGTGCCCCTGTTACCTCTTTGCTGAGGCCCGTGGGCTGCCTCTTTAAGGTCTTGTAGCCCCTATAAAAACAAGAAGAGGCAGTATGTATGGGGACACACAGCTCCTGCTTTGTGGGGTTTTTGTGGGGTTTTTGTGGGGTGTGGACTCACAGTGCTGCCATCATGGCCTCCTGCTCGGCCAGGCGGACTGCAGCCAGCTCTTCCTCCCGGGATAACTGGGGAGCCGTGTCCTTCTTGCCCTTGGCATACCAGGTCAGGTCCTTGCCCTTCTGCCACCGCCCCACCGGTGCCATCAGGGAGTTCCCTGTGGGGAACAGCGACCCCCCCTCAGCATCACCGCACCCCAAAACCACAGCACAGGGGACTGGAGCAGGATCAGCCCTTACCCAGGTAATTCTCACGCTGTTTGTCCGTCTTGACATCCTCCCAGCTGAACTGGTCCTGGCCCCCCCGGACCCCGCCACGGGAGGAGCCGAACATTGCGCCACACCCGCAGCAGATCCGGGGGGATTCTGGTGACCTGCACGGAGATCAGCCCTGGGTTTGCCCGCTTCAGATCCTCCCTGCAGCTCTGGGGGCGCTCCTGAGGGTGCAGGGAAGCAAAACTGGCCCCCCAGAGGTCAGTGGAGTAACCAAAGGCCTTTGTGGGGGTGTTACAGGCTGGGAGGGGCGATTATAACCCGGAGGTGGGAGGGAGGCACGGCTTGGGGAGGGTCCCAGCATGGGGGGAGGCTGCTGGGCGAGGAGGGGGCTTAGGGCAGCCCCGAGGGGGTTTATGGCCTTGGGGAGTTCAGAGCCTCAGGCAGGGCTTAGGGCAGCAGTGGGGCAGTCACAGGGTCCAGGAAGGGGTTGCAGAGCAAGGGGAATTCAGTGGGGGGGGAGTTCAGGACTAGAAGTGGGAAGGGACTGAGAGGAGACTGCGGGGTTGATAGAGGGGTTTAATGCCCGCATGGGGGTTCTGGGTTTCAAGGGGGAGGGTTCATGGCCTGGGGTTTCAGGGTCTAGGAGGCCCTGGATGGGATGAGAGCTGGAAGAAGCGATCATGGCCTGGCGGGCTGGTGGGGAGGCATTACACGGCCTGCAGGGGAGGTTATACAGCCGAGAAGAGGCTGCATGGCCCGGGCTGGGACATTACCTGAGGGAAAGTTTCAGGGTCTGGGAAGGGGGTCAGGGCCGGAGGAAGCTGCAGGACCCGGACGCTGCAGGGCCTGAGGAGGGAATGTGCCCGTCCCGAAGGCGCGTGAAAGCAGCTCGGGGCGGCTCCCTGCACCCCGGGCCCCGCCAGGTTGGGGAGTGCGAGGACCGGGCGGGCTCGACCCGGGGGATCACACCCGGAGCCCCCAAATCCCGAAATCCCAAATCCCGAATCCCAAACCCGCCCCCGCGCCCCTCACGCACCTCCGGCCGCCGAGCGCGCGCCCGCCCCGCCGCTACCACCGCGGGCACCGCCGGAGGGGGGAGAGACGGGCGGTACCACCGCGCCGCCCAGAGCGGGGGGAGCCCCGCGGAGCGCACCGCCCGCACACGGCTTTACTCATCTATATAGAGATATATTTATTTATTTATAGATTTATACATTTCTGGTTTCAGCGCTTCACTTCTTCCAGAACTTCTTGTAGGTGTCCAGGTCGATGCCCTCGAAGGTTTCCTCCTGCTTGGCCTTAGGCTTGCTGGGGAAGTGCCGGCGCAGACGAGCCTTGCGCTCGGCCTCGGGCAGAGTGCTGCTGTCCAAGGGCATCTGGGGACACGGGGGACACGGGGATGAGACCGTGGGGACAGGGTGACACCCCTGGGACACGGCATGAGACCCCTGGGACATGGTGTGAGACCACCCAGGGACAGGCATGAGCTCCCAAGACATGGCGTGAGACCCCTGGGACATGGTGTGAGACCACCAAGGGACAGGCATGGGCTCCCAGGATGTGGTGTGAGACCCTTGGGACATGGTGTGAAATCCTAGGGACATGGTGTGAGTTCCCAGCAAGCAGGGTGAGATCCCAAGGACACAGTGTGAGCTCCCAGCAAGCAGGGTGAGATCCCAGGGACAGTGTGAGCTCCCAGCAAGCAGGGTGAGATCCCAGGGACAGGGTATGAAATCCCTGGGACACGGTGTGAGCCCCCCAGCACGCAGGGTGAGATCCCAGGGACACGGTGTGAGCTCCCAGCACACAGGGTGAGATCCCAGGGACACGATATGAAATCTCCGGGACACAGTGTGAGCTCCCAGCACGCATCACCACAGCCTGGGGCAGGGTATGAGACCCCAGGGGACACGGCATGAGCCCTTGGGATATGGTGTGAGATCCCAGGGACACGGTGTGAGCCCCCCAGCACACAGAGTGAGATCCCAGAGACATGGTATGAAATCTCCGGGACACAGTGTGAGCTCCCAGCACACAGGGTGAGACCTCAGGGAGACGGTATGAAATCTCTGGGACACAATGTGAGCTCCCAGCACACATCACCACAGCCCAGGGCAGGGTGTGAGACCCCAGGTGACACAGCGAGAGCCCTTGGGACAGCACACGAGATTCCCTGGGCCTCTCGCTGTCCCCGTACCATGAGGATCCTCTTGGGCTCGCTGTAGTGCAGGCGCACGGTGGAGCCGTCGGTGTTGACCAGCAGCACGGGGTAGAGGCGCCCGTAGAGCTGCCGGTGCAGGTGCGAGATGGCGGCGCGGTTGGAGTTGCTGCGGGCACAGGCCACGAGCGGCGGCCGGGACGTGGCCTGGAGGCGCAGGGCGCTGTGGGGAGAAGGGAGGGAGAGGGGCAATGTCACCGTGGGGTGACACGAACTCCGCCAGGCTGGGTCACAGGGACACCGCGCTCACCTCAGTGCCTGCATCGCCGCCATCTCAGCCCGGCTGGCAGACGGGGCAGATGACGCAGCCTGGGCACACCCTGAGGACAAGGAAAGGTGCTGGTGTGGCTGTGGGGTGACCCCGCCGTGTCCCCATCACTGTGAAGCTTCCACAGCCCCTCAGCAGCACGGGGCAGCCCCATGACAGCTCCTGACACGGTTTGGCTCCATAATGACCCCCCGCCCCGGCAATGGTTCAGCCCCACTAATGTTTTTTTCCCCCCATCCTCACAATGGTTCAGCCCCAGTAATTTTTTTCCCCCCATTCTCACAATGGTTCAGCCCCACTAATGGTTTTTTCCCCCATTCTCACAATGGTTCAGCCCCACTAATGGTTTTTTCCCCCATTCTCACAATGGTTCAGCCCCACTAATGGTTTTCCCTCCATTCCCGCAATGGTTCAGCCCAACCACGTCTCCCCCTGCCCAGGCATGGGTCAGTGCCATGACAGCTCCCCCCCTCTCCCCGTCATGGTTCAGCCCACCCCGCCCCACCATGGTTCAGTCCCATAATGCCTCCCCCCACACGCACTTTGGTTCAGCCCTCCCACCTCTCTCCAGCCATGGTTCAACCCCACTATGGCTCCCGCCACCATCGTGGTTAGGCCCAACACCGCTCCCCCTCCGCCCCGCCGTGCTTCAGGCCATGTCGCCCCCTCCGTTCTCCCCCAACTCCCCCCCGGTCACGGCCCTGTCGGTGCTGCCCCCCCCCCATCATGGTTCATCCCCAGGCGCCCCAGCCGCGCTCACCCCCCCGCCCGTCCCTCCTCGTGGTCCGTCCCGCCGCCCCGCGCGCACTCACGTGACCGCGCGCTCCTCAGGGCCCCGCCCCGCGGTGACGTCACGGCGCGGCGGCGGCGGCGGGCGCGCGCGGGGGCTGCCGGGACCGCCCCCCCCCCCCATCCCCTCATGATCCTCGGGCGGATGCGCGGGGCGGGCATCGCCCGGGCGGGTGAGCGGGGATGGGGCCGGGGCTCGCACCCTCACCGGGACCGCGGGCCACAGCCGGCCACGGGGTGCCGAGACCCTCGCAAGGGACAGAGGGGGTCCAGCCAGCCCGAGGAGCTCGCTCACTCACAGGGGTCCTCGGCTGAGTGGGCTCGGGGCGCTCAGCCCCTCACGGGGGGCCTGGAATGAGCGGTCCTGGCCGGCTCCGGGGCTCTGAGCCCCTCCCCTTGGCTGAGGGGGCCCAGCCTGCCCTAGAGTGCCGAGCTCCTCAGGGTTCCTCTGCCGAGGGGTCCCGGGGAGCTCAGCCCCTCTTGGGGCTCTGCATTGAGGAGTTCTGGCTGGCCGTGGGCTGCTCAGCCCCTCACGAAGGCCTTGGGCTGAGGATCCGGCAGGGCCCAGGATGCTCAGCTGGTCACTGGGTTCTGGTGTGAGGGCCCTCAGCCCCTGATGGGAGCCCCGAGCTGAGGGGTCATGGCTGGCCCCAGGCTGCTGAGTCCCTCACGGGGGTCCTGTCCCTCGGCCGGAGGGTCCCGGGACACAGGTACCGACCTGGGGGAGCTCATCCCCCACAGCACCCCCGGCTGAGAGTGGGCTGAGCTCCCCCCTTGCCCTCTGAGCCCTGCATGTCCTTGTTATTATCCATGTGGGGTGGCTGAGGGGGGTGGCACAGGTCACAGCCCCACAGGGCTGTCCCCGGGCAGGCTGTGTGCCCTTCCCACATCCACACCGGGTCCCCGTGGCTGAGCTGCTCCAGGGTGGCTCCAAGGTGTCCCTGGTTGGATCAGGCACACAGGGATGTGCTCGTGGGATCAGGTGGGGTTTGTGGGCACTGTGGGGTACGGTGTGGTAAGAGGGGTTAGGGATAAGCATCCCTCAGGTATCCTAAAACAAACACGTGTGGGGAAGTGGGTGGTGAAACCACAGCTGTGTGAGCTTCACCTCTGTAGAGGTTTTCCCAGATGGGTGAACTGGTTTCATCCTACTGGAGGGTTAAACTGGTCTGGCTTATGGTCTGGGAATAACTGGTTTGGACCTCCCTGACTTCTGCAGTGACCTTGAGCACGTGCTTTGTGTTCTGTCTGCAGCATCACTGCTCCCTGCAAGCCAGGAGTGCAGCCAGTGCAGAGGCTAATTAGTGCTTTTTAGGTAATTATTTCCAGGAAAGAGGTGGCTGAGTTCCAGCTCTATACTGCTGAGGGATGCTCAGCTCCTCACAGAGGTTGGGTAAAGTTGGGAGGCTGGAACCTCCCTGCTCCTGTGCTGCAGATAATTCTCTGTCTGTCACAGCAGGAGCTCTCTCTCTCTTTTTGGAACCTGTCCCAAACCTTAGAAAGGAGGGGGTGGCACCCCTGCTAAAAATAGGGAGTGGGATTATAATCCTAATCCAGGAGACCTTTCTCAAGGCTCCAGGGAAACTGCTTTAATCTTCTTTCCTTCTTCATAATGGGGCTTTGCCTTCCCTGTAAAGCCTCTCTGCTAATCAGTTTTAATTTGTTTAACTCTGGTGATGTCTGTCCTTTGCTTCCCTGCTGCCACCTATGAGGTAAAATCCAGGGTGAATTTAGCAGCACAAGCAGACCAGGAACCATTCCTTGTTTTAGGGACCACCTCGTCTTTTTGCAGCCCAGAGGGGTTTATGTGGCTGTTTGTCCTCAGTCCCAGGCGTGGGAGATAATTAATATTGTCAATTAATTGGGCTGCTCTCTTGCTGATCGACTTTGCAGTGGTTTTGGTGTATCGGGCTGGATCCCAACCCACTTTTAGGAAACTCTCTGTGCTGGGTATTCGCAGATTGGCTGCTCTGAAAATGCCAAAATCTGATAAAAGAGGGGAAAAAATTGAGCTTCTACCTAAAATAAATCCATCTTTGTGACATCCCTGCTGCAGCCAGCTGGGAAATGTCACCCATGCATTCCTGGAGCCAAACAGGAGAGAGAGGAGAGCCCCATATCCACCAGATGTGGGGTTTAGGGGTTTGTTTGTGCTTTACTTGTGGGTTTTGAGGGTGGTGGAGGGAGGAGCTGTTTGGCAGGGATGGGGGAGCAGGGAAGGAGGGCAGGGACATCGTGGGATTGCCTTGGGAAGTTCTGGATGCTCCATCCCTGGAAGGTCAGGCTGGACAGGGCTTGGAGCAGCCTGGGACACTGGGAGGTGTCCCTGCCATGGCAGGGGTGGAATGGGATGAGCTTTAAGGTTACGTCCAACCAAACCCTTCTGGAATTCCGTGACATTCCCAGTTTGCCATCATTCCCAGCCCCATAATCTGGGAGTGCAAGTGGCTTTTGTTCCCCCTGGGTTTCCAGCAAGAGAAGGGATTCACGAGGGAGGCAGGAGGAAACACCTGCAAGTCTTCAGGTTTATTTTTAGCTGTTTTGAAAGAAGTGAGATGTGATCACAACCCAGCTGGCTTTTCTCTTAGTTGTGAGTATTTTGGGGGGAAAAAAGGGAGTAAAGTGAAGGAGAGACTCCCCCTGTGGAAGAGGTTTGGATCTGTGAGCAGGAGAAGTTTTCTGGCCGCCTTTGTGCTTGTGGAGCCGAGGTGAAGCTGTGTGGATTTGGTGCAGAGGAAGAGGATCGTTCCTGCAGAGGGAAAGTGCCTGGAAGTGTTCCAGGCTGGGAGGAGCCTTGAGCAGCCTGCTCTGGTGGAAGTTATCCTTGCCCATGGCAGGGGTTTGGAATTGGATGGTCTGGAAGGTTCCTTCCCACACAAACCATTCCAGGATTCTCCTCAGACCAAACCCCTGTGCCCTGGGTGACTGCAGGGACAGGGACAGCTCTGCTGTTCTCCCCAGTCCCACACCAGCAGGGGCTGGCACCCCTCAGCCTTTCGGGAGTGTTGGATGCAGCTCTGCCAGCCAGGAGAGCAGGCACTGGAGGAGGAACCTCGAGGGGAGATTAAAGCTCAGCAGGATTGTTCTCATTGGCCATCTTCAAATTGCAGCTCATTAATTAAGGCTTTAGGAGGTCACAAATAGCCCAGCTCTGTCCCCAGGAGCCTGTGCTGCTGCCAGGGGCTGCACTGCTTTCCTTGGCTGGGAGGGAGCCCCAGGAAAAGGTAAGGATGTGTTGGAGCCTGCTCCCAGCCCATTCCTCTGCCCCCTCCCAGTTTGTCTGGAGCTGAACAAAACGATGGGAAATGATTTGGGCAGCTTCAAATCTCTGCTGGTGTTTGCTAAGGGGCAGCTGAAATGTTGAGGGAGAAGAGGGCAAAGCTCTTTTCCTTCAGGCTGGAATTTGGGATTTGTGCATCCAGCACAGTTCCTGTGGCACAGCTGGATCCCAGGAGGGAATTTAGAATGCCTGGAGATCCATGTGGGCATCCCAGTGTCACCTGTGGGGTTTTGGGGTGCTTGTGGAAGCTGGGTGTGGTGCAGGAGCTTTGTGTGGGGGCAGACGTGTGGTGAAGCACCTCGGGATGTCTGAAGGGCACGAGTTGGTGTGGAGAGTTTTCCAAGGAATGCTTAGGGCTGGAATGGAATCGTGGGAGAAAGATCTGTGAGGAACAGGAGAGAGGGAATGCTTTGGGTATCTCCTGAGGGTAGCCCTGTTCCCTTGCTGCAAGCACTGAGCAGCATTTCCCTGGTGCTTTCCTCTGGTATTGAACATTTAGGCAAAACCTGTGTTTTTTGCAAATTAAGAAAGTTTAAGGACCAAGGGTCTCCAAAGGATTTCCTAGAGTTTGCTCACCCTTCTGTTTTTGGGATGATGGAGCCTAATCCAATGTGGTGACCAGATTGGTCCTCCCAAAATTTCATCTGCTGGATCCCCGAGGCTGCAGCACTGAGGGCACCAAGCAGAAAAAGAGAAGGAATAAAGGAATTTCCTTATGGACGATCATGGCCCGTGGGTGTTTTCACCTCCCACGTTGCCGCTGCTGGCACCTCCTCAGCCTGTGCGCGTTAATACCGCGTCCCCTGGGATGAACCGCGGGCAGACGAGTGACATCCCCCGGGAGCAGAGGGAAAAGTTGTGTAATTCTGCGGCTGTCGTGCCGCCCGGGGGAGGAGGATTGAGGGCTCAGGAGGCGGCCCCGCACGCAGGCGGGGTCAGGGAGAGGCACCCGGCGGGATCAGCTCCGGTGAGACAGCATTCGGCTTAAGGCTCTTTGGAAAGTGATGTGTAAGGTCAGGGTGACATTGCTATGAGCTCATTGGAAATGGAAAGGCATTATCTGCCTCTTGGCCACACCCAGCCCAGGAGGCTGAAAAATGCTTTAAAGGGGATTTTACTGCCTGCTCAAAGCACCTGGTTTTAAACAGGAAGAACTCCTCTGATTTGTCCCACTCTCAGCATCGCTTTGGTTTGAAGCTGCTGATGGATGGGGGTCCCCAGTGGTACCCCCTGCACCTGCACACAGCATTTCTTCTTTTCCCCACGTGGATAATTAAACTTTCCTGTCTCCAGAGACACAGGAACATGAAACACATTTTCTTCTTTCTGGCTGAAGAAACGATGACACCAAGTTCTGTGTGGCCTCAGGCCGCCTTTTTTTTGACTGTACCATGAACTGATCTCTGGGATCTCTCTCTTTCTTGCCATGAAACACCTGCAGATGGAGTTGGTGCTTCAGGAAATGCGGGCATAAACCCCTGAGCGTGTTCATGGCAGTGATTGCACCCGAGTTCAGATGCTGTTGCAGGGGTTTGGGGCTTGGAGATGCAAAGTCTTATCTGCAAACTCTCCTTGAAGCTCCTCTCTCCCTGTGAGAGGGAAGGGGCTGGGACTGTACCTCTGTCCCATGATTCCAATGCCACCAGGCACAAATAGGATTTTGTTCCTTTTAGAGAGAGCTTTCCTTAGGATTTTGGCCCCAGTGAGAGCCAGCAGTGATGGAAAACAGCTGGCTTGGATCATCCCAGTTTCATGGCAGCTAAATCCCAGTTTCCTTCTCCTTTGGGTTACATCCTATGAGTTTAACCTCAGTCTCTTGAGAAGTGTTTCTGCACTCCCAGTACTTTTTATCAGCTCTAGGCTTGTGATTTTGCATCACTTCAGATTTCCCTGGAGGAATTTGTACCCAAGGGTGAAGGATTGGTGCTGTTTGAGGGGCTGAGCACTCCTGGGCATGCAGGGCTCTGTTCCCATGGGTGTTCCTAACCAGACACATTTTTCTGTCTCTCCCCAGTCATGCAGGGACCAAGGCCAGTGGTTCTGAGTGGCCCCTCAGGCGCAGGGAAAAGCACTTTGTTAAAGAAATTGTTCAAAGATTATGAGAACGTCTTCGGCTTCAGCGTCTCCCGTGAGTATCCGGGGTGGGCTGGAGCTCAGGAGTGCCAGCTCAGAGCCTGCCTCTGTTCATACCCCAGATAATGGTTTGTCATGGTCTGGCTGTGTCCCAGTCTGTCTGTGAGCTCTTGGGGATGTTTAAGTAGTTCACCTTTTACTCCTGATATTAAATCTAGGATTGGTGTGGAGTAGCACCTTTCCAGGTCTGGTGACTCCCCACACCTCTAAAGACAACTCAGAGAGAAGACAGGAACCTTCTGAGTGATTCTTGGCTCTGAAAGTAACAACCCCCCCCATTTCTGCTTCAAAAGCCATCTGACTTTTCCATGGAGCTTTGTAAGGTGTTTTTAGTCCATTACCAAAACGTGTTTTAATGTCCCAACACTTTGCATACTGCAAGTAAAATCTGTGCTTTGAGATCTGGATTCACTCCACCATGAAAGAACAAATACTGGCTGTTTAAAAATTTAATGCTGTGGGAGGAGAAAAAAACTTGCAGTTATCTATTCTGTGTGTGTGTGTGTCATCCTGTGCTCCTGATTCAACTGGATCTCTCATCTCACTCCAAACTAAACCTTATTTTTCCCAAATTGCCTCTTGATAGAGATTTTTTTCCTAGAGATCCATGTGCCACTTAGACCTTGGGATTTCTTTGATCCTGCAACACCCATGGGTGATGTACACAATTTAAAAGGCTGATTTTTCTTCTTCTTTCTCTTTTTTTTCCCCTGCAGACACCACAAGGCAGCCGAGGCCTGGAGAAGTGAATGGCAAAGGTGAGCCTGTTGCAGTCAGGTTTATCTCACTGGACTCTGCAAATAATTCAGGTTTTCAGAGCTGGGCTCTCATTTTAGGTACTGGCTCTGCACTTGGGCTTTGGGGGATTTGATTTTCCAAAGTTCCAGGTAGTTCTGGGGAGACATCTCCAATGGCCACTGCTTTGGGAAGTGCAGCTGCTTAATGAGATGGTTTGAGCTGCATTAATAGCTTGTGCCCAGCTGTTTTCTCACGTATTTGCATATTTAAGAAACAATCAAATGAGGTTTGTTCCTCATTTCCAATGGCAGTTTTCCCTCTGATGTGAAAGGAAGGAGTTTCAACAGAAGACAGAGAAATATTCCTTTTTAGTTAGTTTGGTTTTGATGTTCCCTTTTATCTTCTCTCTCTTATCTCATTCTGGTCCTTCATTAGAAATCCTTTCAAATGAAAAGCCTTACCACTCCTGCTGTAATGTGTCCCACACCTGTAGGCAAGGGGGGAGGAGTTCCCACTGCACCAGGAAGGGGAAGGGATGTGAAAAATGGGGTAAAGCAGCATTTTTGGCCACTCAGAAAACCCCAGAATGTTTTGAGCAGGTGTTTGGATAACAGGTGTGGAAGTAGGAAGGGAATCTCTGCAGTCTGCCAGCATTGTCTAAAGCAGATTTTAGGTGTCTTCTCCCCCAAAAACCCATGGGTGTCATTTTGACCATGAACTTTACCTTCAAACTGTTAATTTCTGTCCATTTTTCCCATTTTCCCTTCTGCAGATTATCACTTTGTGACCAGAGAGGAAATGCAAAAAGAAATTGATGCTGGTGAATTTATCGAGCACGCTGAGTTCTCCGGGAATATGTACGGGACAAGGTAGGTCAGGTGTCCCTGCCTGTGCCAGAGGGGCTGGAATCAGATGCTCTGGAAGACCCTTTCCAATCCAAACTGTTCTGGGATTCTAGAAAATAAATACAGAATCTCTCTAGGGCTGTTTGCTCTCCAAGCCCCCTGAGGATGATCCTCAGATGTGGGGTAAAATGGAGGAGTTGAGGTTCTCACCAACCCTTTCTGCTCCCTAAGTCTCATCAGTATATAATAATAAATCTCATCAGTGAATAATAATAAATCTCATCAGTGAATAATAATAAATGCTTGAAAAGCTTGAGGCAATTCCCCGTGTTGGGGAAGAGAAATTGTCTTTACAGCATATAAAAGCCACCACTTGGAAAATTAAGTGGAGAATTAAGTGACCCAGCTGGAGCATCCCTGTCCATGCAGCATCCTTCAGGAGAGCGTGTGGAGTCAGTGGCTCTCTGGAGAAGGGGAGTTCTCAGAGGTTTTGCTCTTTGGTGAAGGCTGTTCTGTGTTTGTCACAGAATCCCAGGATGGGTTGGCTTGGAAGGGACCTAAGAGATCATCGAGTTCCAACCCCCTGCCATGAGCAGGGAATTCCCCTCTGGGTGGGGAAGCTCTGCCAAGGCAGGAGTCTATGGACATCCCAGCCACCCTGTGGGATAGTCACAAACGATCCATTCCCACACCTTCCAGCATGGCTTTGCCAGCCTCTCTCAGGAGACAGCAGCTCCCTGCTCCCCCAGAGCAGCGACACTTGGAGAAACTCCTTATCAAGAGCAGAGCAGGCCCTGTCCCCTCCTGCCACTGTTTGGGCACAGGGGACCCCGCTGGAGGGGGACACCCCAAACCCCGGGTGCTCTGACCCTTCCCTGTGTGCTGTGCCCCCAGCAAAGGCGCCGTGCAGGCCGTGCAGGCACAGAACCAGATCTGTGTGCTCGACATCGACATCCAGGGCGTGAAGAACATCAAGAAGACCGAGCTGAAGCCCATCTACATCTCAGTGCAGCCGCCCTCCATCGAGATCCTGGTGAGTGCCCGTAGAGGGAATCAGCTCTGCAGCCGCGGGGCTCCTCAGGAAGGAGCACACTCCCAGGGGTGTCTCACGAGGATGGAGAGGGCCTTAGAGCACAGGCCCTGTGAGGAACGGCTGAGGGAGCTGGGAGTGTTCAGCCTGGAGAAAAAGAGACCTCATCACTCTCACAACTCCCTGAGAGGTGCCTGTGTCAGGTGGGGTTGGTCTCTTTCTCCAGGCAGTACTGACAGAAGGAGAGGATTCAGTCCTAAGCTGCACCAAGAGCAATATAGGTTGGATATTAGGGAAAAGTTTTTCACACAAATATTAATAAAGTACTAGAATGGTCTGCCCGAGGAAGTGGTGGAGTCACCATCCCTGGGTGTGTTTAAGGAAAGCCTGGATGTGGCACTAGTGCCATGGATTAGTTGAGGTGTTAGGGCTGGGTTGGACTTGATGATCTTGGAGGTCTCTTCCAGCCTGGTGGTTCTGTGTGTGTGATCTCTGCCCAGCCCAGCTTCTGGCTGTCAGGGATAAATCTTCCTGTGTTTTGTTTTTTCAGTCCTTCCTCAAACGCTTTCCACACCTTGGTTATGGACTCCATTGCAGCATAGCCAGTCTTTAAATGCATTAATTGTGCTTTGTGCTGTGCTGACATTTGCCTCCACAGTTAAAATTAAACACAGGGAGGCTGGTTCTGTGCAGCACATTAAATCCTATGCTCCTCTGGGCATGCCCTATGTGAGTGATTGCAGCGGGACTCTTGCAGAAATGGAATCACTGTCATGGTTCAGAGAGGGATGAGGACACATGAGGACAACTCCTGACTCTCCCCTCTTGCTCTCAGTACATCAGGCAGGCTCTGTTTCTCGTTGAGGTTGTGGAGGAGGAAGCCAGCAGCACCAGATGCCAGAGCCCAGCAGAGGGATCTCATTTCCAGCAGTACCTGGAAAAATAAATAAATGAGAGGGAGGTAAAAGAAACCTGGGACCCTGAACTCTAGGTAGGAGATGCCAAGCCCAGTTTGGCCACTGGTTTGCACTGGGCTGTGAGTGAGGCCCCTCACCCTTTGCAGGGTGTTCCCACGTGTCCGTGATCACAGACAGCACCGGCCTGAGGGTGGGGGTGGTTTCTGCCTGCAGCTTCCAGAGCATCAATTTCTTTCCTGTCTTTGTCCTTGGCTTTAGGAGAAACGACTACGGGACCGCAAGACCGAGACAGAGGAGAGTTTACAGAAGCGTTTGAGTGCAGCCCGCGTGGACCTGGAGCTCAGTGAGTGCCTGGGGCCGTGTGTGCAGGAGAGGGGGTGCCTGGCTGCTCTGGGAGCTGGGTTACAAGGGAACAGCTCCTTTGTGCTCTCTGCAGTGCTGGCAGGGCTTGCCACGAGCTGAGCTGGATCACTGCTGCATTTCCCTCTGCAGTTCCTTGGGGGTGGTTAGCAGAGCAGTTCATTAGTGGCAGCTGAAATAATAATAATAATACTAAAAAATAATATTAAAATGCCACAGGACTTCATGCATGAGAGCTGATGCAGGGAAGAAGAGTTCTCCTCTAACTCTGTCCTCATCTTCTTCCCCAGGTAAAGA
This sequence comes from Prinia subflava, assembly GCF_021018805.1. Classification (NCBI taxonomy): domain Eukaryota; kingdom Metazoa; phylum Chordata; class Aves; order Passeriformes; family Cisticolidae; genus Prinia; species Prinia subflava. The sequence continues at coordinate 151,716,722 of NC_086247.1, read as the reverse complement.
GCCCGGGCTGTTCGACCTGGTCATCATTAATGATGATTTAGAAAAGGCCTATTCCGAATTGAAGGAGGTGCTGCTGGAGGTGAGTCCTGGGGGGTTTTTCTGCCCCATTCCTGGGTCAGGCAGGTGAGGGTGTGCTCAGAAATGTCTGTGCCACAGAAATGTCACCTCACCCCACGCTTGGTCTGCTTTGAGCTGCTGAGGGACAGAGTACAAGTGATGGTGGATCAGTGGCTTAAGAGTGGGAGATGAATCCAACACAGTCCTGAGTTGGGGCAAAAGAATCATCCCTGGGTAGCAGAGAGGGGAATTCCTGTTCCTGGAGCCTCCAAGCCAAACCTTGCCTTGTCCCTGAAGGTGAACTCAGGCCTGGCTCCTGTGATGTTGGGGAACTGGTCTGGGCTGTCGCTCCTGGTCTCCTAAGCTGTGCAACCTGGAGTTGTTTCCCAAGGAGTGGCAGATTCTCAGTCTCTCTCCTGATCTCCTTGCAGGAAATCAAGAAGACCCAGGAATCCAGGAAGTCCTGAGCTGACCCTGCTTGGGCGTTTCAATTTTGCACATCATTCCCGAAGCATGTCACACGGTTTTATTCCAGAAGACATTCCCTGTAGGCTGCTCCTACCCCCAACTTACTCTAGGATGTTTATATTAAAAGGAAAGAAAAGGAAACCTGCTCGTGCTCGTGTTTCTGTTGGCTGCATGCTCCCCCAGGTTTGTCCTGTGGATTCTTTGGGAGCTGCCAGAGGGCTGAGCCCTTCTGGAAGGCTGTGGAGGAGCTGTTGGGCTGATGTGCTTGAAGGCAGCAATAAATCCTTTTTCCTAGGGGGAATCCACTGCATCCAGGAACTGCTGCTTGTACAGGTCTCTGTTCTGAGACTTCATTTCCCAAGTTTTCTTCAGCCTTAGCATTGATGTCTTCATGAGACTTCCAGGCCCTCCAGCAGGACATACCCTGAGTGTCCTTGGGCTGGGTTCTCTGTAAAAACTGGGGACAAGCTGGGAGAGCTGGGAATGTTCCCCTGGAGAGGAGAAGGCTCCAGGGAGAGCTCAGAGCCCCTGGCAAGGCCTGAAGGGGCTCCAGGAGAGCTGCAGAGGGACTGGGGACAAGGGCTGGAGGGACAGGACACAGGGAATGGCTCCCACTGCCAGAGGGCAGGGCTGGGTGGGAGATTGGGAAGGGATTCCTGGCTGGGAGGGTGGGGAGGGGCTGGCACAGGGTGCCCAGAGAAGCTGTGGATCCCTGGAAGTGCCCAAGGCCAGGCTGGACAGGGCTTGGAGCAGCCTGGGACAGTGGGAAGAGTCCCTGCCATGGCAGAGGATTGGAACAGGATGGGCTTTAAGATCCCTTCCAACCCAAAGCCCTGTGGGATTCCATTCTGTGGAATGACCAAGCTCCCATCCTGCAGGTGGGGACTTGAGCTGCTTCCCCCCAAACCACACAGCCACGAGCAGCTGGGCCCTGCACTGCCAGCCTGGGATGTTTTCTCATCCAAACCACGTTTACCAGAGCAGGTTTGTACCTGAACACTCCTATTTTTGGGTTTCATCCTCAACACATCCCATCCCTCATCCTCTACACATCCCATCCCTCTGGTTTATCCAGCTGCTCTGCAGTACCTCGTGGTCCAGGTCATCTCCAAACCTTCATCCTCCACCTTATGGAGACAACAAGCAGAAACCCCCCCTTGGGCCACCCTTTTAGTACCTTGCATTCACAGCCACGATTTGATGATTATTTTGATAATTTACCTTTTTTGGGCTGGTTTGATACATCTTTCCCAGACTTCCTAAAAAATATCACTTCCCGTTGTCGTGGGTTTCCCCCTGCTTGGTTCTGGAATTGGCTGAACAAGCAGGAAGATCCCGTGTGGATCCGTGGTGTCAGCGCTGCGCCATCGAATGACGGGTGTGATTATTTTTCCTCCTGAACCGCGGGATTTTGTTCCAGTTTGAGGGACGCGTTTGCAGTGGGGAAAGGTCTCCTCTAGATGGCAGGAACGGCAGCGGGAAGGCGCTGGAGCCGCGGAAAAGCAGAGCAGGAGGTGCAGGACACGGCGCCCGCCTCAGCCCGCGGCTCTGCGGCCACCGCGTGGCACCTGCGGGGCTGTCACCACATGGAAGTGTCCCCCGGCTCCCTGCGGATCCCTCCTGCCAGCGGCCCCGGCTCAGCCCCGCGGCACAGGTGAGTGCGCCGGGAACGATGCTCCAGCCGCGTGGAAAACGCGACAAACAAATCCTTTGGATGGTTTGTGTCCCCTTTCCCCGGTGAAGGGGAGGGAGAGGGAGGTCCCGAATGTCCCGGCCTGGTGCGGTGCCCTGCTGGCGCTGCTGTGTGTGACGGAGCGGGCGGGGAGCGCCTGGAACGCGAGGTGACGGGATGGCCGTCGGGATGGCGATGGGAACAGAGTGAGCAGGAGTGAGTGGTGGAGCCAGGCTGGTCCCCAGGCTGTGGAGCACGTCCAGGAGTCACTTTGGGTGCTGTCAGCAGTGCCCCTCTCCAGGTTTGGTGTTTTGGCGGGGCCGTACCTTGCATCGAATCCCAAAGGTGTGTGGGTGAAGGCACTTGTTGAAGTTGAATTCCTGCACCCTCAGAAATGGGATGTCTGTGTTGCTAATCGTGTTTGCAGCCATAAATCCCTTCCTGCATCCATGGTTTGGTACTGGCTCATTGGGGTGTTCCATTCCCACATCCCTGGGGCAGGCAAGGGCCACGCTGAGCGTGGCAGGTGGCAAATGCTGGGTTCTCCACAGCTGCAAACATCTGCTCCCAGTGCTCCAGGGGGGGCTGGATTGAGGGATCAGACTGGGAAAGGGAGGATACAGAAGCCTTCCAGCCCAGGGGTTGTCTGTGATTGAAGATGCTCCTCCTGGAGGACCATTTTCCCACCTTGATCTTCCAGGCACGAAGGTGCTGTTCCCATCTTGGGGTACACCCAGGTAAAGGAACAGGCCTGCTCCTGGGTTGCTTCCAGAAATGTCAGAAATAGGGATTTTATGTAACTATATATTCACTGTTCTGTCAGACTGAGATAAATTTGGACAGACTTCAGCTTTTTTCAGCTGAGATGCTTTGGAAAATGTGGCAGCACCTACATCCCTGCAGGAGGAGGATGCTGGGGGAGGAAGAGGAGAGCAGGGGATGGCAAAAGCTGGGATAAAACCTGCCCTGGGAGCTCTCTTGTCTGAGGCTGAGGATATTTTGGTGCCAATGCCAAAAAAATAACAACCCCCTGTAGCACTTTTGCTTCAAAGCTGTTGCTTTGTAGTCATCGCATTGTTTTTTGCTGAATCCAGGCTGACACGCTGCTTTTGGGTCAGGAGCTGATTATTTTCCCCCCATTTTTCAATTTTCTTGCCTCCCCAAGCTCTTTGGCAACAGGAATACTCCTTCAAGGAGTGAACGTGGGGTTTGGACTCAGAGGTCACCTCTGCCTTGACCCAGCAGCACCCAGACCCTGCCTGGGAAGGAGGTTGAGCAGGGATGGAGGAGGGCAGGCAGCCCCCAAAGCCCAGATCATCCAAGAAAAGCTGGAGCCACACTCCAGGACACCTTGAAGCAGCCAACAATAGCCCAAAGCCCATTTGCCCCCGTCCTGAGGAGCCCACGGTCCAGAGACTCGTCCTTGCCGAGGTTTTCCTTGGCATCTCAGTGCCGTTGGAGGCAGCTCTGATTTTCAGGCTTCCTTCCATGCCACTGCAGAAAGGCACCGCGGGGCAGAGCCAGCCTGGGAAATAATTGGGCAGCCGGCGTAGAAAATGAGCAACGAGGGGAAGAAGGAGCAGGAATAACCCTGATTTTCCTGCTTGTCCGTCAGTGTCCGGCTCGCTCCGCGCGCTCCCCACGGCAGCGCCGGGACTGAGCATCCCAGGTATGGAAGTGGGAGGGGATGTGCTCGTGTTGGGGCACGGGGAGGGGGTGTCAGGGGTGTCCTGGGTGCTGCCAGAAGTTATCCTGTGAGGAAAAACTCCTGGGATCTTCTGGAGAGGCTGTTCAATGGGGCAGGTCACCAATTCCCACTTTTGTGGCAAAGACAGCTTTCCTGCTCTATCCATGATGGAAACATCTTCCAGGAAATCCTCCAGCAGCCTGCATGGCTGCAGACAGGAGAGCAGGGAATTGGGGGTCTCATTCTCATCCCTCCACAGTGGAGCCACCTGCCCTTGTTCCCCAATCCCCCAGGGTGCAAAATCCTCTGGCAGCTCCCAGCTGCTCCAAAATGGATAAAGAGCACTGGGAGCAGTGGGAGCAGGGGGAGGTGAGCTGGGGATGAATTTCCCCAGCCATGGGGATCCTGGCCTTTTCTCAGGGGGTTGCAGCTGGGCTGGGTGGTGTGATCCATGCCGGGGTGTCCTGATGTCCCTTGTGCTCTCCCACAGGACAGGGCGGTGACCACCACGCTCCAGCTGCTGCCACCTCACGCTGAGACTTGGACCAGCACCACCAACGCTGACCACAGGTAGGTCCCATTCTCCTGCACCAGCCAAAACCCTCCCTGGGATAACTGATCCAGGTGGGACTCAGATGGATCCGTGCCAGCATCCCTTGGCCACAGCAGTGCTCCTCCAGGGCTTTTCTCTGCCTGGTGGGAAGGAAGCTGAGTGGGAGGATGGAATTTTCTGCCGAGCGTCCCGCGGCTCTGGACGCTCCGGGTGCTCGTAGGAGTTCTGCCGTGCCCATCAGCTCCACGAGGCTCAGAGTGGCCCTGGCAGCTGGCTCAGGGGCTGGGCCGTGCCTGCCTTGCTGGGAGCTGTATTTGGGTCAGCCACATCGACTGGATATGCAACTGTGTCATCCCTGGAGAGCGCGGGACGCCGATCCATAACCGTGGCCGGCTCCGGCCGGGGCGGCACGCACGGCCCGGCACCCTCACCCTGCTCAGCCCTGCTCAGCCCTGCTCAGCCCTGCTCAGCCCTGCTCAGCCCTGCCCCAGCCTCCAAAACTCAGCAATCCACTGCAGGCTCCACTTTTTCCAGCAGCAGCAGCTGTGACTCTGCTTGTCCGGGCCATGACTCCAGCCCTGTGAATGACCAGAAGCCATCTGCAATTCCCATTGTGCCGTGGCAACTGGTACGGCCACCGCCACTACCGGATGCTCGTGGAATCGGGGGTGCATCCCCCTCCTGATTCATGATTCCTCTCTGTCTGGCCACAAACAGGAGGGAGAACAGGAACAGGATGTTTTTCTGGATTTTATTTTCCCCATCTCCGGAGATGCAAGGAGGGGATAAAAAAAAGGAGGCAGAAAAGGCAAAATTCTAGTATCCAGGTGGAGCTGGGAAAAAAAAAAATATATATATATATTTTCCTCAATTTCCACACAGAGGAGTTTATTTTATTGATTCTTATTCCCAGGGGAATAAGACCCCTGGGATCTGAGTCCAGTGGCTACAGGGAAGGTGCCCAAGTCATCAGCCCAGCATTAATTTGCAGATATTCCCTGAAGGATCAGGGGTTGCTGCTCCTGTTTGTGTCAAGTCTGGATGGAAAATAAAGTGTGTAGTGGGCACTGAACTTTAGGGATGGCCTGGCTCCCTAATGTGGAGGTGATGGGAAAAACTCAAAAAGCCAAGAGCAATGCTGCAGTCACCAGCAATGTGCTGCCCTGGATATGCTGGGTACAGGATGAGAGAATAGAGGAGATTTATTATTTTTTTTCTTAGTTGGAAGTGCAGGATGTGTGAGCTCCATCCCTTGCTTTGACCATGGTTGGAATCTTGTGATGCCTCCTGGATATGGGAGTGTAGATTAGAGGGAGAAAACAGCACCCCAGTTTGGGTGGAGAGAGGAAACTGGTGCCACAGCAGAGGGGTTTCTCTGTCCCTGGGGTGGGCTGAGGGCCTGTCAGGCTGTCCCCTGAGTGGGGAGGGGGATCTCACACCTCCCATCCCTTTGGGCTCCCTCCTGCTGCAGCCTGACCAGCCCAGCGAGCCCCACGGCCACCCCTGCCTTGGAGCTGGGAACATCCCTCTGCTCCCTCCTGCAAGGGCTGCCTGCCCCTGCCAGCGTCCCCAGCAGCAGCCTGCCTCCATCACAGCAGCCTTTCTATGTTTAATTTGCCTTTTCATATCATTTTTTTTAATACATAACATTTTATTCACCCCGTCTGCCTTCCCAAGCATGGATGCTGCTGCTCCTTGGGGTCGCCCCACTGCAGCTTCACCTCACAGTGTTGCTGTGGTGGCATCTCTGTATCTTTACCGTGGTGGGGTGGTTTTTTTGTTTGTTTTTTGGGTTTTTTGTTTGTTTGTTTTGGTTTCTGGTTTTTTGTTTGTTTGTTTTTTTCCCTGAAATCCAGCCTGATCCCCTTTGTCCCACTGCAGCCTCACCTCACAGCGTTGCTGTGGTGGCATCTCTGGGATCTTTACTGTGGTGGTTTTTTTTTTGTTTTATTTTGGGTTTTTTGTTTGTTTGGTTTTGTTTGTTTGTTTATTTTTTTGTTTTGTTTTTTGGGTTTTTTCCTGAAATCCAGCCTGATCCCCTTTGTCCCATGGGGAAGACTTTTCACTGGTGTTCCTGCAGCAGCTCCTGCTGTTTCAAAGGCAGGCAGGATCTTTTTCCCTTGTGCATTCCCCCTGCTGTGGCTGCTGCAGATGTGCTGCCTCTCTGGGCCTTGGGTGCTCTGAGAACATTTTGGCTCTGTTTTCTCACCGCTTTCCCATTTAAGGGTTGTATTTATTACTGAAATCTCCCTGCTGAGCCTCCCCTTGTGCATCCTCCAGCCCTGACCGTGCTCCCTGCATTTCCCACAGAAGCTGTGGCTGCCCCTGGATCCCTGGCAGTGCCCAAGGCCAGGCTGGATGGGGCTTGGAACACCCTGGGATAGTGGAAGGTGTCCCTGCCCTTCTGCAGGGGGTGCAGCTGGATGAGCTCTAAGGTCACTTCCAGACCATTCTGGGATTTCTCCAGCTCCTCAGTGTGCTCCTCCCCTGGAAGCAGCATCCAGATGCAAACTCCTGCAAGGATCCCAACAACCCCCCCGGGAGCATCCCTCTGTTCTACCAGTGAGCTGAGAACTCCCATTCTCAAGCCCATCCCCTTTGCACCCCAATTTATTTCACCCCAGCCCCCAGACTGCCCCCCTCTCCTGGAGGAACCTCACCCCAGTGCTGCTGTGGAGGCCAAACTGGGATCCAAACCAAAGCCTCTTCTTCAGTGGTGGCACCCAGCCCTGGAGGAGCTCCCTGAGGGGCAGGAGCCTCTCCCTGTGCCCCCACCCCCAGGAGCCGGGCTCAGGGGGGACAATGGTGCCATTGAGAGGGGACAGTGACACGCTGCCGTATTGTGCCTGGCAGAGAGATGCCCGGGGATGAATAATCACCTCCTCCTTGCCTTTGTTGCAGGGCTGTGCTGCTGCTGCTGCTGCTGCAGGGCTTCTCCCCACCCCGGGCTCCGGTTATGCGGTGAAGATCCGTGGCTCCACGGGCACCTTGTTTTTTCCTGGCTGGGAAAGGTACAGGATGGGGCTGTCTGGCAGGGAGGGGTTGTGGATTTGGGAGCAAAAATATTCCTCACCCCACGAGGCCGTGCTGCTGGTTTGTTGGTCTTTGTCATATATTGTGTATTTATTATATTTTATGTATTGCGTATATAAAGGCAAAATTATAATTTCTTCCTATGCCTGCAAAGTGGTTTGCATTAAATATTTGCATAAGGTACAGAAATCCAGCTCCACGTGGGGTCTGGACAATCCCTTCAAATTTGGATCCAGGATTTGGCTCAGAACTGTTTTATACAAGGCTGAATTAAAGTTTGCTCCGAGTCTGATACACAGCAGGGCTGAGATTTTTTTAGGAGCATAGTAAAGGTTGTTTTTGAGCTGTGTGATTACAAAAAGGATTTCCCTACACATTTTCTGGGGAGGGTAATTTCTTTTCCCAAAATTCCTTGAAATCCTTGGATTTAGGCTGAACTTTGGGCTTGGACTGCATCAAGGGTGGCAGCAGCTGCAGGAGCAAGTGCTGTGGTGGTGCCTCTCTTCTCCCTCCTCCTCCTCCTCCATCCCTGGAGCATCCTAGGATCTGATTTCCTCTGGAAAACTCCTTCTGGGAACACACAACCCCTGCACAGTCAGCCAGGCTGTTCCCAGCTTGTTCCTCCCCTGAAGCAGCTGGAGAGCAGAAACACACTTGAGAAATTAAATTAGAGGATGAAAACTTGGCTGCTCCATCCCAGCTGTTCTGAGGAGCAAGGACATCTCTTAAAACTTCCTTCAAACCAGGAAAAACAAGTTATTTTGAGGAGTTTCACATGGTGGGAGCTGCTCAAGGCATGCTGAGGGTCATGTATGTTTAAGAGATGAAGAGCCACCAGATTTCAAAGGTTTAGGGCCTTCTTCATGCCAAATTCGTTCAGTTTGGGGATTTTCTTTAATTGCAGCGAGTAAAACCTCACTGATTTGGACTCCTGAAAGCCAAATCTCCCCTCACAACACGGGGCCTTTAAGGAAAACATCAATTTTTGTGAGGTCAGCCATAAAATCATGCGAGTTGGCAATGGCAAGGAACAGATGAGGACGTGCCAAAGGTTGTGGCCTCTGCGTGGGGCAATTATTTAATCCCTGGTTGGGGGTTTGAGCCAGGGGCAACATCCCCCCCTCTCTGCAGCAGAGATGTAGAAAAATCCCCCTGGCAGAGAGCAGGAGGGGCTGGGGGAGGAGGAAAATGTCCCTCTGTCCCCTTGCAGCTGCTTCCCCTTCCAGCTGCTCTGCACAGAGCAGGGAGATGCTTCCAGCTGTTCCCCCTGCCCTGCAAAACGGGGTTGGGAAGGGAGGACAGGGATGAAGAGGGGCTGGGATAGGAGCCTCTGGTCAGTATAAAACATTAAAACACAAGATTTCAGCAACAGGCACTGCTTTGGGCATAAAAACTGGGGGGGAAATGAAGTTTTTTGGTGGTGCTGCAGCGTTTCGCTGTGGCTGTGAGGACAGGGAGAGTTTTTGGCCAACTTTCCACCAGGTCTGGAGCAGAAAGGAAAAGAAATCCCAAACAAGAAGGAAACAGTTCTTATCCTGCTGCAGCACCTCTGCTTCCCGCCTCCCCCTCCTGCTCCAAGGAGCTCTTCTTGCTATTTTTAGCCCTAAACCCTTCGACTATTTAAATAATTTGATTTTTTTTCCCATAAGCGCCACTCTCAGCTCCGGAGTTATTCACCTCACTCTCTTTTTCACGGCGATTTTTACGCGTGCAGAGAAGGAAACTCCAAAAAAAAACCCTCAAGGGAAGGCAAAGGGCTCCTTGCTGTGCCGGGGATTGTCCTGCTGGGGTTGCAGATTCGGAGCTTTCCCTTCCCCACGTCAGAGCGCGGCTTTGGCGGGGTGGGAGGGAGCACAGCGGCGCCGGGAGCGGCCGGACCGGGATCCAGGGATCCGCACTGGCCGGGATGGGACAGTGTCGACAAGGACTCAGCTTCTCCGTATGTTACTTTCGCGTTTGTTTTGGTTTTGTTCTCCCTCCTCCTCCTCCTCGTGCTGATGTTTTGCCGGTGGTTTTGAGCTCGGATCTGGCTCCCAGATTCCTTCCCTGCGCTGTAACCCCTGCTCTGCTCTCGCCCTGCTCTTCCCCGCTCCTCGTTTTCTGCTTTTTCCCAATGATTTGGGTGGGAAATGCGTTTGCTGGGACTGAGTGTTCATGCGGTGCCTTTCCTGACGGGGTAAGAGACACAACATCCCTATTTGGCATCGGCTTGTGCACACTTTGCTGGCATGAATCATCCCCTGGAATCCATCTCCAGGGCGTTTGGGATTAAACCAGTGGTGGTTTAGGTTTTTCCTCATGGAAAAAGGAAGGAATTTTTCCCTATGGAGGTGGGGAGGGCCTGGCACAGGGTGCCCAGAGCAGCTGTGGCTGCCCCTGGATCCCTGGAAGTGCCCAAGGCCAGGTTGGAGAGGGCTTGGAGCACCCTGGGACAGTGGAGGGTGTCCCTGCCATGGCAGGGCTGGGATGGGGAGATCCTTAAGGTCTCTTCCAACCCAAACCATTCTGGGATTCTGGGAAACCCCTCTGTGCTCTGGGACCTCCTGGCCAGTCCCTACCCCAAAGCTCCTCTCACCTCAGCCCACCTGAGCTGGGGGGAGGAACACCAATTCTGATTTTCCTGCTGATCCTGTGTGATATTCCCGAGGTTTCTGCAAATTTGGGGATCTGCATCCTCCTGGCTTTGGGATCATCAGCTCAGATCCCCCTGCTCCTGCATGGGCTGGGCTTTGAGGCCAGGCACAGCTGGAGAGCAGCACCCAAGGGGCTCATCCCAGCAGATGTGGATTTGCAGCTGGTGTCTCTAACCCATGAGAAGTTTATCTTCTCTGTAAGGTGCTTTTGGCTTGTTTTTAAAATAAGATCCAAGGCTGGGAGTACATTCTCATCTCCACATCCCAAACACCTTGCAAAGGCTGTGCTCCCTCCTGTGCAGCTGGGGAAACTGAGGCAGGGCACCACCACCAGTGGGAGCTGAACCTGCTCCTTGGTGAGCTCATCTTCTTGGCTAGCCTTCCTTGAGAGAAAACTCTCCTCTGCCTACCAAACACCCAGGATGCTCCTCTGGGATGGGATCTCCAGCTTGGATCCCTCATCCCCACCTCGGGGTCCTGAGATGAACCTCATGTGGAGATGCTGCTGCATTTCCACAGCTTTTAATTGTCCCATCCTTTAAAATCCTAAAGATCTTCCCCGTGGCTGATGGGTGACCCTCAGTTATGTCCCTTCTGCCTCCAGATCTCTGCAGATTGAGTTGCAACCGGTGTTTGTCCAAAGGATTTCCTGGAGAGGGGGGCTGGAAGGAGCTCCTAATTCTCCTTATTCCTGAGGTGGCTGGTGGGCATTCCTCTCTCCATCTCCTCCCACCCCAAAAAGCCCTTCCCATCTACCCCTAGCACAGGAGCTTGGCTTAATGAATTTATTTAAGCTCTGCCTGATGGCAGAGGGCTGTGTCCTCTCCTGGTGGGAGATGAGCAAACATTCCCATATCCCAAAGGGAAAAGAGCCCCATAAATCCTGGGAGGCCACAGGCACCTTCTTCCACCCAGATTTCCTTGGAATGCCACAGGAGGGCAACCTGCCCTGCGTGCAGAGCTTCCTTAGAAAGTCAGAGGGAGGAAATCCCAACTTAACCCAGCCCCAGACAATGGGAGCAGGAAAAGAGCCATGAGGCAGACGGGGAATCTGCACCTCGTGCTCCTCCTGCAAGCTGGGAGAGCCATTTCCGAGACAATCCTTGGGTTTTGTCCAAGATCAAAACACCAGCAGGGTTTTTTTTTATGTGTGTGTGTCATAAGGAAACCCCTCCTTCCCCAGCAATGTGAGTTGGTGTGCACCATATTCCTGAAGGATCCCAGTGCTGAGGAAAACTCTTTTCTCCTGTAATCTATGGCCTGGTTGGAGTTCTCCCACCCAGTGTCCATCCCAGCCTCCCAAGGGCAGTTTTAAGGCTGCACAGCTCCCTTTGACCCGCTCTGTCCCTTGGAGGTTGTGCTGCCCAGCCATGGAAATCCACGTGGTTTCTGCTCCTCCCTGCCAGGAGAAGGGAAAATAAAGGAGGTTTTGTGGGGTTTCTGCACCTCATTGTTGCAACCTGGGGCTGCAGCAGCAGAAAACAGGGAAAATGGATAGGAAAGGAGGAGCCCCAGCCTATTAATTAATTCAGGCACATGAGAATAAATGTATCTCCCTCCCTCTCCCATTTTTTGGTGCTGGGGGTTGTCCCACTGTTTCTCTGGCTGCATCCTCAGGAGGTGAGATCCCATGTCCCACCCTCAGGAGTCCTGAGCTGTCCCCAAGGAATGAAGTGACTTTTTAAGGACAAGCCAAGCCCTCTAGCAGGTCAGAATTGCTCCTCTAAGAGCTGCACCCTCTCTTCTGCAGTTTTTGCTCCTTCTCCATCCTCTGGGGAGGATGGCAACTTTTCCTGGTCACCAGTGGGTGTGGAGGTGTGGGAAATGCTGAGCAAGGTGGGGATCTGAGGGTGAGCTGTGCAATCACAGGGCAGCAGAGGCTGAAGGTCCCTCAGGAGGTCCAGATGCCACCAGCTCCCCATGGCAGTGTTTGCCAGGGAGACTTTTATTTGCCATCCAGCTGAAACTCTTCTGGCTGCATCTTGTCCTTCCGTGGTGTATTTTTGGGGTGTCTGTGAGGACCCCAAACTCTCAGGTCCCATCACCCTGATCATTAATGACACTCCCCAGCCTCATCCCAGCTCGTCATCCACGGGAGGTGCCACCACCAGCTGGCACCTGTCAGCACCAGGAGGTGACAGGGTGGCACCAGCTGCTCCACAGGAGGTGCTGAGGACACAAGACCCTTTTTTCTGAGGGGTTTACACCCAGCGTCCCCATTTCCCCAGAGATCAGGTCTGTTTTGGCAGAGCAGGGATTGAGGGAGCTCAGCACCTCCCAAGGCTGCCTTTGTGTTTGGCTTTGCTATTTCTGACCCTTTTTAACACCCTCTTAAACTGCCCGGAGCTGTGCAAGAGTCTGCTTGGTGTGAAGCACCTCTCAAACACAGGGCGGGTGCCCTGGTGGCACCACCGGTGGGATGGAAATGGCAAAATCACGGGAAAGCAGCCCAGAAATGGGGCTCATCCTCCGCTGGGGCTCGGCATCGCTTCCAGCCCAGCCCTGAGCATCCCTGGGGGCTTCCAGCCCTTCCCCGTGTCACCCTCTGGATGAGGGCAGGGTTAATCCACCCCACGACCCCAAATGCTGTTCCCTACCCCTTCCACCCTACAGAACACCCGCCGTGCATCCGGCAGCCTCAGCTTCGGAAACCTGAAGCCGCTTCAAACGCGAACCCGAGCCAAATTCCTCCAGGCACGTTTTTATCCTTTTTTTTTTTTTTTTTTTTTCCCTTTTGGTGTGTGTGTGGTTTGTAGTCTTTTTTTTTCTTTCTTTCTTTTTATTTTTTTCTTTTTCTCTTTTTTCCTTTTTTTTTCCTTTTTCTTTTTTTCTTTTTTCTTTTTTCTTTTTCTCTTTTTCTCTTTTTACCTTTTTTCTTTTTCCCTTTTTTCTTTTTTCTTTTCTCTTTTTCTCTTTTTCTCTTTTTTTCTTTTTTCTTTTTTCTTTTTTCCTTTTTTTCTTTATTTCTTTTTCTTTTTCTCTTTTTCTCTTTTTTCCTTTTTCTTTTCTCTTTTTCTTTTTCTTTCTCTTTATTTCTTTTTCTTTTTTCTTTTTCTTTTTTCTTTTTTCTCCTTTTTTTTCTTTTTTTATTTCTTTTACTTTTTTTTCTTTTACTTTTTTTTTCTTTTACTTTTTTTTCTTTTTTTTCCTTTTCTTTTTTTTTTTTTCCTGCCGCTGACAATAGCTTTGCTCAGGGCTCTGCCCAGCCCTTTCCCCTGCTCTGCCAGACAGAAACAGAGAACCAGGCTGGCTAAGAAATGAATGTCCTCCTTTCCCTTGCCGGGCAGGCGGCTCCGCTCGGAGCCGCGGGGAGGAGCCGCGATGTGTGCGATATCTGCGATGTGTGCGATGGTGTCGGTGTGACCCGGTGATGTCGCTGTGACCCGGTGATGTCGCTGTGACCCGGTGCCCTGTGCCAGCCCTGCCCGGTGCCCGGGGCTCGCTCCCTGCTCGCTCCGCTGCCATCGCTGCAGCACCCCGGGGCTCCGGGCAGGGCGAGCCAGCGCCGGCTCCGCGGTCCCAGTCAGAACAGATCAAGCTGATGATAAAAAAGCGGTGCTGGAGAAGAGGAGGGAGGGAGAGAGAAGAGATTGATGCCACGGGCATCGCGATCCCTCCTGTAGACACGACCTCGGCTGATAGCGTGGCTTCTCCTGGGAGTTGTGCTTGGATCCCCCAGGAGAGGAGAGCCCACCAGGGCCTGTGCTGACCTCAGAGACCACGGGCTGTGTCAGGGCTGCTTTGGGTGGGTGTTTAGGGTCATCCCAGATGCCACAGCCCCTTAGTTCTGTCTGGGCTCCGGGGAGATGCTCGGGAGGAGCCGCCCGCCGCTCCTGCATCCTCTTCTCCGAGGGCATCCAGAGCCAAGCTGCCTCTCCCGGGGCTTTGTTGCATGCTTGGCTGGCCTTGGCGGGAGGTGGTCGCTCTCGGGCTGGCAGAATCCCCGGACAAAGCCTTTTCCGTGCGGCGGGGCCGCGGGGAGACAGGGTGAGATCAGCCGTGGCTTCAGCGCCTGCCTGGATGGAGCCGGAGGTGTGCAGAGGATGGAGGAGGAGCGGGAGACATCCCTGCCATCCCTGCCCGGGGCACGGAGAGCTGCCCGGCATCCCGGTGAGAGGTGAGCAGCTCCAGGGCAGCACAGCCGTGCCGGGAATCCCCGGCGCCGGGAGATGGACCCGGGATTTGGGGAGATGGGAGGAGATTTCTGTGCCCTCTCCTTCATTCCCCACCTGGGGGATGACCTGGGGCTGGTCTTTCTATGGGTGGGAGCCACGGCAAAATGAGCAGGGCTGGGGGCTGCTCCAGGCCTGCCCCTGCTCGGCTCCTGGGGCTGCCGTAGGGTTTGGCCAAGGCTGTTTTCTGAAAACCAGGGAAAACTCTGGGGGCAAATGCAGGGTTTGAGCTCCTGTGCCCGTCCTCAAGGTCAGCGTGAGCTGTGGGGTCTCCTGAAGCTGCTGTGTTGTTACAGCACAGAGGGACACCCTGGAAAACAGGAGGAGAGGGATGTGGCCAGCTCAGAGGAGCAGCTTTCTGCAGGAAATTCTGTTTATAAGGGCAAACACATGCGAGGTTTCGTGCTCCACGTGTGGGCGTGGAGCTCCTTTATTCATTCCTCCATCAGCAGCGCTCTCCCGGAGATGCCGAGGTGGGAGGATGAGGAGGAAGCTCAGCTCTGGGCAGCTGCTTTCTCGCAAGCTTTCACCCTGCTGCTGTCCCTGCCTCCCGGATCTGGCGGCTGCAGAGCCTCCTGGCAGCCCCCGGCGCCTTTTTAGCCATTCCAGAGAATGTGAACGGTGCGAGCGAGGGCGGGCTCTGATTTATAGGGAGTGTTTTTATGGTGTTTATGTTGGCAGGCTGGAGTTTATGTTCGGTTTGAAAGGTTCGCTGAAGCCTTTTATCGCCGAAGCTGAAAAACAGCAGAGCGCTGATGAAAAGCCCTGTGCTAAATGGGGAGGGGTTGATTTAGGGCTGGGGCTGCAGAATGCCTGCTCCTGCTTGGCTCCGAGGGGCTGCTGCTGCTGCCTGCAGTCCCCGTGGGGGAAGAGAGACGATTTTATCCATCAGCAGGGTGGGATATTCCCATTCTGCCAGTGGAGGTCACATCTGGCACTGAGAGGGGCAGAGCGTGGTGCCTCGGGCTCCTGTCCCTGCTCACAGCCTGGCAGAACAGGATGATCAGCAGATGCAAGAGGCTTCAGCTTGGGAAAGAAAAAGGAAAAAACAAAACAAAACAGCTGCTTAAATGTGGGGTTTTTTATAACTCAGACCACACTCAGATGTGGGGCAACACCTTGTGGTGGTGTTGGAAACGCAGCTCATTTCCATCCCATCACTCCTCTCCCCGTGTCTTTGTAGGATCTCAGTGTCCCAGCTCGGGTTTTGGTGAAATCAGTGTCTTGGTGAGATCCCATCATCGTCTGTGGGGTTTGGAGTGACTGAACCTCACGAGCCCCTCACAAGAAACAACTTCTTGCTCCTTATTTGCCACTGGATTAACCCTCTCCCATTAGTCCTGCAGAATTAGTCTGAGAGTAAGAAACATTTTCAAGTGCCAGGAATGGATCGTCTTGGAGCATTGGGAAGGAATTTATCCATCTGCTGTGAGAAACCTGTTTTTAAATCAGCTCCTGTTCCCTCCAGTCCTGTCCACCTTCCCTTCTCCAGCATCACAGGTGCTGAGGAGAAGTGGGTGATCCACGGGGTGTGAGCAGCACCTTGGTGTGGGATGGGGAACCCTTAGGGGCAGTTTAAAATGTGGAATAGCAGGAAAGGCCTTGGTGTGGGATGGGGAACCCTTAGGGGCAGTTTAAAATGTGGAATAGCAGGAAAGGCCTTGGTGTGGGATGGGGAACCCTTAGGGGCAGTTTAAAATGTGGAATAGCAGAAAAGGCCTTGGTGTGGGATGGGGAACCCTTAGGGGCAGTTTAAAATGTGGAATAGCAGAAAAGGCCTTGGTGTGGGATGGGGAACCCTTAGGGGCAGTTTAAAATGTGGAATAGCAGGAAAGAGTTGCAGGGGGATAGCACATCCTGGGCAGGGTGTGCTTTGGGTCTCACCTGGGAGCACGTGGTGAAATCCAGAGGAGTGGAGAGAAGAGCTGGGAACTGGGATGAGTCCCAGTCCTTGGATTCCAGGCAGGCCACAGAATCCCAGAATGGTTTGGGTTGGAAGGGCCCTTGTTTTTCCTTCCACAGGGACACCTTCCACTGTCCCAGGTTGCTCCAAGCCCGGTCCAACCTGGCCTTGGACACTTCCAGGGGTGGAGCAGCCCCAGCTCCTCTGAGCACCCTGTGTCAGCTCCAAGGAGGGTTGAACACCCAACTTTAGACAATGAAACCCCACCCAAGTGCCTTAAAAGCAGACTGGGAGGATGCCACAGAGATTTTATCCTCTTGAGGAGGCCGTGGCACACGGTCCTGCCTCCACATCACCCCACAGTTGCTCCACACTCCTGCAACCCTTTTCCCAGAAACATCTACTGGGACTCCCCTGCCAGGCAAAAGGGCACTTTATTCCAGGCCAGTTGTTTAGAAAAGGTCCTGGCTGGCATGAGGCACCTCAGTGGATGTGTCCTGCTGGATGGATCCTCACAAGAAGGGAGGGAATGAAAGGCACAGCGTTACAAGCACATCTACGTGCCTCTGGTCAAGTCTCACAGACAAGAAAATTTAAGGAATTTGGTTCAAAGTGTTTCAGCGAAGCAGAGAACTTTCTATTTTGAGAGGTTTCTGATATCTCTCAGCCTGCACTGAACCACACAGATTGTAAAAGAGAAAAAAAAAAAAGACACAAAACCAACAAATCCCCCAGTTCTGCTACTGGCAGTAAAATTTTGGCTGACACATGTGAGCCTCTATTAACCCATGGCCCTGTGAACGTGCTGCTCAGGGACAAACCTTACAGTAGGAGAGCCCATCCTGCTGTTATTCCTTGTAATGGGAAGCTTCCAGAAAACCATCCAAAACAAATATTTGGAGGAAAGGCAGGGGCTGCCTGGAGGGAGCGCCTGGGGCAGGAATGCTCCTGCCACCGGGCAGGAGGTGACATCATCCAGATTCCTTCACTGAGGAATGCAGGATTTGGTCTTCCCTGCCAGTAATTGCTTTTCAAAAACAGACCTGCCCAGGGAAGCAGATTTCACCCAGCCCCTTCCACTGCACGACAGAGAGGCTGAATGTTCCCAAATTCTTGTCCCTAACTTAACGGGGACATTGTACGGACAGGCAGGGTCTGTCCCAAAATTGCTCATCTCTCAGACTGCAAGTGAAAGCACCCAAAATCCCAAACGTGGGGGCTGGACAGAAATCTGGGCAGGGGGAGCTGGTGGGGCAGCAGTGATTTCTTGGGGCTGGCCAGGATGGGGCAGGAGATGGGCTGGGGGTGTGCGTGGACCTCTGTGCTGGGCAGGCTCTGCTGAGAGCTGCAGGAGGAGCCCAGGGTGATCTCCAGGGTCACCTCTGTGGTGACCTCCGTGGTGACCCCATTTCTCAGTCCTGTGAAGCCCAGTGACCACGTCAGGTGTTTTTGAGTGTGGAATTTCAGTGGTGACTGGGAGTGTTGGCCTTGGTGGTCCTTGTAGATCCCTTCCAGGCTGGATGTTCTCTGTTCTGTCCATGGCTGGGACAGGTGCTGATGTGCAGAGTATTCTGACCAACCTGGCTTGATGCAGAGCAGGGATTGTCCCCCTGTGGGACACCTGGAATTCTGTGTCCATGTTTGGGCTCCTCACAACAAGAAAGACCTTGAGGATCTGGAGCACCAGGAGAGGCTGAGGGAGCTGGAAAGGGGCTCAGCCTGGAGAAAAGGAGGCTCAGGGGGACCTTGTGGCTCTGCACAGCTCCTGACAGGAGGGGACAGCCAGGGGGGTCGGGCTCTGCTCCAGGAACAGGGACAGGAGGAGAGGGAACAGCCTCAGGCTGGACCAGGTGAGATTGGATATTAGGGAAAATTTCTGCCCTTGAAGGCTGGTCAGGCACTGGAAGGGGGCTCAGGGCAGTGGTGGAGTCACCATCCCTGGAGGTGTTCAAACTCACATTGATGTGGCACCCGGGGCCAGGGTTTGAGGTGAACACTGCTGGGTTAATGGTTGGACTTGATGATCTTAGAGCTCATCTCCAGCCTTAATGACCCTTAATGATCACTCTGGCAGGGCTAATTCAGCAAGGCCGCCCCTCCATGAAGCTTTTGGCTTCTCCCTTGGGTTGAGCATCCCACATCCCACCTGCAGCCCCTTGAGCTGGCAGCTCTGGCTCCACAAACACCTCTGGAAGTGGATGTCATCGGCACTTCCAGCAGCAGCAGAGGGGTCAGTTCCTGTGGGATGGAGGCTGCTGCCGTCATTTCAATAGGTGGAACTAGGTGTAGTTCAGCTGCCCCCGTTATGAGTCCAGCAGGGTGATTTAGTGCCTGCAGAGCCCCGAAATATTTTGCTCTCAGAGCCTGACAGAGGATGGCTGACAGGAAACGAGCACGCCGCGCTCTGAGGCAGGGCAGGTTTTGCCTGTTCTCTCATTTTCCGCCAGGTTTTGGAAATTCTTGGCAATTAAATGGAGAGCAGAAGAGAAGGGCTCGGGCCAAAGGAGAAATCCCACTCGGTCAGCGGGATTTTTGGGAAGGGTGGGGTGAGGAGCTCTGAATGGGCAGCAGCAGGACAAGGGCTGGATCTGCTCTGCTGAGGCTGCCTGGATGTGGTGCCAGGCGTGCCAGGAGAAGGCCTGCTCACTTTTGGGGCCAGCAGCACAAGTAAAACAGTGGGGATGGACACAAAGAGGGGTCTGGGGCCATGGCAGGGCAGGGATGTGGAATTCTGTCACGGCAGAAGAGGCACATCCATGCAGGAGGTGATGATCCAGGTCCCACAGGGGACAGGGTGACAATGCCACGGCAGAAACCTTCTGTGGGACATCCTGGGCTTGGTTTGGATGCTGTCCCCGCCAGGGAAGTCCCTTCCCTCATCTTATCTCATCCACCCTCCACCCGAGGGCTGTGTCTGGTGCTGACAATCCAGGTTTGCAGGACTCTGACACTCAAGAGAAGACAAGAACAGGATTTCCCTTGTTCTCTCTGGGAGAGGGGGAAATCACAGAATCCTGTGGCGTGGGTTGGAAGGATGTTAGAGATCATCTGGGTCCCAAAAGGAGAATGCAGGCACCAATCCCATTACTTGGCACAAGCTGAGCAAGCACTCCACCACCAGAGCTGTGTGACACAGGGGTGGAACAGGGAGTAAAGGGGTTGAAACTGGGATCTCCTGCTCATTTCTCCCTGGAGTCACCCCAGAGGCAGCACAGAGCTGGCCAAGCAGCACTGACATGACCTCCAGAGGATTCAAGTGGAGACCCCAACTCTTTGAGCTCAGTGGGGACCAAAAAGCAGCCAGGAAAAAAGATGACAAGGATGCAGATCTGCTTTTAAATGACACAAGGAAGCTCAGAGGTTCTGTATTTATCACAGCTCAGTGAGGCAGGTGCCAGCAGCCAGGTGTGGGACTGCTCCTCTGGCTCCAGGCCCCCCAGCAGGACATGATTTGGGGGGGGTTGGTTCATGTTAAGTTGTTTCTTCAAGTTTCTCAGAAACACAGATGGTGGTGTGGTTTCTTAATTATTTCTGTCTGGAGGCTGAAGGGAGGATGACTTGGAGAGGAAGGGAGGGAAAGAACCAGACATGGAAAGAGTGAATTTTCTAGAAGAGCCTCCCACCACTTCATCTTCTTTCCTCAGCTTCTGGTAATGGCCAGAGTCAATGATTGCAGCTTTTCGCTCCAGAAAATTCTCAGGGGGTTTCCTGGAATATTGAAATATGGTGGGCTGGGTTCCCAGCCAGTGACCACCACAGCAAAGAGGATGGACCTCAGCTGAGCAGCAACAAACTGAGACGTGTCCCAAAAGCTGCCTGGAGGTCAGAGACTCTGGCTTGGCACTTTTAAGGTCTATTTATCACTAAGTGAAGCAGAATCAGGGGGTTTTGTGGTTTTTTTTTCTTAAATACCCTCTTTCCACAGCATTTTCTGTGCTGTTTGCCTCTTTAAGCTTAGCAGAGGGGGCCGAACTGGCCCTGGGCTGGCAGAAAGTGTGGAAGAAATGTGAGCACCAGACTGGGAGCCTGGGAAGGGGCTCACTGCTCTTCATGGAGGGATTTTGGCATTATTGTGAATTAAACCATGACTGCAACATCCTCTGTGTCCCATCCCCAGCCTCGCAGTGGAGCTTCAGGCATCCCTCCCTGGGAACCAGAAAAACACACCAGGAGCTCCCCTCTTCCCAGGGGTGTGGAGGGTTTGGTGTGAGCAGGGCAGGGCTCACCTGAGCTGCTCATTTCTCTAGGAAAACCTGCCCCCATGGGCTTGGTGCTCTCTCAGGAAGATCTCTGCACTCAGGACCAGCCTGAAAACAAAGACAGAACCCTCATCTCACTGCGCCCTTGTCTCAGCATCAGCCCCGAGCACGGGAGCGCTCCCGGCTCAGGCCCACAGCACGAGCTGCAGTTTCCCCTGTGTGACAGGCATGGAAGGGCTGTCCACCTCCTCCTCCTCCTCCTCCATCTTCCTGCCCTCCCCTTCCGCCCCAACGTGCTCATTCATGAAAAATTCCCAGTTGGATGGACGTGGGGAGAGGAATTGATGTTGGCGCGTTTCTTCCCACGCGTCGGCCAAGGGAGGTCGGAGGCTCAGAGGGATTTGATCTTTGTTTTCGCAGCTGGGTTCCATATTATCCTTTCTTCTCTGCAGCTTTTTATTGCTGCTCATTCCCTGCAGCAGCCTGTTGGGAAGCAGAGTGTGGAGCCCAACCTGCTGTGGCTGCCCGAGGGGCAGCGAGTGGGGCTGTCCCCACCAGGACAGGATGGGCAGCAATGGCCATAAACAAAACCACAACAAGTTCCACCTCAATGTGAGGAAAAACTTCTTCCCTTGGGGGGTGGCAGAGCTCTGGAACAGGGAGGGCGTGGAGTCTCCCTCTCTGGAGACATCCCAAACCCACCTGGACGAGTTCCTGTGTCACCTGCTCCAGGTGACCCTGCCTTGTCAGGGGGGTTGGACTGGGTGATCTCCAGAGGTCCTTTCCAACTACAACAGTCCTATGATTCTGTGATTTCCTGACCTGCACATCCCCATGTGTTCATTCAGGATTGAGGCTGGGAGGGATTCTGTGCTCCTGCAGTGGGGCCATGCAGCGGATCCTGTCTGGGAGGGAGGAAGGTGCCATCCCATAATGATCCCCGGAGGATCTGCAGCCCAGATCTCCTGGCTCCTTTTATCCTGGCACAGTGTGGGGTGAAGGCAACTTCAGGAACCAAAGCTGGGAGCATCTGCCTTGGCCTGGAGAATGAATGATGGGATCACGGCAAACCCTTGGGATCGTGGTCCCAACCTGGGCACTCCATGGCTTTGGGGAATGCCCTAGGCTTTGGTGAAGGTGGGGTATGGATTGGTGGGATGGTGCAGGGTTTGGTAGTGTTGGTGTAGGTTTTGGGGTGTTGGGCAGTTTTTCATGGTGCTGGTGCAGGTTTGGTGGTGCTGGTTTAGGGTTAGGGGTGCCACTGTAGGTTTGGTGGTGTGGTGTAGGTTTGGTGCTGGTGTAGGGTTTGGTGCTGCTGGTGTAGGTTTGGTGGTGTGGTGTGGGTTTGGAGGTGTCAGTGTAGGTTTTTGTGGCGCTGGTGTAGGGTTTGGTGCTGCTGGTGCAGTATTTGGTGCTGTGGTGTAGATTTTGGGGTGCCAGTGTAGGTTTTTGTGGTGCTA
The DNA here is from genome assembly GCF_021018805.1 of Prinia subflava. NCBI lineage: Eukaryota > Metazoa > Chordata > Aves > Passeriformes > Cisticolidae > Prinia > Prinia subflava. The sequence goes on along the minus strand of NC_086247.1, from coordinate 151,694,885 downwards.
ATGTAGGTTTGGTGCTGCTGCTGCAGGGTTTGGTGCTGCTGGTGCAGGGTTTGGTGCTGTGGTGTAGATTTGGGTGTGCCAGTGTAGGTTTTTGTGGTGCTGATGTAGATTTAGTGCTGCTGGTGCAGGGTTTGGTGCTGTGGTGTAGATTTGGGTGTGCCAGTGCAGGTTTTTGTGGTGCTGATGTAGGTTTTTGTGCTGCTGGTGCAGCGTTTGGTGCTGCTGGTGCAGCGTTTGGTGCTGTGTGAAGGCTTTGGCCAGCAGGCAGTGTGGGCTCATGCCCATTGTGGCAGAGGGTGCTGCTGGATGCCCAAAGCACTCCGGCACTGCAGACCTCAGGCTCAGCCTTTGCTCCAGCAGCAGCGTGGCCCAGGGCCAGCTGGCACTGGCTGCATCCCCACCTGCATGCCAGCCTGGGGACACCTTCCCTGTGCCACCACCCACTCCTGAGAGTAGAGAGGGACCCTGACCCAACCCCCAGTGCTGGGGACAGACAGACAGACAGACAGACAGACAGACACGCCGTGTCCCTCCTTGGCACGGGGCACCCGGAGCTGTCCAGAGGTGAGGCGGGAGCCGCTGACCTCTGCGGCGTCAGCGGGCGGGGGCCACCTATGTAAACACCTCCAGGAAGGTCCTGTCCCTGTCCCTGTCCCTGTCCCTGTCCCTGTCCCTGTCCCTGTCCCTGTCCCTGTCCCTGTCCCTGTCCCTGTCCCTGTCCCTGTCCCTGTCCCTGTCCCAGCCCCGCTGGCCTCTGGAGCAGAGCCTCACCGGAGCGGCACCGGCAGCGCTCGCCGATGCTCTGGAGCCCTGGGCAGGTACTGTGCTGCTCGCCCAGCCTGGGCTCCCTCCGGGCTTTTCTCTCTCATCCTCCCCTCTGCATGCAAACCTGGCCGTGTAATTTGGGTAATTACCCAAGGGGTTGTTAAATATTTGCTGGTGGTACTGGTGTGATGAGATGCCTCGGTGGGCAGAGTAGGAACCTGCCCTGGTCACGCTGGGAACCTGGCCAGAAGGGTAGGAAAGCACTTGTGGAAATAATGTTTCCTTTTCTTCCTCATTTTCTGTTTTGTCTGTTATCTAAGAACAGTTGGCAAGAGCACATCCAACCCATTTGCTGCCTTATTCTTCATGCTTGAGTCTCTGTCTTCCCTTTTAACTCTGTTTAACTCTGATTAGTAATGGGGAAATGGGCCACAAAGTCACATCCAAGTGTCTTGGGCTATTGCTTTGGCATTTTCCTTCTTGTCTTCATGGAATCCCAGAATGGTTTGGGTTGGAAGAGACCTTAAAGACCATCTCATTCCAACCCCCTCCCAGGGACACCTTCCAATACCCCAGGTTGCTCCAAGCCCCATCCAGCTTGGTCTGGAGCAGCTCCAGGGATGGATGGGGAGGGCAGAGCCTCTCTGGGCAACTTCTTGTTGTCTTCAATATAATTTTAAAGTTGGTGTTGAGTTTCTTTGCCATAAAGTTTTTGTTACCATAAAGAAAATCTGGTGTCCGGGTGTCCAGGGCTCAGCTCAGGAGGACATTTTGGTGATTTGGGGTGGCAAATCTGCAGCAGATTTATTTGGGGAGGGCACAGGGATGGGTTTATATGGTGGAAGGAAAGGTTTTGACAGCTGTTCCCAGCCCTTTTCCCCATTTACACAACACTTGGATCATGGAGCAGCCTCAGTGTTACAGCTCTGTCTGACCTGGCAAGTCAGAGGCTTCTCCAAAGCCAAAAGATTGGGAAATAGATAAAATTGATATCCCAGGAACGAGTGTTGGAATCTGCAGGAAGGTTTGGTATTTCAAATATTATGGTTTGGTAAGATTTTGTGTTATCTCACAAGTCCTGTTGCCTGAGCTCCTGCCAGCAGAACCCTTGTGGTGGGTGATGGGTTTGGGTCACCAGAGGGATGGAGAACCTCTCCTGTGGGGAAAGGCTGGGAGAATTGGGATTGTTCAGCCTGGACAAGAGAAGGCTTCAAGGTGACCTTGGAGCCCTTCCTTGTGGCTAAAGGGGCTCCAAGAGAGCTGGAGGGAGATTTTGGACAAGGGATGGAGGGACAGGATAAGGGGGAATGGCTTTATATTGATAGAGAGTAGCTTTAGATGGGATATTAGGAATAAATTTTTCCCTGTGATGGTGGGGAGGCCCCACCTGTGGCTGTGGCTGCCCCTGGATCCCTGGCAGTGCCCAAGGCCAGGCTGGACAGGGCTTGGAGCAGCCTGGGACAGTGGAAGGTGTCCCTGCCCATGGCAGGGGGTTGGAACAAGACGGGCTTTAAGATCCCTTCCATCCCAAACCCTGCTGGGATTCTGGGGTTCCATTCCTGGCAGAGCAGAGTGCAGAGTGTGGCCCAGCCCCCTGAGAAGGTGACACCCAAGCAGGAGCTTGAAGCTGCTCTCAAGCACAGCAGCTGCTCCAAAGGACCCCCAGATGGTTTTTAACCCCCTCAGAGGTGTTAAGGCTGTTTGGAGCAGCACAACACGAGCTCTGCCCCAAGGGTGATGTGGGACAGGGCAGTCCCCAGTGGTCCCAGGGTTTGGCCAGGGCAACATCCTGAGAACCAGGCAGAGCATGGACCTGATACAAAAACCTGGGCTGGGTCCTGTGGTTGCTGTTCCTGGACAAATTTATGGGGCACTTGCTCACTGCAAGCTCCTGGCCCTGTTGGAATTGAGAGGTTTCTTTAATGTCAACTTTGGTTGCTAAATTACAGATATTTTTGAATTTGTAAAAAATTAGAATCATAGAATTGTTGAAGATCATCACCAATCAACCCAGCACCATCATAACCACCCCAAACCGTGTCCCCAGGTGCCACATCCACACAGCTTTGAACACTTCCAGTGATGGGGACACCACCACTGCCCTGGCCAGTCTGTTCTAGTATTTTACAACTCTCTCTGTGAAGAATTTTCCCCTAATATCCAATCTAAACCTTCCCTGGTGCAACTTGAGGCCATTTATTCTTGTCCTGTCACTTGTTATCCAAGAGAAGGTAAAAACATTGAATAACTTTGGAGCATTTCTCATGGCTGGGTGTGAACAGGTCGGGCCATCTGCTGCGGTGGCTGTCCCTGTGTTTGACATGGATGAGGTGTGTGATGACAGAAATGACACCATCACCTTTTCCACTGGAACTCCTGGGAAAAAAAAAAAATAAAAGTCAAACTCTCAGGGTCAGCAGCCTGGCTGTGACATTGCAAAGCATTTTCCACACACAAAACCACCCCAAACCTGGGAGTGTTGCAGGTGTTTGCAAGAGGAGGTTGGTGAGGAAAGCTGGAGGAGGTGTTGAGCACGTCCTGCTTTCACAAAACCCTGGAATCATGGAATGGTTTGGGTTGGAAGGGACCTTAAAACCCATCCAGTGCCACCCCCTGCCATGGCAGGGACACCTTCCACTGTCCCAGGGTGTTCCAAGCCCTGATGTCCAGCCTGGCCTTGGACACTTCCAGGGATCCAGGGGCAGCCACAGCTGCCCTGGGAATTCCATCCCAGCCCCTCCCCACCCTCCCAGCCAGGAATCCCTTCCCAATCTCCCACCCAGCCCTGCCCTCTGGCAGTGGGAGCCATTCCCTGTGTCCTGTCCCTCCAGGCCTTGTCCCCAGTCCCTCTGCAGCTCTCCTGGAGCCCCTTCAGGCCCTGGCAGGGGCTCTGAGCTCTCCCTGGAGCCTTCTCCTCTCCAGGGAAACATTCCCAGCTCTCCCAGCTCTAGAGCAGAGGGGCTCCAGCCCTGGAGCATCTCTGGTGCCTCCTCTGGATCTCTGCAGCAGCTCCCTGCCTTTCTTGTGCTTTGCCTGTGGGTCCCAAGGACAGAACTGCTCCCCCTGCACTTTGGGGGTGCTGTCTTTATGCTCAGGCTGTCCTTAAGGCGTTGCTGCTCCCATCCCCTTCCCCCCTCCCTCACTGACACTGGGAATGTGGCTTTGGTGCAGCTGAAAATCGGGAAAATGTTCCTTTCCTGCACTTGGCACGCTCAGGGACCTCACCCAGCAGCTCTTGAACGCAGCTCAGAGGCCGTGCCTGAGCTTCCAACCTCTCCTGACCCCTGTTCCTGGGGCTCTTCCAAGCCCCCTCCTAACACTCCATCTCTGCCCATCCACAGGTGTTAGGAAAAAAAAACCTAAAAAACCCACACCTTTCTGAAGCAGCCAAAAATGTGTCCATTTCCCTTTTATTTTTCCAGCACTCCCCAACCTCTCCCATACACCCTGACCCTTTTCCTGTGCCCCCACCTGCATTAAGGCACTGCTGTGGGGTGAACTGTGGATGGAGGAACATCCACATGGACAACAGCGGGAGGAGGAGACGAGCCTGAACTTTTGCACAGCCCGGGGATGGATTTCCTCCGATTTTAATTGAATTGTTTTAATTTTTAAATTTTTTTTTTCGCACTCTTTTGTACAAGTTCAGGAAGGTCTAGAGCAAGTCAAGCCTGGCTGGGCTTCACAGGGCTGGCAACACCAAGTGGAAATTTTATTGCTTCCTGTTATGAGAGCTGAGGGAGCCACGGTGGGATTTCGGGAGAACACGGGCAGCTCCAGCTCCAGGGGTGACCCTGGCGGGTGGGGTTGGAGATGGCCTTTCATTCCCACTGCTCCTCCAGCCTCCCCAGGAAAGGGAAGCGAATAGAGGACGGAATAATGGCTCGATTTCACCTCTGGCTATCGAGGCAGATGTTTGCTTTGGAGCAGGAATAGATGCCGGGGGAAAAATGCTGTAAAAGGGCTTTGCTGAGCCACGTCCTGGGGCTCCACCTGAGGCGCTTCTTGCCACCTCTCAGTGCATCCCCTGTGTCATCTCACCACCTCAGCAGAAAGGTTCCCCTCAGAAAAATGAATGTGTTTTTTTTTTTTTCCTCAACACTGAAATTTATCTCAAGAATGCAGCGAAATTTTCAGCTGGGAAGGGCTGGAATAAATTGCTTCTGCTCTCCAGCGTGGGTTTAAACATTTCCTTTGGGCTTTTGTACTTTAGAATTTAAATCTTATAGTTATTTAACCATATCAGGTAAGTTTTTAGGTAATTTTCAAAGTGTAGTGCTTTTACCTTTCCGCAGTCATCAGCCAGCAATATCTGAAGGAAACTTTCCCCTGTTTTTCAGCAGAAATGTTATTTATTCTGCTAACAGCATTGGCTTTCAGCTCCAGGCACAAACCAATGCAAACTTCACAGAAATTCCACTTTCTGACCTATCTTTGTGCTAACTGAGGCATAACTGTGGTCCAAATGTCATGGCAGCTCAGAGCCAGAGTTTACATTTTCAGAGTGCATGAAGGAAAACATCCCTCACCTCGCTTTCAAACACTCTTACATTATTCAGCCAAAATCCCCACGGGCTCTGGAAAAATGTGTAAGACCAGATTTTCTCTGTTTCACCCTTGCAAAGAGCCAGAGACCAACCACATAATTCTTTTCCAGATCAAAACCTTCTTGGGTTCATCCAACAAGCAGAGCTGGGTGCAGCATAAAAATCGACCTGATGATGAATGAGTAGAGATTTTTGTCTTTGTGTCCTTCAAATGACACCTTTGCATTGGGGTTGTTGTCACCACTGCCCTGAAAAGTCCCCCCAGAGTTTTGTGATGAAGCAGATTTTATCAACAGACCCTGGCACAGCTTTTTCTGCTGCTTGTAAAATTTTTTTTAAGGGAGTTGAGGTTCTGGCTGAATTCTTGGGATGTGAGCCCTGATTAGTCCCAAACCTTGGAGAGCACCCAAAGCTCTGTGAAGGAGGGAAGAAGTTTGCACAACTGGGATGGTTTTGGTGTTAAGTCAGGGAGTGTGGTGGGACTGACAGGGAGCCTGGAGACCCTGGGCTGGCAGGGCTGGGTCCAGCAGGGGCCATCCCCACCTGCTCCCTCCTGCCCCTGCCTCCCAAATCCTGAACGGCTCCCTGGGACTGCCACGCTTGTCCTTGATCCTGCACTCCTGGAATTGTTTTTGGGCTTCTGTCTCATGAGGAAATGGGCTGGTTCTGCCCCAGGCATGGCCTCTCTGCCCATTAACCCAAGTTCTCTCCCAGTATGGCTCTTCCATCCCTGCTGGGAGGTGCTGGCCTGTCCCAAAGCACGCGGGAGATGTGGCCCAGACATGTCACCGAGGCAGTGACACAGCTTGGGTCCTTGGGGACACAACTTGGGTCCTGGTGCTGCTGAAGGCTCTGGAGACTCCAGGCATGAAGAAGGGGCTCCCATGGCCTCTTTCCCACCAGGAAATGCAAATGGAGATGTCCCAGTGGGGCACACATTGGACCTCTGGTCCAAGGAACCTGCTCCAGTGGGAGGTGTCCCCACCCACGGCAAGGGGGTGGAACTGGAGGACTTTAAAGGCCCCTTCCAATCCAAACCATTCTGGGATTCTCCACAGTGCTCCACTCACCTCGTCCTGTCAGCCAGGCACGTGCCACTAGAAATGTCAGATTTGCCCTCTGGCTTGAACCAAACTGGTTGAAAATGAGCCCGAATCCTCTTCCAAAACCCATGGATCCCCCACAGCTGTGTGCTCATGGGACAGCAGCTCTGAAAGCAGAGGAGGGGGTGGAGGAAAGGAGGACACACTGAGGGAGAGGTGTCAATCCCTGGAGCCCATCTGCAAGGGGATAAAACCTCAGCATGCCTCCCTTGTCACTGACTGACCACGCTGGAAGCCTCCAGATCCCTTTTTCCTCATAACTGCCACCAAATTACTGGCAAAAAAAGAATAATAACACAGTTCTGTGGGTTTTTAGTCTATGCAAAAGGGGAAAGAATATTTTCCAAGTCCAAATATTCCTTTTTAGCAGTGTTTTTGCCACGCTTTCCATCACAAATCCCTTTCAAAGTGGACAGCACCCACAGCCACCAAAGGTGAGGATGAGTCCTGCATCCCACATCCAAAAGTCAGGGAAAAAGGTGTAGTGAAGTTAATCCAAGAGAAAAAGGATAAGAACTAAAACTGCTGCTTCACATTTTGCTCTCACTTGTGGTGTTCAAACATTTTTGCTTCTCAGATGGGAAATTCCACCATCTCAAAAGCCCAAATCCAACAATAATCAGTAAGAGACATTTATCTCAACACAGTGGGCCTTGTTTTAAAAACAGGCTTATCTTTTGCACAAAGATGCATACCTTCATTGCACTGAGTTTAAACACTGAACAGCCAGAAGAGGAAAATTAGAGATGAAAATGACCTGTCAGCACAATCCTGCACAGAGCTCTGTAGGTTTGTGCTCAGAGTGGGTAATTATGGTCACCCCTCGCCCCTGACGTAGCACGGAGATGTTACACCAGGTCTCATTATCATTGGTGACACCACTTATTTATTTCAGCAGCACATTTTAAATAAATATGTATAGATCACTGCTCCAAAACACAAACAGTGCCTGGGGGAGAGGTGGCTTGGAGAGGTGACTCCCAGCAGCAGCCAGAATTATACAAAGCTCCATCACATCCTTTCCCCTCTGTCTCCTCTCTTTTATTCCCATTTCTCACAGCCAGGCACCGAGCTGAGGACACGGGATGCTGCAGGGGTGGGTTTTTCCCTGTGCACTCGTTTATGGCTCTGCCTCCTGCCTCCTTCCCTGGGTGATGGGGAGCCCCCAGCCCCTGCCTGTGCGATGGCTGGAGCAGGAGCAGATGCTGCCTGGCCTGCCTGAAGCACAGATGCCCCAAAAAACTTTGCCCAGGCGTGAGTGCTGAGTGTATAAATAACCCTCATGGTTAGAAAGCAAAGAGCCTGGAAAATCTGCCTGACCCACGGGACTGGGACCACGCTGAGCTGCCTTTTATCTCTGAGCTGCTGCAGAGCCTGGGAGTTGTTCTCAGCTGGTTATTTTTAAATAAGCAATAACACTTCCCTGCAGCTCTGTCCTGCAGCAGGGGCAGCAGGTGGGACTTTCCCCACAGGTCCTTGGTGGGAACGAGCTCTTGGACATCCCTCAGCTCTGCTGGATGTCACAGGGGGTGGCTTTCAGAAGGTGTGGCATGTGCTGGAGGGACCCTGCTTGCAGGGGATGCACCCAAAGAACGTTCAGTGGCCCCTGTGGAGTGACCACAAGGTGACCCAGTGCTGTCTCCAGAGCTGAAGGACCTCCAGGGGAAGGAGGTCACTGCCCCAGCGTGCTGGAGGCCAATCCCTGCCCCAGGAAAAGGCAGGGATAAGGTGGGCTCAGCCTGCTGCATGGTCACTCCCTCAGTGGGAAATCTCCAGGGAGGCTGGGCTGGGTTTGGAGATCTCCAGCCCTGGTGCTCTCCTCTGGAACCTCCCTGTGTCCTTTGGAAGAGCAAGCTGACAGTGTGCCATGAGCTGAAGGTGAAACATGAAGCCAGGGTTGTGGTAATTTAACTTTTCCAGAGGTTTATCCCCAAAAATGCCTCCCAAACCCTGGTTTTCCTGGTGTGGCATATTCCCACAAAGGTGTGTTCATCCCCACACCTCACTCAGGTGATGGGGCTTTTCCTGCCTATCTCAGGGGACTAATTCCAAACAGGGAATTAACTTATCAGTAATGATAAGTGAGTAATTAGTTTATAACAGAAAACCTCGAGGAACGTTACTGCAATAAAACAATAAAGCAGCACACATGCTGCTCCTTGCCAGAGCATCCAGGCAACAAGTTCCAACCAGCAGGAATTGCCCTTCCAGGTCCACTCAGGCTTTTTGGGAAACCAGGGCTCTGAATATCCTGCTTTGTCAGCACCAGGGATGAAAGCTCCTGATAAACCAAATGGTTTCCAACAGCCCCCTTCATCCCAGTGCAGATCTCCCCGTGCTTTCTCCCCTCAGAGATCCTTTCCACAACCTGGCTGCTGCTTCTGCCTACTTCTCTTCCTCGCTGGCCTTGGGGGGACTTTTTGCCTTGACTCTCCATTTCCACCTCAGCAGACACCCAAGCCCTGACACTGCTGGAATGGCAATGCCAAAGCTCCTCATGGATGGAGCAGGAGATCCTTGGACCATCAGGGTGGAAGTTTTCTTGAAAACCCCTTGCCTTGGGCTTCCTGTGCATCCCTATCCTGGCTATTCCTGCAGCTGCAGAGAAACCAGGAAAGTCTCTGTTGGTGCTCAAAACCCCTTTCCCATCCTTCATCTGCTCTCTGCTCCCTCCACCAGCTTGGAGAGAAGGGAACCACCTCCTTCAGGGACAGCTTTTCCTGGGAGTGCAGCAAAGCAGGAGCTTCAGGGCAGTTTTTTTCCCACTAGCGAGTTTTCCCTCCTTTTTTTAATTTTTTTTTTAATATATTTTTTCACCCCCAACAGCCAAGGAACTTTTGCCAGAATGTGTTTTCCACATGTTCCCCATTAGTCACGCTCTCAGTCCTCACAAATCTGTTACCAGTGCCACGAGCTGATGCTATTAATTTACTCCCAGCCGACGCAAGGGTTCTGCAGCCAAATTCCAGGCAGCGCTCCTAAAAAACCAGACCCGGCGGCTTGTTTGGATTTAAAACCAATGCCCTCCTCTCTTCTGGCGTGTCTGTGGAGCACCTTCCCAGCTTCTCCCGAGGCTCAGCGAGGGGCAGGAGGGTCGGCACGGGCGGTGGGACCGGCAGGGGCTGCCGGCAAAGGCGGGGTCTGGCAGCGCCTTAAATACTCCCCGCTGGAGCTGCGCTTCCCAAGCGCCGGAGCACGGCTGGACCGAGCCGGCGGGGCTTTATCTAGGGCAAGGCGGAGGGGTTGGAGGCACAGGAATGTCGGTGGAGGAGGGAAAGCCACCGCGACAAGCATCATGTCTCTGTAAGTAGATTTTTTTTCACCCTCACCCCGTTGTTTTCCCTGCAGTTCAGGCAGCGGAGCGAGAAGCGTGCAGAAAGGAAGGACATCCAGCTAGCACTGATTTTTATATATATATATATATTATTTTTTTTTCGTTCTTTGGCGTATTTTAGACTGAGTTCTTAAAGTTTTCCCAGCTCCTACAGCTGTGCCTGAGACTGTGTGGAGGGGTCAGCGGGTTTTGGGAAGTCACTGTGGTGAGGACGTGGAGCCAACATCTCGCTCCTGTCCTGGCTGCACACAGTTCTGACTGCTTTGGGAGCTGCTGGGGGTTTGAGCAGTCCAGCCCCTCCTCTGCAGCTGTTTGGGAGTGAAGTTTGTACCCCGTGTGTGTTCCATTCGCTGTGTGTCCCCTCTGGAGGTGACATGTGATGATGGATGCCTGAAGGAATGGATTTCAAAGGGATGGGGAATCCTTTCTTGGGGAGATAACTGAGCTGAATGAACCCCCTTATCGAATCCATCTACCTGCTGCAGATCCACCAGCAGCTGAGTCTCTGAAAAAGCAACATCCACCTGCACAGGGTTGGGTTTTTTTTACCCAGACTGCATAACTTTCATGCTGCATAGAGGAACTGGAATAGAGGAATCTGCAGCAGGTGGAAAGATGCAAAAATTCCATGTTCTGTGCTTTGATGGTTGGGATTGTGTGAGGAGAGGAGACACAGCCTTTTCCTAGTGCCATCTATTCACCAGCACTGTGAACAAGTCTTTCCTTGGAAGCTTGTTTTATCTATAATTGATTCCAAAACACCACAGCGCACTAAGCCCTCACCCAAGCAATTAAAAGCATTGAAACCCCACAGTTTAGTGTTTGTAGCCAGTGAGTCCTAAAACCCACTGCAAGTTTGACCAAACTGGTTTGTAGGGAGGGGTTTTTGCCTCGTTTCCTTCGGCTCCTGCTCTCAGATAGGATGCCAGGAGGACAGGTGGACACACAGGGCTGCAATTCCAAGGTGTGACCCCACGCAGCGGGGTCCCAGGGGCGCAGGAACAGCCCAGGGCTGTTTCCTGCAGATGTTCCTGCAGATCCAGATGTGCACAGGGGCAGTGGCAGGACCTGCAGCTCAGCGTGGCTGCTGGTAGCCAGGGATGGTCTTCTCAAAGCAACAACGCGTCACTTCTGGTGTTTTACAAATTCTTTCCTTTTCCTTGGCTCAGGACATTGGGGAGCACTTCACTGGGTTCTCCTTTCTAAAATGTGTCTCCTAGAGGGGACAGGGGATGCTTTGCTAACAGCTCTGACAAATACCAGTTCAAAACTTGAATATTTACTCCAAAAGCTGTCACAGCCTTGGTCAGACCCTCCCTGCTCCAGCAAATGTCTCCTGGGTGTGCATTGGAGCTTTGGGAATTGTGTCCATGAGTAACATTTGCAAAATGGTAAATTATCCTTGGTGTAGGCTTCAGAAACCCTTTAGGGGAGCACTGAATTTTGGATGAACTGCTCTACAGGACATTCAAAGTGCATTTTTAAGAACATTTTGGGGCTTGCAGCTAATTTGGGGTGCAGATGGGAGCTGGTGGGGGGCTGGACACCTGCACGGGGCCAGCCAAGGTGGGGCTGCATCCAACCCTGCCTCATCCAGACCCGGATGCTCCACAGACAGATGCACCATGCCCCACACCCAGCAGGGTCTTCCCTTCCCAGCTCCCCTCAGCTGGAGCTTGGCCGAGTGCCTGGATTAATTCTGCAAATCATTTAACACCACAATTTGCCCATATCTGAATGTGAGCACAACAGAGGAAGAGGTGAAGGCCCCTTAGGGTGTACCCACTGTAAGGAAGCAAAAAAAGGCACTCAAAGAGGGAACTTCCCTATTCCACCCCTGAATAAACCAAATTTCCTCTGTAAATGAAGAATATCTCAGTGAGCATCACTTTCCATGTCCTGCAGTCCTGAATTGTCCCACCTGCACAGTCGTACTGACCACAGCATCACTTTTGGGGCAGGAGAGGGGGATTCTGGTCCCAGTAGCTTTGAGGGTTGAGGGCAGAGAGGAGAATCTCCCCACCCCTCCTTCTGGTTTATGACCCAGCTGTTTCCCCCCTCCCTGCCTCAGTTTCCCCAGGAACAAGATCAGCACCACCCGCAGGGCGCTCTCGCAGGCTCGGGCCGGCGTGTGAAGGCTCGGGGCTCTGCGTTCGCAGGGGATTTGTTTGATCTGGAAATAGCAGGGTTAGGAAATAGCAGGGTTAGGAAATTCCACCCTCTCTCGAGAGCCCTCAAGGGGGGCAGTGCTGGGAAGCAGCGGGAGCAGAACGGTGTCCCAGGATGGGGGGCACGGAGAGGGGCAGGGCTCCCTTCCTGCCCCCGTGTGGGGCCAAACCCCACACCAAACACAACTCTGTGTCTCCAGAGGTGCAAAGCCAAGTTTGGGCCAGGCTCGGGTCTCGCCAAGCCAGGTTGGACGGGATTTGGGGCAACCTGGTCTAGTGGAAGGGGGCCCTGCCCAGGTGGGCAAGGTGATATTTAAGGTCCCTTCCAACCACCAAAAATTACAGGATTCTGGGATTTTGTGATAATTTTCCCCCCTGGATCTTCACTCCCTCTCAGCCATGATCTCCCAGTGTTGTTTTTTATCTTCTTTTCTACCACAAAAGAGTTGGGATTAAATGCTCAAGATGGTATTTCATGTTTGTACTTAGATGTTTATTAATTCTTATCTACATTACAGTCTTACAGACTATGATTTCTAGCTAACAAATTAAAAAATGGCTCCTATCTCTTTCTCTACAAGGCTTCTTGAGAATAAACTGTCCAATTAAGAAATAACACCTAAATTATTTTTACTTTTAACTCAATAACCAAACACCTGTGGTCCACAGTGTGGACTTTTTTATCTAATTACAAAATACCACTTAAACTTATGAAAAAGAATGTGAAAAAGAAGGACTAGCTTACACATTAAAACTTCTATCTCGCTTTAAATATATTACTATATTCTAAAACTTTAAACTCTAAGTTTTCCACTATGTGATATTACACACCTATCCAAACTACACACCTATAATTCCAGTTCTATCATTCAATTTTGGAAGCCTTTTCCACGGCCTCAGGTCAAATGCAGTGTTTGCCTGGGAGTCAGTGCCTGTCAGCACAGAAAGTCTAAAATTCTCAGTGCCCAGGGCTCCAACATCCCAGCATGTAGAGTTGGGGTTGATGTCCCTACTCCTTCCACACAGGAAAACAGCTCCTTTCTCTTCTCGTTTCTCTTCCTCCACTGTTCTTTTGGGTGCAGGTGCTTTCCCTACTGCTCTCATCTCTCAGTATCTGTGCGAGTCATGCAGTGAAATTCCCTCCTGTCTTCAGTGCTGCTTGAGGTCACCCAAGAAATTCAGGCTGCAAGTTAAGCTAAACACAAAATGCTTATTACAAGCTCTTCCTCCCCAGCTGTTCCAGGTCTCCTAATAAATGCATGGTTTTCTCTTGAAAGCTTCTCAAGGTTTATTTTTGAAACAGTCTGTATTTGATTAAAGTTTTGTTTTGTTTTGCTTTGTTTCAAGAGGAACTTAAAAGGGCCATCAGCCTGTAAACATAAATATTCCCATTCCTTTGCTGATTCTTTGCATTTTTCTGGGTTTGCTAATGAAAGACGTTTCAGCACGGCAAGTCTCTGTGATGTGGGAGCATCCACTGCTCCAGCCCTGACCACTCTTTAAGGGGAGAAATTTTCCCTAATATCCAACCTAAACCTCCCCTGGTGCCAATTGAGGCCATTCCCTCTCCTCCTGTCCCTGTTTGTGGGAGCACAGCCCGACCCCCCCGGCTGCCCCCTCCTGTCAGGAGCTGTGCAGAGCCACAAGGTCCCCCCTGAGCCTCCTTTTCTCCAGGCTGAGCCCCTTTCCAGCTCACTCAGCCTCCCCTGGGGCTCCAGCCCCTTCCCCAGCTCCGTTCCCTTCTCTGGACATGCTCCAGCCCCTCCATGTCCTTCTTGTCATGAGGAGCCCAAAACTGACCCCAGGACTGGAGGTCAGTGGGGGATCTGTAGCCTCTGCAGTGCCAGCACAGGGGACAATCACTGCTCTGCTCCTCCTGCTGTCACAAGATGTGACCTCACCGCCGTGTTCTTTATCTCCCCCTCTCCCCACAGGTTATAACTGAGTAGCCCTTATGACCAACATGAGCTGGAGCTTCCTCACCCGCCTGCTAGAAGAGATTCACAATCACTCCACCTTCGTGGGGAAGGTCTGGCTCACCGTGCTCATCGTCTTCCGCATCGTCCTCACGGCGGTGGGGGGCGAGTCCATCTACTCCGATGAGCAGAGCAAGTTCACCTGCAACACCAAGCAGCCGGGCTGCGACAACGTCTGCTACGACGCCTTCGCGCCGCTCTCACACGTCCGCTTCTGGGTCTTCCAGATCATCATGATCTCCACGCCCTCCGTCATGTACCTGGGCTACGCCATCCACAGGATCGCCCGCTCGGCCGAGGAGGAGAAGAAGTTCAAGGGCTTCAAGAAGAAGAAGCAGTTTGCCCTGAACTGGCAGGCCGTGCGCAACATGGAGGACGCCATGGAGGCCGACGAGGAGGAGCCCATGATCTCCGACGACGCGGCCGAGCACGAGAAGGCCAAGGCCAGGCCCAAGTGCAAGGAGCAGCAGAAGCACGATGGGAGGAGGCGCATCCAGCAGGAGGGGCTGATGAAGATCTACGTCTTCCAGCTCCTCACCCGGGCCTCCTTCGAGGTTTGCTTTTTGATAGGGCAGTATTTGCTCTACGGCTTCGAGGTGGAAGCTTATTACGTCTGCAACAGGGTCCCTTGTCCGCACACCGTGGACTGCTTTGTGTCCCGGCCCACGGAGAAGACCATCTTCCTCCTGGTGATGTACGTGGTGAGCTGCCTGTGCCTGCTGCTGAACATGTGCGAGATGTTCCACCTGGGATTCGGCACCATCCGCGACGCCATCCGCAACCGCAAGATCAACAGCTTCCGGCAGCCCCCCTACAACTACGCCTACCCCAAGAACATCTCCTGCCCTCCCGAGTACAACCTGGTCGTCAAATCCGAGAAGTCCACCAAGATCCCCAACAGCCTGATGGCCCACGAGCAGAACTTGGCCAACGTGGCTCAGGAGCAGCAGTGCACCAGCCCAGATGAGAACCTGCCGGCGGATCTGTCCACGCTGCACAAGCACCTGCGGGTGGCCCAGGAGCAGCTGGACATCGCCTTCCAGAGCTACAGCAGCACCCAGGCCAACACGCAGCCCTCTCGGACCAGCAGCCCCGCCTCGGGGGGCACCGTGGTGGAGCAGAACAGGGCCAACACCGCCCAGGAGAAACAAGGTGCTAAACCCAAGGCCTCCTTGGAGAAAGGCAGCTCCAGCAGCAAGGACGGGAAGACGTCTGTGTGGATATAACTCTGTCGGTGCACGAGCTGGGTTTTTTGTTTTGGTTTGTTTCTGGTTTTCGGTGTTATCTGTTTCGCAGGGCACGATTTTTGTGTGAAGTCAAGAGAGTAAAAAACAGGAGTTTCGGACCTGTTTAGTGCTGTCTTCCAGAGCGTTAACAAAAGACGTTTCTTCCCTGTCTCCAACGTGTTCTCCAGCTGGGAACCTGCGGTGAGTGACAGGAACCTCCAGTGAGTAACAGCAAACCCCCCACACCTCCCAGCCCCTGGGACACCACCGGAGCCCCCAGCAGAGACTGGACAATGTGCTGTGGTGGGAAGAGGAGCTGCTGGTGGCTCAGCAGGGAAGCAAGGCTGACAGGGATCAGCCACCCTCCTGCACGGCAAGGCTCGAGTGCTGCAGGCCAGGCAGTGTTTAATTACTAAATACCCTTAATCGAATTAATTTCCGACCCTTTGGTAAGAAAAGCACTGACATATTGCACAGACCTTGGTGGCAGGCTCACAGCTGATGGCCTGCCCAGGCTGGCAGATGCTGTCGAGGGCCTCGTTGGATGCTGTGAGCCAGAGCTGGCTCCCATGTCAGGTCTGGAGCAGGAACACAGTGACTGCCTCAGACACGGAGACCTAAAACCAGCACAGGGCTGAAGGTTTCATCTTGTCTTCCTCTGCATCAAAGCAAAAAGCAAATCTGCTCCAAACCCTCCGGAGCAGGAGCGAGCAGTGACTTTGCATCCTACCGGTGCCTGTGTAGCACTTGCTACAGATGTGATGGGAATTGTTGCAGTTACAGAGTCTTTAACAAACTGCTGCTTCACATCATCAGAAAGTGCCTTTATGCAACCAGGAAAACAAAAGTGTAAAGGGGTTAGGCTCCTTTACTCGCTGAATTTCAGACGGCCGGCATCAGCAAATTTGTTTTTCTGATTAATTGAGGAAAAGCACTGTTGGCAAATTTGTTTTTCTGATTAATCAAACCCTTATAAATAGCGGCAGGTGGCAGATCTATGCATAGTGTGTCTCTGGTGTGTGTGTGTGTGTCCATGTGTAGATACAGACACGTATGAATACGTGCGTGTGAACGTAGACATAGAGAGATCGGTGTAAATGTAATATCAACCCTCTGCTCCTTCCTCAGCCTTCCTCCTCCCCGAGAAAACCCAGCTGCTCCAGGAGTGGGGCTGATCTCATCCTGGGTTCCCACACCTGGGGGGGCTTTGCAGAAGGTCTGGCTTGAGTGGGGACAGGACCAGGGCAACAGCAGGAAGTTTTTCTTCAGTGTATGAGATTTTTTTTCAGCTGGGCTTGGCTTTAGGGTGGTTTCCATGCACTTACAGTACTTTGGGAGCGTGTTAAAATCAAGCTGCTGAGCTGCTGCTGTTCTTTGTCAGAGGATGGTTCCATCACCACCACAGGGAGCCCAGGTAGGCAGAGCCTTCAAGATCAAACCTAGTGCAAAAGAAGTAAAATCTCCCTGAACACTGCGCTGTCCCTGTGCCAGGCTGCTCCCTCAGGCTGTGCCAGGATTTCTTATCCATGGGGTATTCCTGACTTCTCACTGGACATCACTCTCCTGTCCTTGAGATCAGTCCCTAAAAGCCCTGAAGGTGCCTGTTCCCCAAGTGTCCAGCCCTTTGGCCATTCTTGGGAACAGGCAGAGAATCTGGATATGCCCCTCATCTCCTGGGAACTTTGGCTGAGCTGTGGGATGCGTTAGAGAACAGTCCTGGAGGCAAAAAAAAAAAAGCAGAATTAAAAGGAAAGCAGAGAAACACCCTACGAGGTATCCAGCAGCAAATGTTCAGCTTTGTGGCTTTGTGTAGCTGTCTGGGGATTGCTTCCAGGCTTGCTCCTGGTCCTGCTGAAGGCATTGGTAAAATGCCTGGAATGCTGTTTGCTCTTGCAGCTTGAGATCTTCCCCTCACAAATGGGATCCAGGAAGGGGATCAGCACAGCAGCAGTCAGCAGTGACATCCATCCACCCCCTTCTGCTGGGAATTCTGCAGGAAAGGCTCAGAAAGGCCACACCACGGTGCTGGGGAGACAAACATATCCGACTGCTCTGTTTGTCCTTGTCCCATGTGTGGGGATGTGCTCTCTGCTGGCTGGGGATGTGCTGGGCACAGCAGGAGAGGCTGGGTGCTCCCAGGGCTGCTGTCACCTGGAAAAATGCCTGCAGGGCCACAGCCCAAGCTGTCTGGGAGGACAGAGAGGTGATCCTGGCTGGAAATTCGTCCCCTCGTCGCTGCAGCTGTCCAGGACATGAGCTTGTCCTCTACATCAGTGTGACTTCTCTTTTATTCCCAGCCCTGTGTCCCATGGGAAACTGTGTGTGTTTAAAGTCGTGATCCCAAGGGAAGGATGGAAACTCTGAGGGTAACCATGGCTGGATGCTGCCTGGGTTCTTCTGATTCCTTTTCCATGAGCAACAACACCCCAGCCCAGATAAACCTGAGCTTCCCACACGATGATGGAAGGCACCGCCCCGTGCAGGCGTTGGGATTTTGGATTTCTCCTGCCCCTACCAGCGACGTCTCCCTCAGCACCATTCATGGCCTGAGCACTTCCTGGTGACTCAGATCTGCCCCTCAGCTCCTGCTGACCTGCAGATCCCCCCCCAGTGAGTCACCACACCAGGACAGGAATGTGACTCCCTTCCAATCCCTCCAGGAAAAATCTTGACAAACGTCTCACCATGGGGAAAGCAGGGGGCAGATTTTAAGCCAGAATCCCCCAGACCTGGTCACAGAGACCTGATTTACTCATTAAACCCAGTCGATACAGCAGGGCTGTACAGCAGCAATACCCCAGCAGTGTCCATGGGAGGGGATTCCAGGTTCAGAGCAGGAGGTGGGAAAAGCCCATGGATCTTCTTGCCAACTTGCCACCATCAAATGACTCCCTAAAGGGTGAAATGAATCCCCTCCCTGCAACCCCACGGAGACATGGAGAAGACTCATGCCTTTAACCTCTGCACATTTTGGCTGTTTGGAGACTGTTTCCACCCTCAAATCTGCTTTAAGCTGAACACCTCCAGTCTCATCGACCTTTCTCCAAGGGCTGCTTTTGTGGCGTGGTTTTCCCTGCTGTCTTTGGGCCAACATCAGCCACCTCACATCCTCCCAGCAGTGTGGCAGTGCTGGTCCTTGTGCCACCTTCCCTCCCTCCTCCTCTTCCTGCCCTCTGCTCCTCCCCAAAGCCCCATCTGGGGATTGCTCCCCTCTCCAGATGTGTGGCCGTACAGTCAGAACCTCCCTGCCCTCCTCCAAAGCCCCTCTTTTGCTGTCACACAGCCAGCCAAGGGGGCTCTGAGTGACCCCAGGGTGCTGCAGAGGGTTTGGAGCCTCCTCCCAGCCGGTGTCACCCTCACATCTCATACGCACACGCTGCTTTCCGCAGGGAGAGTCAATAGCTGCAATATTGACGAGTGTCAGGGCCAGGGCAGACTCCCGGGGGATCAATAACCCCCTCATCGGGCAGGGACACGGGGTAACCACCCCCAGCCCTGCTCATCCCTCAGGCCTGGAGTGTTTCCCTGCACAACCTCCCTTCCCAATGGGAGCTGGTCCTGCTTTCCCATGTTTTCCAAGCGTTTTGACAGGGACTGAAGCACAGGGGTGCATTGCCAGCAGGAATACTCTGGTGTCGGGGTGCTTGGGAGGGATGCAAAGTTGCCTGTGAGGTCCCAGCCAGCCTGGAGGACACTGCTGATCCTCTGAGCCTGGGGAGGAGGGATCCCAGTTCTCCCAGATCCCATCTGGGCCACACACAGGAGCCAGCACGGGTCAGACAGCCCTAGGAACAGAAAAGATTATTATTATTATTATTATTATTATTATTGCTATAGATACTGATTTGCTCACTTGCCCTCTTCCTCCTCCACTCTGTGAGCTACAAACCCTTTAAAATGTTGTTTTTATCCACTGAGTCACTGCCACAAAGGTGACCAAAAGCAAAGATGACTCTGCAGGAATGACTCCTTTCAGGCCAGGAGCAACAGTCCCTTCTTTCATCCTGTCAGCTGGGGCAGGAAAAGGATGGAGCAGCAAAATATTCACAGCCACAAGCAAAATCCCCACCACAATTTTTCCTAACTCAACCAGCAGCTCGAGGAAATTCATTTAGGGGGCGGAGCATCAGCCACGGGAGAAATGTCAATGGTATAATTAATGCTTTGCTTTCATTTTTTCTCCAGGCAGCAGTTTTGTCCACACACGAGACAGGTTTAGCTTTGTGGCTGAACTAATCACAAACGTTGACTCTCTCGCTAAACTTGGTCAGATAAAGTGCCCACACTTAGAGTTCTCTTCTTACTATTCAGGGCCAGGAATGTCCCACAAAAGCCAGATTACCTTCTTGCTTGCATTGCATTCCACTGGGAAATACTTGAACTTAACTCAAGGCCATAACCAGTCTGTGCTGTTACAAAGTATCTGGGATTGGTGGGGTTTTTTCTTTTTTCTTTTTTTTTTCTTTTTTTTTTGTGGGTTTTTTTGTTTTGTTGGTTTTTTTTGGGGGGGGGGGTTGTTTTTGTTTTTTTTTTAATGTACTAACTGTATTTGTACTAGAAATTTTTGGAGGATGAGGTTGAACCTGTAAGTATTTTTCAGTGTAAATGTTACATCTGGGCTGTAGTTAGAATAATAAACACTGGTCAAAAGGGAAAGGGACATCAGTCCAACTCAACTGTGGCTATTCCACATCCATTACTAATAATATGGAATAAAACTTACATTTTGTTATAGTATGTAAAGCGTGTGGTGCTTGCTTGAGAAGGGCTCTGAGAGACGAGAAGAAATCCTTCTCCATCTGTGATTTGCCTGTTTCGGCCACGCAGGAGCTCTATTTTCCCTGATATGGCTGCAAATCATCACAAAATAGCTTTGCCTTAAGAAGCGTTTGACCTTGGCGTTGTTTGGGATGCGTTGTCTCCCTGATGAATCACTGCCTCAGATCCCTCAGGCACAGAGCTCAAACCGCTGAGGGAGGCCTGGGCTTTCAAAGGCAAGAAAACTTTGGGAAATCTGGGAGAAAATGATGATTCAGGCTGAGCAAACGGTGGGAAAGCACTCTGTGAGAGAGCCTGGCTTTCCAGCCACCTCGGTCTCCGCTCCTCCCGTTAAATCACAGACGCTGCTCACTCACAACCCCCCTCCAAATGAACTCAGGAAAAGAATTCTGGACCCAAACATGCAATTTTTTTCTGTTTCTCTGGAAGCTGAGCTAAGCTGACAACTTCTGTGGCAAGGGCAGGACGTGGTCCCACCAAGAGACAGAGAATAGCCAAGGCCAGGCTGGAGGGGGCTGGGAGCAGCCTGGGCTGGTGGGAGGTGTCCCTGCCCTGGGGGTTGATCCTGACTCACAGAAGGAAAAATGGCAAAAGCAGCCCCCATCCAGCAGTTCCATTTTGGGAACAGGCAGAGCACTTTCAACCCCTCCCATTTCTTTGGAAAGCCAGACTAAAATTGCCAGTGACTTTTCAGTTCTCTCCAGAATCACAACACCCATCATTTTCACCCGCTGCTCCTCGCTGCAGAGGAAATTCCAGTCACAGCATCCCGCTGGCTCCTAATCCCTCCTCCCAGGAAATTAAATACTCAGGGGATGGTTTGGTCCCTTCTCCTCAGTCCCACCAGCAGGAATCACAGAGCCCTTAAGGTTGGCAAAGCCCTCTAATTTCATTGAGTCCAACCATTAACCCAGCACCACAGCCACTAATCCCTGTCCCCAGGGGCCACATCCACACGGTTTTCAAACATTTCCAGGGGTTGTGATCCCACCACTTCCCTGGCCAGCCTGTTCCAATGTCTGGCCACTCTTTCAGTGAAGAATTTTTCCCTAATATCCAATCTAAACCTCATCCAGTGCAACTTCAGGCCGTTTCCTGTCACTTGTTCCCTGGGAGAAAAGACTGACGCCCACCCTCCTTTCAGAACAGCTTTTTCATGCACAAACTCATTCTCTCCAAGCTCCAAACTTCCACTTTGCTCTGTTTCTGCGCCTGCCTGTTGTATTTGCAATTTCCCTCTCTCATCACTGATTTTGCATTGCCCAGGCCTGCCACAATCCACATTTTCCTCTCCAAGGTTGTGGGATGTTGTCCCAGAAGTGCTGCTGTGCCTTACCACAGCCCCGTGTCCCAGCTGCCTGTGGCTGACCTCCCAGGGCACAGCTCGGGGAATATTTCATGCACAGGGTTAGGGAGGAATAGCTGCAGCTCAAGTGGGTTTGTGGATGAGGGTTTGTGCTTAAAACCCCGAGAAAAAAGCTGGAGAAAGAGAGTTTATTCTGCCAGCATTAACCTGCAGGGCTCTGCAGAGGTTACCCCTGGTGAGGATGAGTTATTGACAAATAAATGCCAAAGATGAGCCCTCACAAGGGCGAGCCTCGGGCTGTCCAGGGTTTCAGGCAGTGGGAGAGCAGAGAGCAGAAGGCTGCTGGAGCAGGAGGCTGCTGGCAGCTTGTGCAACCACCCAGGGGCTGCTGAGGGACAGGGAGGGAATTTCTGTCCTTTGTCACCACCTGCTGAGCTGTGGGAAGGGATTTGAGCCACCCTGACACACCTCACTGGATGAGAGGTGTTCCACCGAGGAGGGAATTAGTGTCTTGTCACCCTGTGCCACCAGCTCTCCTTCCAAAATCACCCCTAGAAATGACAAAGCTGGCAAGGGATGATCCAGCAGTGGCAGTATCAGAACCCCAGAAGGGTTTGGGTTGGAGGAGACCATTAAGATCATTCCCACCCTCTGCCACAGGCAGGGACAGCCCCCACAAGAATTCCACACCTTCCACTAGAATTAATGTCATTGGAGCTCTGGGAATTGTGTCACCCCTCCCAGCAGGCTTCAGGTGCCCCATTTTCAGTGAAGACAGGCACACCCTCACTGAGGGCTGGCACAAACCCTCCCAGGGCTCTCGGCGCTGCAGGTCTCAGTCACACTATGGATTGTCTCAAACCATCTCCTGAGCTGATTAATGCACCAAACTGGCAGAGCTGCAGTTTCTGACACTGAAATACTTCGATATGACTTTACTGGCTGCATAGCTCCATGAGAAAAGAAATGAAAACCCAGAGGGAAGGGAAGGGAAGGGAAGGGAAGGGAAGGGAAGGGAAGGGAAGGGAAGGGAAGGGAAGGGAAGGGAAGGGAAGGGAAGGGAAGGGAAGGGAAGGGAAGGGAAGGGAAGGGAAGGGAAGGGAAGGGAAGGGAAGGGAAGGGAAGGGAAGGGAAGGGAAGGGAAGGGAAGGGAAGGGAAGGGAAGGGAAGGGAAGGGAAGGGAAGGGAAGGGAAGGGAAGGGAAGGGAAGGGAAGGGAAGGGAAGGGAAGGGAAGGGAAGGGAAGGGAAGGGAAGGGAAGGGAAGGGAAGGGAAGGGAAGGGAAGGGAAGGGAAGGGAAGGGAAGGGAAGGGAAGGGAAGGGAAGGGAAGGGAAGGGAAGGGAAGGGAAGGGAAGGGAAGGGAAGGGAAGGGAAGGGAAGGGAAGGGAAGGGAAGGGAAGGGAAGGGAAGGGAATAAAAGCAGTAGGAAGTGGTAAAAGAAAGAAAGGCTCGAACTGGCTGCCTGATTGTTTTCCATTTTCACTTTTATCTCCCTTGCTGCCCATTCAAATATCTCCGTGGGGTTTGATAAAACAGCTCTGGTGGTTGGCAGTGCTGAGAGCTGCAAAGGGCTGCCTGTGGGATGGCCACTGATGATCCCCACAGCTCGGTGGGTGAAGGAGGGATGTGGAACAGGCAAAAAAACCCCACAAAGTTGGACCCAGATGTGGGTCCATGGTGCCTGTAGACTCTGGAGTTCCAGCCCAGCTGTTCTTCAAAATACCTAATTTTCCCACCTTCTCCATGCCCTTCAAAAAGCAAATCCAGCTCCTGCTCTGGGCACATTCCCACTTCCAGACAGAGAAAAGAACCACTCTGGGTACCAGCCCTGTGCCCCTCCAGCTGCCCCAGCCCCATTTTTGACGCACAGCTCGTGCCAGCAGGAGGGCAGAGCACTCCCCGTGCCAAGGCCACCTTGAGCCACCTCCGTGCACATCTTTATTTCTCCACCTGCAGGGCCAGCCCCCCGTTCCAGGGTGAACTCCCCACATCTCTCAGCACTGCCGGGACACGGGGATGTGTGATAAGGTTATCACTGCCAGGGCACAAGGCAGAGCCCAGCCCTGCCCAGGGCCAGAACACTTCCAGCTGCAGGGGGAACTGCACAACTGAAGAACAGAACCAACACGATTTCAACAGAAACCATTTATTGTTTGCAAACATATACCAGTTATAGATTCTAAAATCTCCAGCCCACATGGGCACACTTCTCTCGGTTGGCCAAGTCTCTGGTTCAAGAGGCAGCTTCATCTCCTTCAGGATGTCCAACTGGTCAAATCCATTCTCACGCTGCACCTCCTGTATCCAGGATTTCCATTCTTTGTGGACAGTTTCTCAGGCTCTCTGTTCTTATTTTCACCCTGTTGTTTTCCCAGTAACCCTGATGAATTCCTGAGACCTGTGCAAAACAAGACTGCAGGTGTCTTGTTATCTACAACGATTTTGGCTGGTGTGCAGAATGACCTGAGTTGTGCAGATACACTGCTACATCCAGCTCCTGGAAAACGAGTCTCCCTTCACTCAGGGTTTTGGGATGGGTGGGACTGTGCTGGTGCTGCCTGCCCTGGAGGTTTCAGCGGGGTCATTCGGGGCCAGGCGGCTCCTCCTGCCCGGAGGGATGCTCGTGTGCCGGTGCTGGCAGCGGGAATGGCCTCAAAGCGAAATCGCGAATGACAGGGGTGACTCACGGCCATTCCTTGGATTGTAGGATGAATTCCAGCGGAACGAGACGCAGCCAGACCCGGGGCTATCCGGGCCCTTCAGACGCCACTTCCCAGAGAGCCGGTGAACATTCCAGAGGGAGGGAAACAGCGCTTCAGCTCCATGATTTTAACTGGGGGGGTTCAACACAGGGATTCCCCGTCCCTGGAAATATTCAAGATCAGGTTGGACTGAGGCTCTGAGCAACCTGATGGATTGACCATGTCCCTGCTCAAATGACCTTTAAAGCAATTCCATGATTTTATTTCCATGCAATTCGTAGCAGAAATTCCTCATGCCAAACATTGTAATTTACTCCAATACGGCGCTGCTGACAATTTCTCCAAGGGTGTTAGGAGAGGATGGAGGGCAGCTGGTGAGTCCTGTGGAAACAAAACAGGAACCTTTGGAGTCTCTTTTCCACCCTGATAGCCAAAATGCACCTAGAGGGCGAGGATGGCTCCGTACCCTCTGTATCACCCAGGGATGTTTGCAGCATCCAGCGGATTTTAGGCTCGGCAGGGGCAGGAATGGACGTGCTTAAGGAAAGACTGGACGAGGCATGTAGTGCCATGGTCTAGATGACATGGATGGACTCGATGACCTCGGAGGTCCTTTCCAGCCTGACTGACTCTCTAATTAAATGGGGAGCAGCCGGGACAGGGAGAATTGGGCTGACCAGCCCCCGACTGCGCCCACAACCAAACCAAGGGACGTGGCAGCGCTTTGAGCTGTTCTCTCGCTCGCTCCATGGCTGGAGAACCCGGGAAAGGCCGGGAAAGGCAAGAGAGATTCCCAAATTCCTCATTCGGGATCGTGGGGAACACCCGGTCCCGGGGGCGTGGCCAAACATAGGGGGCGTGGCCGAAAGGACATGGGCGTGGCCTGAGCAGTAACTGCTTCCAATGAGGGGGCGTGGCCTGAGGAAGGGGGCGGTCCCCGCGCGTGCCGGCCCCGCCAGCAGGTGTCGCCCTCCCGGCGGACACACACAAGATGGCGGCGGCGGCGGCGGGCGGCGGTGGCGGGGGGAGTCTCTGACGGCGCCGCCATGTTGGTGAGGGCAATAACGGCGCCCGGGCTGCGCCGGTGGTGCCGGAGCCAGCGGGGCGCGGCCGCCGCCTGTTTCCCGCTGGGCCGGGCGCTGCTGGGCCTGCGGGGCGCCGATGCCGCCGTGTTCCTGCAAGGGCTGCTCACCAATGACGTCACGCAGCTGGTGGCGGCGGGCGACGCCCCCCCCGCGCTCTACGCGCACGCGCTGAACGTGCAGGGCCGCTGCCTGTATGACGTCATCCTGTACAGGTGAGACCAAGCGGCGCGGCTGGTGGGGGGAGCTGGGAGAGACCATTGCGGGGTGGCGGGGGGTGGCTGCTGTCACCGCCGAGTGACATTTCCGGCTTGAATTTCTACATTAATGTGGAAAAAAGCGCTTCCTCCGTGTGTGTTTGCCATCACTTGATGGTGCCTCTGCGGATCACCGCGGCAGAGAAGTGTGATGGGGGTAACATCCCCACGTGTGGATATTGCCTCTGCTCTGGAGCCAGGCTGGCAGAGCTGGGGGTGCTCACCCGGAGAAGGGCTCAGGAAGCCCTCAGAGCCCCTTCCAAGGGGATATTTGGGATAAATCCTTCCCTGTGAGGGTGGGGAGGCCCTGGCACAGGTGCCCAGAGAAGCTGTGGCTGCCCCTGGATCCCTGGCAGTGTCCAAGGCCAGGCTGGAGCAGCCTGGGATGGTGGAAGGTGTCCCTGCCATGGCAGGGGGTGACACTGGGTGAGCTTTAAGGTCTCTTCTAATCCAAATCCCTTCTGGGGTTCTGTGACAGCAGAAGGCACAGCAGAACGAAGCTTCTCCCTCAGCTGAAATTCCCTTCACTGTAGGATGGAGAATTCCCAGACCTGTTTATTCCCCTGGGAGAAGTGAGGGCAGTGTTTGCTAGGACAGAGTACAGCAGGGGCTGAAACAGTTCTGGTATTTCACAGAGGGGACGTGGGTGCTGCTCCCTGTGCGCCACAAAAACTCCCCAGATTCCTGCATTTGCACCAGGATCCAAATAAAAAATCCAGCTTTGGCTCCTGCTGCTGTGGGGGTTTATTTTCCTTACCTTGGGGGTGTGACTCTTTTTAGACTCCACGGAAGCACAGCAGAGGAGCCTCACATCCTGCTGGAGTGCGACAGCAGCGTGCTGGATTCTGTCCAGAAACACCTGAAACTCTACAAGATCCGCAGGAAAGTCACCATTTCTCCCTGCCCTGACCTGTCCCTGTGGGCTGTCATCCCTGGGGAGCAGCCTGGGGACTCCAGTTCCCTCCCAAAATGTGCAGACCAGGCTCTGCTCTTAACTCCTGACCCCAGGGCAGAAGTCATGGGCTGGAGACTGATTGCAAAGAAAGGAGCAAACCTGTCAGAGATTATCCCTGGGAGTCACGTTGGAGACGTTCAGGATTACCACAGGCACAGGTATAAACAAGGTAAAGCCAAGCCCTGTTTTGCACTATGGATTTGGGGAGTTCACATGCTGATATAAGGCAGGAATAAGTTATAAACCCTTCATTCTTATGTTTTAATGCGTTGAGTTTGTTAATTAATACATGCATTAATTGCTACTTCGAGTATTGAAGTGACCTGGTGGTTCTAATTCTGTCTGGTGGCAATGTTTGGGTATAATTTTCTATTACTCAGATTATGGGGATTGGTTAGGAATGCTAAAAGAAAGCCAGGATTATTAATTTTCTTAAGAGAGAAGCTTCTGTGAATTGAGTAATTTTGATTATTTTGGGATGACAAAGCACAGCCCAGGAGGAAACACCCAGACTTGGTTTCCTAAAAATGTTGTGGCTGGATTTGCTGAGTTAACGCCGAGGCCAAGGAAACAGGACAGGGATCTCAGTCCTGGAAGCCCCATCGCCTTTGATTTTAGTGTGTCCATGCTGAAAAAGGATTAAATTAAATGGCAGAGGGCAAGGTGCTGAAACTGGGATCCGTTTGTATTGGCAATTGATTGAAAGACAGGAAGACTGATTTGGTGATCAGAATTTGATTTTACTCAGGTTCCCCAAAAGCTTATATACTATTTCAAACAGGTTAATAATTTCTACTACAATAATCAAGTTAAAAATCACACAGACAACTCATGCATTTTACAACAATTCTTTGCTTGCAGAAGTTGATTGAATCTTCTCTCTGAATCTAAGCAGGTTTAATCCCATCTCCTGTAATTTTCACAGTTCTGTTTGTTCTTGCCATGGCATCTTGTTTATCAAAGATAATATCAAAGATAACCAAGATAATCAGCTGTGCTAATCCAAACTGTTTGACTCTCTGTTTTATGCATTCCCACACGTTTGGGTTGGAAAAACCAAACCGAGAACGCATCAAACACTTGATAGCACAAACCTGACCAGCGGCGTTTCCCTGCCGGCTTTGTTCTCACCCTAGGAATCCCCGAAGGGGTGAAGGATCTCCCCCCTGGCGTGGCCCTGCCTCTGGAATCCAACCTGGCCTTCATGAACGGCATCAGCTTCACCAAAGGCTGCTACATCGGGCAGGAGCTGACGGCCCGCACGCACCACATGGGCGTGATCCGCAAGCGCCTGCTGCCCGTGCGCTTCCCGGCGCCGCTGCCCTCCGCTCCCGAGGGGGCAGAGATCCTCACCCGGGCCGGGAAAAGGGCCGGGAAGCTCCGTGCAGGGGCGGGAGAGCTCGGCATAGCCCTGCTGAGGCTGGCTCACCTCAACGAGCCGCTCTGCATCGAGCTGGGAGGGGACAGAGTGGAGCTCCGCGCCACCACGCCCGAGTGGTGGCCCAAAGCTGCTGCTAAGTAGAGGAGGGAGCACTGTTTGCCTTAAGGAGAGGCTGGGTTCTGTGGGAATTTGGGAATGTGTTTGGTGGTGGTGGGGGATCTTACAGGATTCCTCAGATCGGGAGTGAACAGCAGGAACCCAAAGCTGTGGAAGATCGCTGGGTTGGATCTTCCACTGAGGGCCCTGGAGAGGCAAATCCAGGGAATGGCACCTCCTCCTGAGGGTGATCCCCCTGTTTTAGGGGTGCTGGGAGTTGTTGGGTTGGTCCCGGTGTATTTAGGGGGTGCCCTGGGCTGTTGGGTTGGACTCTGGATGGATCTCCAGGCTGACACTCCCTCCCTGTGCTCCCTGTGTGTTCCAGCTGAAGCACTGGGATCAGGAGCTCCCCTCTTCCCTGCACTCATTTTTTCACTTCAGAATAACCATTCTGTGGTATTATAATTTTATTCTTTTGGTGTTTTTTTGAGTGGAGATCATGCTGCTCTTATTAAGATGTATTCTCAGGCTGAAGTTTTTTTGCTGCAAATTCCTCTTTGCATTGAGCTTCTGAAACTTGCAGATGGGGCTGGCGTTTCTCCCCACCACCGGAATTGTGTTCAGGAAGAAGAACACCTTATGCTTCACGTGTCACACCTTGATTTTCACTCAGCTGGGAAAGAAAGGTCTCAAACCTGCTCCTGTCTCCTGCTTTGGTGCCAGTGGAGGGAGCACAGCCAGTTCCCCTGACTCCCTTCACTCCATTTTTTTGGGAGAGGAAAGGGATATTTTCAATGTGCTGGCTTAGCCTGGCTGTCCTGAGGGAGGATTTTCTGGCTCTGCACCTCCACACTCTCTGTACTCCTCACACCCTGACCCTGCTGCCACCTGCAGCTGAGGTTTTTTCCACCCGAGGGTTTTCAGAACAGCCCAATGCTTTTGGCATTTCTTCATTTCTTTCCTGGCTGCCAACACTGCTGTGCTTCCCCAATTTTTCTTCTTGCTGCAACTTATTCCTCTCTTCTTCCAAAGCCAACCAGCTCCATGTCTCCTGCCTCTGTCAACCTGCAGTGATGTATAGGAACCCTTTTTATTTTTGTATTGCAATAAATCCATTACACAATGAGAAATCTGCCCAGGTGAGATCCCATTTTGCCCCCCCCCAAAAAAAAATAAAGGAAAAGAAAAAAGAAAAAGCCTTTGCATGAATATTTGTAACAAAAGTGCGTCCAAAATCACATTCTGCCTCTGTTTCAGTGTTACTGTGAAAGAAATTTGTCTGTTAAAAAATGCTTATATTGATTAAAACTCTATGATTGCTGTAAAATGATTGTGTGGAATATTTTGTTAATTGTTGCCTCTGATTGAAATGTGACTCATCTGAAAGAGAAGATGCCTTTTTTTTTTTTTTTTTTTTTTTTGGAGTGAAGACATACAACAATAAATGTATTTTCAGGTTGCTTGCTGACAAGAGCCATGCCTTCGACTGTTGGTCAGGTGTGGCATTGGTAACAGATTCTTCCTGCTGGGAAAATAAAAGAACCTGGATCCTCCAGAGGTGCCAAAGGCCTGAAGCAGCTTTTCCTCTCTGCCACCCATTGTGCAAAGGCTGCTCAGAATGGTTTTATTGTCCTGGGGTGAGCAGAGCCTGAACAAACACTGAATAAACTCTGTCTGGGGAAGCCCTGAATCTCTTCTCGGACGCACTTTTCTTGTTTTCCTCACAGTGTTTGAAAGGCTTTTGTTGCTGCAGGTGCCACAAGGTTAGACAGGAGAAGGTGGTGCTGGGATGAAAAGGTGTTTGATGGCTTCTGGGGGAAAAAAAAGAGGTAGAAATGGAAGGGAGCAGCCCAAATCCATTTTTTATTCTCAATTTTTTACTCTCCCTCACAGCCTTCTCCACCATTAATGATTTTATCCTGGTGGATTTGGGGCTGCAGCGTGCAAGAGTTGATTTTGCAGGGATTTTACCTCTTTGAGAGCCATAGAATTATTAAAGCTGGAAAAGACCTTTTGGATCATCAACTCCAACCATTAACAGCACATCCCAATCCACCACTGATCCCTGTCCCCAGGTGCCACATCCACCACAGCTGGAAAATCTGGGGCCTTTCCTGAGCCCCTTTTCCGTGTGCTCCCCATTGCTGCCTCAGTTTCCCTTCCTCTGCCCCAGTGATGCTTTCTGAGGGAAAAGAGTGAGAAAAACTCTTGGAATAACCTGAAATCTCAATGGGATAAGACAGGAGTCACTGCAGAGACTGCAGAGGGAAATTGAAATGGCTGCTTTCAGGAAAAGGAAGTTCCCATTTTTTTTTCTGCCTTAATTTTATTTTTTTCATTTTCTAGGAGCACTGCTAGTCTTCATTGTTACATTTTTTTACCTTCCCTGTCATAGAAAAATGCAAAAAAAAAATAATTGTCTTGGTATGGTGAGGAGTCCAGAAAAATGACTGTTTATACTTCAGTCTACTCTATTTTATATAAATATAAATATATATAAATATA
Organism: Prinia subflava; assembly: GCF_021018805.1. Taxonomy (NCBI): domain Eukaryota; kingdom Metazoa; phylum Chordata; class Aves; order Passeriformes; family Cisticolidae; genus Prinia; species Prinia subflava. The sequence goes on along the minus strand of NC_086247.1, from coordinate 151,664,703 downwards.
TACAAAAATATATATTTATATATATTATATATATTATATATATTTTATATATTAAATATAAATATAAATATAAATATAAATATAAATATAAATATAAATATAAATATAAATACATATAATATGTCATATATAAAAGATGTCATATATATTATATGCCATATATATAATATGCCATATATATATAGTACTGCAGGTTATTAAAACAATTGCTATTCCCTATTAAAAACATAATTCCTCCTAGGGATTCACCCTGCTGTGGCCAGGTTTTGTGTGAGCCTCTTCACTCTGGATTGCTTTAAAAACCCTCACCAATATTTGTAGCATAATATCAGGATTTTGAGTGGCTTTTCCTGCCGCTGAGACTGTGCTGAAGCCTTTCAGCCCTTCATATATTAATATATCCACGTATATATGGACTTTATACACTTTATATATATACTACTGTTATTCTTTTATATATATAGATTTTCACACATATATAGTTTAAATATATATATACACACACACTTTGATATATATGCTTCTATAGTTATATAATTTTATATAAATGCACTTTTACATATATATATACACTTGAAATATATGTATACATATATACGCATTTTTATATAACTATTTACACTTATATACTTTCATATATGTACATATACACACACACAGATATATTTTTATGATATGTATTTATTATTTAAATATGTATGTACGTATATAAACGTAGTACATATACACGAATATATCTACTGATAAATATGTACTTTATATACTTGATACATATACTTTTATAGTGATACTTTTTATATATCTACACTTTCACGCATATATATAGTTTAAATATGTATACATATATATATACATGCTTTGATATATATACTTTTATAGTGATATAATTTTATATCTATGTATATACATATATACATATATACATATATACATATATATACACACACTTTGATAATATGCTTCTTTAGTTATATAGTTTTTATATATACACTTTTGCACACATATATACTTTATATCTATTCACATACACACACACTTTGATATATATACTGTTATAATTATGTGATTTTATATATACACCTTTAAATATATATACACATATACAAACATGCTTTGATATCTCTATGATATATCTATCTATCTATCTATATCTATACACGCTTACACTTATACATACTTTAAATATATACTTTTATATGTGTAGTTTCACATATACATATACATATACATATACATATACATATACATATACATATACATATACATATACATATACATATACATATACATATACATACTTATATTTATACTTTATGATATGTATTTATTATATTATTTAAATATGTATGCAAGTATATAATATAGTATACATATATTAATATATCCACTTATATATCGACTTTAATTTATACACTTTAGATATATACTACTGTTATTCTATTATATATATACATTTTCACACATACATAGTTTAAATATATATACACACACACTTTGATATATATGCTTCTATAGTGATATAATTTTATATATATGCACTTTTACACATATATATACACTTGAAATATATGTATACATATACACGCATTTTTATATAGCTGTTTACACTCATACTTATATATATATATATTTCACATACATATACATATACATATACATATACATATACATATACATATACATATACATATACATATACATATACATACACATACACATATACATACACATATACATATACATACACGCTTTTATAGATAGATATATTTATATATAAACATATAATGGTGATCACCTGAGCATAATTACTCGGGAATTACTTGTGCTAATTGGGGAGGAGGAGCTGGTGCTGCTCTCCCCGGGCAGCGTTTCCCATCCCACGCTCAGCGCAGCCTGGCCCCGGGCAGTGCCCGTGAGCTCCGGGAAGGGCACGGAGGGAAGGGACTGCAATTCCCAGAGTCCTCCCGCATCCCGGCCTGCCGTGACATCAGAACCCCATGGCCGGGACCGCCGGGGCAGCGACAGCACCGAAATGTGAGCTCGGTTCTGCCTCCTCCCGCGGGGCCTTTCTGCAGCCGCTCCCGCTGCCCGGGCACGGCTCCGGCCCCGCCGAGCCCTCGGGAGGGTGCGCGGTCCCACCGGGGCGGAGGTGACACCGCGGGGACAGCGGGGACCGCAGCTCCGCCCGGCGGGGCCGTTCCCTGCCCGCAGCCCCGTCCCGCTTCCCGCCGCTTCCCGCCGCTCTCTCGCCGCTTTCCCCTTCGCTCCCGCGGGTGCAGGAGACGCTTTAGCACAGCCTGGCAACCGAGTGCGTGTAGAGACCGCGGGGAGAGCGGGGATCCCCGCCCGGGGCACGGCCACGGGTCCTGCTCCAGCCGCTCCTTTCCCGCCGGGGACAGGGATGGATGGGGGGAAGCGATAATGCGCGGCTGGGGCTCGCTGGAAGGCGGCACTGGCTGCGGGGTGAGGTTTCTGTGCCTCCAGGAGGGATAACTCGGGGCGGGGGGAGTGTCCGGAGGGATAACTCGGGGAGGGGAGATGTCCGGAGGGATAACCCGGGGAGGGGGAGATGTCCGGAGGGATAACTCGGGGAGGGGGAGATGTCCGGAGGGATAACTCGGGGAGGGGGAGATGTCCGGAGGGATAACTCGGGGCGGGGGGAGTGTCCGGAGGGATAACTCGGGGAGGGGGAGATGTCCGGAGGGATAACTCGGGGAGGGGGAGATGTCCGGAGGGATAACTCGGGGAGGGGGAGATGTCCGGAGGGATAACTCGGGGAGGGGGAGATGTCCGGAGGGATAACTCGGGGAGGGGGAGATGTCCGGAGGGATAACTCGGGGCGGGGGGAGTGTCCGGAGGGATAACTCGGGGAGGGGGAGATGTCCGGAGGGATAACTCGGGGAGGGGGAGATGTCCGGAGGGATAACTCGGGGAGGGGGAGATGTCCGGAGGGATAACTCGGGGAGGGGGAGATGTCCGGAGGGATAACTCGGGGAGGGGGAGATGTCCGGAGGGATAACTCGGAGGGGAGGTGTCCGGAGGGATGCTCGGGCTCTCCAGGGGATAAGTCGGGGAGTGTCTGGAGGGATGCTTGAGCTGCCTGAAGGGATAACCCTGGGGGTATCCAGAGGGATAACTCGAGCTGCCTGAAAGGATAACTCAGGGTGTGTCCGAAGGGATAACTCGGGGTGTCTGGGGGGATGCTGGTGGTTTGAGCTGTAAACCCATCCAGGTCAGTGATTTCTGCACTGTAGCGTTTGCTGAGGTTGTTGTAGTTCAGAGTAAAGCATGGTGAGGTTTTTTCCTGATAGCGTTCAGTGGTTTCTCAGTGCTTTCAGGTGATTTTTGTTGTAAGTGCCTGACAAAACCCGAATTTCTCCAAACGAGTGTCTCGTGGTGCTGAGCACCAGAGTCTCCAAGCAGGAGACTTTAAAAGTCTTTTTCAAAGTGAATAGGAAATCTGGGAATGCTTGCTCTCATCTCTCCCCTGAGAAGTGTAGTAACTTCACAACCAGGTGATTAAAACATGAAAAACTCATTTATTTCTCTTTAGAAATAGTTTAGGTGTTTGAAGGGATGTTGTGGCAGTGTTTTGTTTGAATCTGTAATCCCGAGGACATCTAATTAGTACTTTAATTTCACAAAGTGAGGAGGAAGTCAAGTGGCAAAAGTGGCTTTATCTCTAATTTGAGTAGTTTAATGAAGTTAATACAGGGACTTTTATATACTATTTAGTGTGTCCTGATCCTTGTCCAGCTGATTAAAAAAGTTTTATTTATTTGTCCACATGTTACACCAGTTTGTAACCTTGATAAGTGTGGGTTTTCCCCATTCAGCAGTGGGTAATTTCATTATTTTTGTGTGTTTTAAGATATGTTTGGAAAGAGTATATATAGAGAAAATATATCTATAAAGTAAATAATTCTGGAAAGAGTTTGGTTGAGTGGAATTTAAGCTGCACCGGCTAGCTCAGAATAAACCGGGAGAAATATTTTGTAACTCCCGCTGGAATTTTACATTCCTGAACAAAAAGGTTTATATTAGTACCAATAATGCAGTTTTCCAGCACAGGGCATTATCTACAAGCACTTGAGGTGCCTTTGGATTATTTGACTTTAAAGTGAGTGCAAGTCCAGTAAAAACTCGTTAGCTGTTTGTTTAATATTCCCTTGTGTTTCCCGGGACTACCAGCAGACAATGGAGTGTGACACGTGACAGGAATTGTAAGTGAAGGTGAATTACACTCCCCTAGATTTCCATGGAGCCTGCATTAAAAAAAAAAAAAAAAAAAACCTGAAACTTCAGAGTAAGAGTTTCAGTCATTTCTGCACACAAAATACTTGGGAATAGTGGGACTGGAGTGTTCGGAGTACCTGTGGCTTTGGACAACAATGAGGAGTGTGTGGAGCTATAAAATCTATCATTAAAACCAAGATAAGTAGCTTATTGAAATAGTTTAAATGAATGGCAGGGCAGGGCCTCGTTTCTAAACTATCTGCTGGCAAATTATTGGGGTTTTTTAATAAGAATTTCAGTCAGTGGAGAGGTTATGAATCAGAAGCTTTAATATAAATGCTGCAGAAATGTTCTGTGTGTTTGGGTGGGGGGTTTTGGCTCAGGAAGAGGTGCCTGACAAAGGCAGCACTGCCTTCTGTCAAGGCAGGGTTGGAATCTCTTACCCCAAAAACTTTCTGCCATGTAGTTTGTAAAGCAGATAGGCCTAAATATAAAATAAATCCAAAAAAGATGTGTTAGAGAGAAATGTGGGTCTTCAAACTTGACACCTCATTCTGGAACTTGTAGGAGGAAGTTTTCAGGCTTTCCCCATTATCTCCCTGAAATAGCAAGGTGATGTTTGACATCCCCTTTTTATTTACAGTAGTGCATCTGTTTGTAGCAACCCTTAAAGGCAGCCACAGACAGTGGGCACAGAAAATCCACTTTTCTGAAGGAGGACAGGGGCAGCACTCAGACCTGCTTGGAGCACCAGCGTCAATTTTAAGCTTCCCTTGGGCTCTTGCGTGGGTTGTGAAGCCCAAATGCAGCACCTGCAAGGGTTTGGGAGTTTCCCATGAATTCAGGTAGTTCCTGTTTAGAGAGATCAAGGGATTGTTGTTTGAGCATCGGGATTTCCACGAGTGCTTTGTGAAATCCACTTTTCATGCTTCAAATAGATGGGTTGTGTCACAGAGGTAATGATTAACCAGATCAATAATGTGGGTGGTTCGGGGTGCCTTGACAGAAAAACAGCTGATAAAAGTGTGGTAGGATCCCATTTCTGGTAGCAAATCCCAGGTGGGAGATCAGATCAGCCAAATCCTTAGTGCTGCACGTTGGGGGAGATCAGCCACAGTGGGGTGTGAGCCTGACATCATCTCCTTCCTTTAGGACAGGAGCTGCTGCTTTGTCAGGTTTTGAGAATTCATCACAACTGCTGCAAAATTTATCTTGATCATAAAAGCTGCACTGAACTTCACTCAGTCAAAGCTTTGTGGCAGTGAAGATGAAGCCTTAGGGAAAGAGAGGCTGGATGTTAGGAAAAAGTTTTTTACAGAAAGAGTTATAAAGTATTGGAATCGTCCACTTGGGAAGGTGGTGGAGTCACCATCCCTGGGTGTGTTTAAGGAAACACTGGATGTGGCACTTTGGTTGAGGTTAGGGTTGGGTTGGACTGGATGATCCTGGAGGTCTCTTCCAACCCTGTGGTTTTGTGCAGGGCATTGATTTGCCCCCCTGGGACATTGCTCTGCTGTGTCCTGAGAAGTGTCACACGTGTGGCAGGGCACAGCCACGGCTGGAGGCTCCCTTGTACCAGGGAGGTTGTGCTGTAATGGGTCAGTGTGGGTGTGCAGGGAGCACAGGGAAGGATTCTGGAATCAGAACATCCCACCTGGAGTGCTCTTGGGAACATGGAGTTGGAATGGACCTCTTAGGTTGTGAAGTCCACCCGTGTCCCCAAGTGCCACCTTCAGGTGCCTTTTGAACACTGGTGATTCCCCAGTGATGGTGGTGGTGGGTCCCACCAGTGCAGCCTGTTCCAAAGCCTGACCAGGCTTTCAGGGGAGAGATTGTCCAGAATATCCACCCTGACCTCTCCTGGCCCAGCCTGAGGCTGTTCCCTCTCCTCCTGTCCCTGTTCCTGGAGCAGAGCCCGACCCCCCCGGCTGTCCCCTCCTGTCAGGAGCTGTGCAGAGCCACAAGGTCCCCCCTGAGCCTCCTTTTCTCCAGGCTGAGCCCCTTTCCAGCTCCCTCAGCCTCTCCTGGTGCTCCAGCCCCTTCCCAGCTCTGTTCCCTTCCCTGGCAGGATGGGCTTCCCCACCTTGCCTGGGATGGGGATGGAGGAGCCCTGGGGCTGTGAGCGGGGACACGGTGGCAGCAGCAATGAGGGGAGCTGGAAATGAGTTTTTTATATAAATACAGCTTTGACAGACCTGCTAACTGCTTTTTTGGATGTTTTTAATTGCTTTTGAACAGGAGAAGTTGGTCCTTAGGAGTCTGACTGCTGCCTGCACGCAATGCTGCTCGCTCCAGAGGAGAGAACCAGGACATGGCCCGAGTGCCACCCCTGGGCACTGCCAGCCACAGGTGAGCCCAGAACTGAATTTTTGCAGGGAAGCAGAAATAAAAACTTGTATGAGGTGTTTGTTTTGTAGTGAATAACCACGTTGCATTTAGGTGCTTGTGTTAATATAAACAAATGGCCTGTGAGCCTGTGAATATTCTTAATTTTAATTGGGTAACAGAACCCATATATTGAACAAGCACCTCATATTATTTTTATTTTTTATTTTTTATTTTTATTAGTTTTAACTTTTAATTTTTTATTTTTATTAATTTTATTTATTATTTTTCCATTATTTTTATTTTTATTTTTATTTTTATTTTTATTTTTATTTTTATTTTTATTTTTATTTTTATTTTTATTTTTATTTTTATTTTTATTTTTATTTTTATTTTTATTTTTTATTTTTATTTTTTATTTTTATTTATTTTTATTTTTTATTTTTTATTTTTTATTTTTTTATTTTATTTTTTAATTTTATTTTAAAATTATTTTTATTGCTTTATTTTTAAAATTATTTTTATTTTTATTATTTCCTTTATTTTTATTTTAAAATTATTTTTCTTTTTATTATTTGTATTTGCTTTATTTTTTAATTTATTTAAAAATATTTTTATTCATTATTTATTTTAGATTTATTTTTATTATTTTTAATTTTTCTTTATTATTTTTATTGTTGTCATTATTATTATTATTTATTTTAATTAGTTAATATTTTATTTATTCCCACCCTAAAAGGTGCTTTTTTTAAAGTGCTTTTGACCCATCTAAGAGCAGTTCTAGCAGACTTGGGTCCTTTTCCTCAGAAAAAAATAAGTTTCCTGATTCTTTGGCTACTGAAAAGGAACATTTCCTTTTGCTGCTGCGACAAATCTTGATGTGAGTTCAGGTTTTAGAGGGAAATCTTCAGTAATCTGACATTATTGTTTTATCCCTGATATTGAGAGGTCTGAATAACTGACCTATTTTCTCCCCTAAATTTGCTTTTTTATATATCCTTGTTGCCTGTTTACTTCTGCTGGTTCATTTCCTGAGAAGCCCAAAAAAGCAATTTAGAGATTTCTGGGGTTTTTTTGTTTAACTTTTTTTTTTTTTACCCAGTGCTTTCAGAGAATCCCTGGCAGCACACCCTGCATGAGTCAGGCAGTCCCAGTGTGCTACAGATTAACATATCCATAGGTGGGAGTCATTAAAAGTCCTCAAAAAGCCCCAGAACAGCGCTTTTTTTGTGTTTGCTTTATCCTGCCAAGAAACAAACCCCAAGAAAGAAGCAGGAAATTCTTATCCAGCCCAGACATCAGAGCAGAATACCCTGGGTGTGGATGTGATAACCTGCAGTGCTGCTCTTTGCTGTTATCAGGGATGTTCTTGCAGTGCTCTGGAGCAGGGAGATCCTGCAGCCTTGGGATAACTGGCTGGAAAAAGGCTTTTGGCTGATTTTAATGCTTTTTTGGGAAATCAAGAGCTCTGTCAGGTGGGGCTTTGTGTCAGTGCAAGCTGCTCCTTCTGATGGTACAGTGGAGCAATATTTAGCTGTGATTATGTTATTTTTCAGCTTATAAAATACATTTTCAGAGAACTTTTAATCTGATATGAGCCTTCTCACCTCTAAAGAGGAAGAAATTCTTCCTAAAGGGTGGTGAGAGCCTGGCACAGATTCCCAGGGAAGCTGTGGCTGCCCCTGGATCCCTGGAAGTGTCCAAGGCCAGGTTGGACAGGGCTTGGAGCAGCCTGGTGGAAGTTGCAGGTCCTTCCCCAACCCAAATCATTCTGTTTCAGTCCCCTAGATGTTGATTACCCTGGCATCATTTAGCATTCTCCATGAAAATTCCTAAAACTCCTTCCAGGCTGCCCCAGGAGATCTTCTTGGAACCTCTGCCAGGGCCTCCCCACCCTGACAGGGAAGAACTTTCTCCTAAAATCTGATCTAAACCTCTCCTTTTTTCATGTCACAGATACCACAACAATATCCATATCTAACAACTTTGATACTACTTAATTTCATGTATTAAATGTATTTAATGTATTGCTATTTCATGTATTATTTATGCATGAAATAGCAACATTTTACTGATGAAGTCGTGCTGGTGTATTTCTCCTCAAAAGAAACTTGGGAAGAGAATCTAAGTACAAAGAATTGCTTGAGGTTTTTGGAAATAGTGAATGGTTTTGATAAATACTTTTTTTTTCCTGTGCCTTCACTGTTTGATTGAAAAAAATTAGTCCAAATGACCTGTCTGGGCTTTAGATGTGGTTTTTATCATTGTTTTTGAAGGTAATTTATTAAGACCAGTGGCTTTGCCAGGATTTGCAGGGCAATAAAGTAAAAGCCCCTCTGAAGACTCTAATTTGATTTTCCCTCCTTTTTTAAAGGCAGCATTTAATTTATTGACTTTTAACTTTGAGATTGAGTGATTCCATCCCTTTTTTTTTTTCCTGCACCTTGTTAGTGGGTCCCATGTAAACCCCAGAGGAGAATTTGTGTTTGACTGGGTGGAAGGACAGGCTCCAAAGTGTTTTGGAAGCACTGAGCCTTATCTAGGGTACATAAAGTCCCTCTTCTCCTGGGCTTTTGACACATTGTCCTGCACATCTCACATCAGCAGTGATTAATGGCTCTGAAAATAAAACATAAATCCATTTGTTACAGATCCTATTTTTAATCTGCGCACGAGTATTTTATACTCAGGCCCAGGAGCAGGAATTTCTCTCTCTCTGCTGCTTCCTGGTAGCCCAAAGAGGACCAGGGGCTGGGCACTGCCGTGGGTTTGGGGCTGGATTCTGGTGGAATTCTGGCCTTGGATCCGAAGGGATGCTTGGTTTGCTCAGGAGTCAGAGTGTGGCTCACACCCTCCTGCTCCCTGCAGGGTCAGAATGGCCCTTTGGGGGCTCTTCTTGTGCCTGGTCTGATGACATAAATACTGCCAGAGTGTTCATCTGGAACTTTACAGGGTATTTGTGTGGCCTCCACTGGGTCCTAGTACCTCTAATTCTGTTACTTAATAGGGATTGGTTTGGATGTGCAAAATCAGTTTACAGCAAGTGATAAACTCTCAGTATAAAGTTGTTTTTTTTTCTTCTTTTGTCATTTAAACATTCACTGCAGGGTTGTTCTGTTCTGCTCTTGGTAGGAACACACCTGACCAGAGAATATTTCTGTCCCACCTTTCCAGAAAATACCCAGGAGGGGAGATCTGAGTCACTGCCAGCTTTCATTAGGCCAAGGATTAATAGTAAGGAAGATAAATTCAGAGAATTTCACGTTGGAAGAGGCTTCAAATGTCATCTGCTGCAGTCTTTCTTTGCATAAATAACCTCTGAATAAATGATTTATTTGTAATATTCCTTTCTGCAGCAGTACTTGGGTTACTTTTCTTACCCACATTTTGCTCTGTGGAGTTTCCAGATGCTCCTCCCTCCTTCCCAGGGGCTCTCCACTGGAATGTTTTGTGGTTTTGGGGTATAATAGGGATGATGGCTCTTGTTTTCCAGAGGGGATGTGCTTGCCTGGGACAGGTGCATTCCCAGTCTCCCAGAGCAGGAGATGCTGAGCTGTGACCATGCCGTGCCAGCACCTAAAATGTGAAACCCGTGAAGAGCTCCTCTTCCTGTGCAGTAAGTCAACTCTGTTATTTGCATATTTATTTTTAGGAGATAGATTTGGGTTAATTTAAGGCAAGGGAGGGAACATGATTTAGACTTGATCCTTTTGTCATGGCTACGTTACACATCCCTGAAAAATTCATGTAGTTTAGGAAATAAAAGCAAAGCTTTGCTTTGCTGCCTTTACTGCTGTGCTGTTTTGAAAGCAAAACCAGTGAGACTCCAAGTCAGAAATACAATTTAGTAGAGAGAGAACAAACAACAAGAAAGATAAAAATAAAATAAAAATAAAATAAGACAAATGCAACAGTACAAAGGAGCACTGACAGTCAGAATGCAAACCTGACACCCTGTTGGGCAGGGTGTTGGAAGCAGCCCGCAGTGAGTCCTCCCACAGTGACAGATGTGGCTCTGTTGGAGCAGAGATGATCCTCAAGAAAGGATCCAGTCATCCTCTGGGAATCCAGTGGGAACAGCTCCCTTGGGGTTTGGGATTGCTGTTTTATCCCATGGAAAGGCTTTGGCTCCTCCCGCTGGGTGGAGCATCTCCCAATGGGATGAGGTGATGTTATCAGTCCTGTGAGAGCCTTAAATGGCCCATTCACAGGGGATGTCCCTGGGAGGAGGATGGGTGCAGGAAGAGATAAGGAGGCCCTGCCTTATCTGGTGTTATCAGGTGTCCATTAACAGAAGGGATCTGCCCTCTTTCCACCCCTAGAGTTACAAGAGATAAAGAACAATATCTCCCAACCAACTTCAACAGATGAAAATAGAATACACATTTTTGGTTACATATCTCAACCCAAGACAACTGCTCACTAGATGAACATCTAATATTAAAAAAAAATACATTTATTTCTCTGTTCAATGCAGGTAAATAGCTGGAAGCAAACCATGGACACTCAGTTTTTCTCCCCGTTACTGGGAGCAGTCCCCAGTGCCCCCACGCCTCCGGAACCGTCCCGGCTGTGCAGCGACTGGCTGGGATGTGCCGAGGATTTTGGATCCCAAACTGCCTTCCAGGAGTGCCCAAAGAAAAGGTATCAGCGTTCCTGCTGTGGCCTTAGGGCTTCTGGATCTCTGGAATTCTCAAGTGAAAGAACAAATGGGGGTTCTGGATGGGTTTGGTGAGAGTTTCTGGTGTCTCTGGGAACTCAGCAGATTTTCTTTGCGCTGTAATGGTTATTTCTGAGGTGGTGGGGAAAAAAAAAGGTGTGTGAGGGTTTTCTTTTTTCCATCTTAAAGCCAAATGATGGTGACAGAATATTGCCTTTTTTTGGAGGGAATAGAGACTGACACAGCAGCTTTTGAGGAGACAATGCTCCTTTAATGAGCATTTCTAATACCTCACTGCATTTCCTTTATCGTTTGCTTAATGAGGAAGACAAAATCTGAGGTGGGGAGAAAGTGGAGTCCACTGGCTCACAAGGTGCTGAAAGGTAACAGTTAGGGAAGATACATGGATTCCAAAAAACCTGATTTTTTTTTTAATGGTTTTCAGTGGGAAGTGTCAGAGTAATGTTTGTTTTTTAATAAAAGATCACACAGCTTTGGTGTCAGCTGTAAGAGTTAATTTTAAGCAAGGAGTGGCAATTTGCTAATTAAAATATACAGTATTTTCTTAAAGCAGCCTTTAGATTATTGCAAGGTAGCTTTAAAAATAAAAAACATTATGGAATTAGAGTTAATCCATGTCTACACCCATTCTGAGCCTGCAGATATTCAGAATTCCTTGAGGTCTCCTTAAAAAAAAATAGGAAAAGCAAAAAACTTTGCTACTTGACCAAGACACAGGGAAGATCTGGTTATCAAATATCAGTTCTGCATTCACAAAACATTTTCAAGAGTCTTTGCACTTCTGTGCATCCTAAATTAACTCCAGATCCCTTAGAGAGGAAACTGAGCAGTTGTGCAGTAAATCAGGGGCTGAGTTCGAAGTGGAGCTGTGGTGAGGCCTTAAAAGCCAGCAGGGTGTAATTTTCACTGATTTTTCACAGTGGCAAGAGATTAAAAAGGTGATTTTTATAAGAGTTTGTCCCACATTTTATGGTCTCTGGTAATCAGTGGGATTTATGTGGCACTGGGGAAAACTCAGAGACCCTCAGGGACACTGAAAGGAATGAGAGCAAGGTGGGGAGGGAAGTTTATTGGAGCAAAACAATGAGGATAGGGGGAAGGAGATCTTTATTAGCACTGTTTTAATTAGCTTGTGAGGAAGAGTCAGGAGTCATTACAAACAACTATAAAAATCAAATCTTGCACCTGAAGTTGAGTTTGTTTAAAAATTGGTGATAATTTTGGGTGTTTACCAGAAATATTTACTAAAATTTTGATCTGCCCGAAAGGGGATTAAAAAGTGGTTCAACTGAAGTATCTCTAACTTACATATAAATTATTTTTTGAGATTAACGTGATAGGTTTTGAATTATTTGGCAGTGGATAAATTAGAATGCTCCAGACTTTGAGAAGATTGATCCTGTTTATGCTCTAAAGAACACAGTCAAGGGTTGAAGGAATGTCCATGAGACAGTTTTGTTTCCTGAAAAGAGAGGAATATTTTTGCTGCTTGAAAAGTCTCTGGTGAAATAAAAAAGAAAATAATTCTACTTCACTTGGGCTATAGAATTCACAAATGCAAGAAGAGATTTCTGTAGAGGGATTGCTGAGGATACAATAAATTCAGAACAACTAGAAAATGCTGCTAAAATAAAGGTTTGATCCTCTTCTTTTTGCCTGTTTTGTTTAGGAGAAAAATACTTATTTAAAACTTTTACTTTGATTTCTTTTTTTTTTTTTTTCAGGGCACCAATAAATCTTTCTTACTCTGGCAATGGCCCTGATATGTTTGGGTTGGTGTCCAGCATTTTAGAGGAGCCAAACAAGCCAGAACCAGCCACAGATTGGTAAGTTTGTTCTGAGAGTTCTTCTCATTTGTCTGCTGTGTTTTATGCCCATTGTCACACAGATATGATACACATTTTTAATTATTTCAGAGTCGAGTAATGACATTGAAATCCCCTTAAAATGTGGAAGTGTCTTTACCTCATTTGCCAGTAAAAAAAAACCCGAAAAAACCCCCCAAAACTGAACTGTTAAAAATGCAAAATTTTAAAAATTTTCCATCAGCTTTACAGCATTTGAAGAGGAAAAAAAAAAAAGATGATAATTAATTTTAACCAGTAGGGAGTTGACTGAATACAGTGGAATCTGAGCTATTTAAATAAATCCAAATAAACCCTGCATTTCTGAACATGCAGAATAAACAGTGTGGGTGATGAGATTTCACAGAGCATTTGCTCAGCTGCAGTGGGAATATCCCTCCTACTTTTGAGGAGAGCTGTGCATGCTTGGCCAATAATGTAACACTGGGGAATAACCGTGATGTGTGAATTATTTGAAAGTAAGAAACGTTTTAAATCCTGACGGGAGGTTTGTTCAACTCCCTTACAGGAATCCTCTGTCCAGATTGTTTCCCCCTGTGTGGGCGCCTGATCTGGGCAGCAACGGGGAGTTCCCAGGGCTCCCAGCTCAGCACGGTGTCCAAAACAAGGATTTTCCCAACCTGCTGGGCACCAGCTGCCATCAGGAACCGCTGCAGGAACCTCCTGACGTGGAGATGCTGCACAGAGGCTTGGGAGACCTTCATCTCCTCGAGTCCTGGCTCTCTCCCTGTGCTCTGAGGAACGCCTGCCCTGAGAATTCCTCTTTGCAGAACTGCACCACAGCTCCCCAGGAAGGGTTTTCCTTCCCAAATGGGAGCTGGAGCCAGCATCTCTGTGCTTACGACCACGGGAGGTTAAACGGAGGCTACGAAAAATGTGGGTCCAGTTTCAGCCCTTTTTCTGCTCAGAACAAGATGAAAGAAAGCCCCGGCGTCCTGAAGGAGTTCTGGAAAAATGAAAGAGCAAGAGGAAAAGCCCTGAAAAATTACGCTCAAGGACAAACGAAGTATTCCCCTGATCTTTCCAATCAGCCTGGTGATAACTCCTGGGACAAAGTGCCCCAGGACAGCCAGCTGTTCCCTAAAATATATGAAAGCTTCACAGCTGCTCACAAACTGCAGTCACCTGTCCTTCCATCACTTCATTTTTTCAATCAACCCCCTAAGGAAAGTAATTTTTCTGGAGGAACAGGCAGAAAACCCCAGGAAAGCCATGTGCAAAATGGCCATTGTGGCTTTACTCTGGGGGATGCTTTTAATAATAATAATAATAATGAGTGTAAGGTGAATATGGGCCCTAAGGAAAGCTCTCCTCAAGCAGCTGAGTATGATTTATCTATGAAAAATGTGCAAAATGGGAATTATTCCTCATACCAGGGGTGTTCCTGGCTGGATGGGAAAAGCCTGGCAGCTGCATCTGAAATTCCATATGGAAAACAAATGGCCACAAGCCCCCAGTCATCTTCAGGGGTTTCCACCATGTCTGGGGGCTCTCCCACCCACCAGCCTTTCACACAGCCCTCCTACTACTCCCAGCTCCTTCCCGCCCTCCCTCCCAGGAAAGATGGGAGGTTGCAAACACCAAATGGAGTTTCCAGTCATTTGGGGGTTCCTCGTTTCCTCCCAGAGAGCCAGAGGCAGGTGAGACCCGTGGGAAGGTCACAGGAGGATGCCACGATGGACAAGGAGGGGCGGCGCCGCAAATTCCCCGCTCGTTTTTCACCCGACTGGTTGGCACAGCAGAGAGCTGCAGGTGAAGACCCAGCCCAGAAATTCCACAGGTTCCCAAAAAGGCAGAGCCAGGAAGGTGGCAATAAAGATGACAGAAGAGGTAGAAGGAACTGGATCCCTCCTTTGGGTTCCACAGCCCCAAGCCGCCAGCCCTTCAACGCGTTTCTGAAAAAGCACGAGCAGAACGGTGGCAGCTTGTCAGATTTCATCAATCCTTCTCTGCTTCCTTCTTTCCCACTCGTGTCTGATTTTAAGCAAAATCCCAGCTTCCCTCCATTTAATCACCAACTGTTTTCATCAGCAAACAATTTTAATTTCCCTCCGCCGCCATTTCCATTCTCAGACCTTGTTGATCTTTTTCACTGCGACGACTTTAACCCCTTGAGTCCCTTCATCAGTGATCTCTTCTCTGGGGAAATCCCTGCCCCCTGCTTTGCCTTTCCAAGCCCATTTAACAAGTGCAGAGCTCCCAGGAGCCGCAGTGGCCCCGCTAACGAGCTCCACGTCCGGCTGGAGGAGTGCTACGAGCAGTGGAGAGCTTTGGAGAGGGAGAGGAAGAAGGTAAAACACAATTGGTGATGGTTCCTCATAAAGACTTGACTGGTTTGTTGGTTTTTTTTGGGTTTGGGTTGTTTTTTTTGTTGTTGTTTTATCACTTTTTTTTGGTTTTTTGTTGTTGGCTTATTTGGGGGTTTATTGTGAGTGATACAATCACAGCTTTCTCTTTTCTTTTTTTTCTTGTTGTAGTAAATCTCTGGCTTTAGTGAAAAAAAAAAATTAAGTAACTGATCCTGGGCATTCTTTGTCTGTAGAGAAAAGCTACAATATTTTTCTTGTTCCCAAAGGAAATTTCAGTGTATGCTCTTCTCATTATGGTCACTTTCCCGCCTCAGGCTCACTCCCAGAATTGTTGGCAAGGAAGGAGCACTCTGATAATGAGGGTATTGCACTTGGGAATGAAAACTCTGTGCTCTCAAGGAGCAGGAAGAGCTTTCCCAAGAGGAGTCAAATCCCTGAATTCCATGCCAAGTCTCAGAAAATCAATTGTCCATAATCCCTGGTTCTAGTTATGCACAGTGCTTGGCTGCTTCCACGTGTGGGAAGCTCCTGGTCAGTGGATAAATGGATTATCTGAGCAAACTAGACCTGGGAAACACCTTGTTCTTTCCATCATCAGCTGTGGGGCCTTGCTAATGGACTTTTGGAATTGTGAATGGAAGTGCCTGTGTTGTTCTCTCATAAATGCCTTTAAACAAGGCTCCTCTCTGCCTGTCTGGCCTTCCAGGAATCCTCTGGAAGTGAGAAAGGGATGATCCTTGCTCCAGTGTTTTTTTCCTGTTTTCAGGCAGGATTTGGGACAATTAAGTCATTTGCAAAGACAAAGTCATAGTTTTTGTCTCCTGCTTTTTATTTCATTAAAGGAGGGTTGTTTCTCCTCATAGTTATTAATCAAAGGGGCTTAACTGACCCCTTGATCTGGTCCATCCCAAGTGATCGAGTTTTACCCCAGTGAGCTGCTCTGGGTTTCTCAGGGCGTTCTGTGGTTACAGAACATAAACTGCTCTCAGTCCTCCAGGCCAGCTGCCATAGCCTGCCTCCCATTCCTGCAGCCAAACCACATTCCTCAGGAGGGGATGACTGCAAGGAGAGAGAAACTCCCTCTGGGATTTGATTCCATTCTCTCTACCTTGTCTAATCACTCAGCCCTTTCAGCTCTCTGAAACCTGTTCATTGCAGCTGCTTTGGGGTCACAGCTTACCTGTCTCCTTGCATAAAGCCCACTTTTCCAGGGATCTCACATTTAAAGCATTTCCACAAGTTAGGAATTGTCCACAATATTAAATGTGCATGTTGTTTAGTTAATTGCTTATTAACTAATTCTTAGCTACCTGGTGTCATTATATGAATCCATGACCCTTTCTCCATCCTTTTTTTTTTCTGGATGCCCTTCAGGCTCCTCAGATGATGAGTACAGGTGAAGTCAGCTCTTCTAATCCATGTCAGGCCAGGG